>NC_041059.1:27070763-27442220 GCF_900634775.1 Gouania willdenowi
AAATTCGGACTTCCAGCATCAATAACTCCTTAACCAAACGTCATCGACACACAAATTATACTTCTACCATCAGTGTGATGATACATGGTTATTTTATATCAAACGCAGCAGAGTAAAAGTCCGTCTGTCAGGTGTGGTGAGATTAAAACGTGAAGCTGTCGTCCTAGTTTCCCGTAAATATCCAAATATCACACAAACAGAACCAGATTTGATTTTAAAACAATAAATCGCTGCTTGTTTGGTTTTTGGTTTTTCCGTTTTCCTGTTTCTGGTTTTAAATTAATAAAGCAAAAAAAAATCAGTTTTTTTCTATTTTTAATTTGGTTTTGAAACAAAATAACCAAAGAACAAAGGATACACGGATTCATATCACACTTCCATAGAAGCCTCAAATGCCCCAGTAATAAGAGGACCATTATTTAGTAAAGAATTTTTAGTTATTTACATTCCTAATTTTCTTTAATATTTCTAGAGCCCACCCATGGTAGTTTTTCATTTTGTGAGGCATTGCATAGTTAAAAATAAAAGAACACAACTCTAATTTGTCATGTATTGTCACATTTTCCATATATTTTGATGCTAATTACTTTTTATTGGATATAATATATCAGGTAAAAATCACCAGTCGTTAGTGATGGTGTTAATAACTTTAGCGATAGTGTTCTAGGGTTAATGTTGGATTACTTTGTTCCCACAGAGTTTACCACCTTCACGAGCGCCTGGTGAACCTACGCAGTGATTACAACCTGCGACTGAAGTCCACCGTCACTACAGAGCAGGTTTCCCTGAAAAGCTCCCAGCAGAGCACCATGAAGGTGCGCCCCGAGTTGGACGACGTCACCTTACGCTACGTCCAAGACCTGCTGGCCTGGGTGGAGGAGAACCAGCACCGCATCGATGAGGCTGAGTGGGGGACCGACCTGCCTACGGTGGAGTCCCAGCTGGGCAGCCATAGAGGTCTTCATCAGACTGTGGAGGACTTCAAATCCAAGATCGAACGAGCTAAGGCTGATGAGGTAAATATCAGGATCATCATTTCAAGCTTTCTACCAGGGTTTTTAGGGTCAATTACATTTTTTTAATTACAATTACATCTTTTATTATCCATGTTCAATTACAAATCAATTATGATTATGGTGATTGCCAATTAAAATTACAATATTTTTTTCCCTTGAAAGTCAATTAAAATTACGTTCTTAATCACTAAAGTTCAATTACAATTAATTACAATTACTGAGCCTTTAATAAATAGCCTCCTATAACTTAACCTTCCTCTTCTGATAGCTTTCTGTTAGCATATCTTGTCAGCTGTATAATACACTAAAAAACATTATCTAACATGAAATTTAATTTTTGTTTTGGGCGTCTAAACCTTTTTTGTGTCTGTAAACCACTCAATTTCACTTTTATTTTTTTATTTTTTAAAGGGTAAATCTCAAGGGTAGTAAGAAAACTTGATATGAAACATATTTTGATAATTATATATGTGTAAGCCATAGAATTGTAACATGGTTCCCAAGTTTTGCGTTTAATTAAATTGTAATTGACAGTTTTGTATAGAATTTTCATCCCAATTACAAAGTACTCAATTACAATGAACTCAATTGCAGTTCAATTATGACTACAACAGCAACAAATTACAATTACAATTATAATCACATCATAATTGTAATGAATTATTAATTACACAATTACAATTATAATTGACCCCAACCCTGGTTTTTACAAATATTTGTCAATTTAAAAAAAAATGTATAGGGCAAAAAAAATTCTTCCAATATGCTTTAAAACGTTGACTTATGTCGTAATTTGTAAATTAAAAAAAAATGATGTGGATTTATGGGGGAAGGTTGGTGAAATCATCAATTATGTATTGATTACGTTAGGATTTAGCAAAAATACTGCTCTTTTCCATTCATTAAACTTTTTATTGTGGACTGTGATATTGTTGGATATACATGGGGAATGTATGTTGGTTTGCATATTCATGAAATAAATAAATGAAAGAATGATTGAATGAATAAATAAATAAATAGAATATAATAAAGTTTCTTTACACTAGGAGATGGAAATATAACTTTAACTCATTCGGTTACCCTGGTGTTCCTAATGTGTTGATAATATTTTTGATCATGTAACATTAATTATTAATTATTGCAAAGTTTTTAAAGTCACTAAAAAAAAACCAAATATTTATTTTACACTCATAGAACTTTATTATTCCCTCTTCTATAATATGTGATTGATCTTCCTATAAATGCTTATTTAATGTGATAACATCACTCTCTGGTTTACGTCTCTCCATAAACATTTCACTGCACTGCTTCTTTGGTTCTAAATACGTTTCTTTGTACACAAGCTTAGACAATGGTGACAAACGTCCTGTTTTAGTTGATAATTTAGTTTACTTGGGTGCATGTCATGTCCTCTTGCATTTCATTAATAAAAATGTATTTTTAGTTTATGTTTCTTACTTGCTTTACAGAAAAATGAGGTATCCATATTTGTTATGTGCATTTAATGTGCTCTTTTTTTTTTTTTTTGTCACAGAGTCAATTATCACCCCTCAGCAAAGACAAATACAAAGAATACCTGGGAAAACTGGACCTACAGTATGGCAAACTACAGGTAAATATATCAGACCTTTTTTTCTACACCTGCTTTTCTCTAACTTTCTACACTCTCCAAAAATAATATTTATTCTTGTTATTTAAATGTTATTATTTTATTTATTTTTTCCTAAATTCAGAACTCCTCCAAGTCCCGCCTGAGGAACTTGGAGTCTCTTCATGCTTTTGTCAGCGCAGCCACGAAGGAACTCATGTGGTTAAATGACAAAGAAGAGGAAGAAGTCCTCTTTGATTGGAGCGACCGCAACACCAACATGACAGCCAAAAAAGACAATTACTCGGTGCGTTGTCGAGCGATCAGAGGGAGTCTGTGTGTAAAGTGTGTGTTTTATCCCTGATGATAATAATCACTGGTGCCCTCTGGGTGTTTCAGGCTCTCATGAGAGAACTAGAGCTGAGAGAGAAGAAGATCAATGACATCCAGGCCTTGGGCGACAAACTGGTCAGAGACGGACACGCTGGGAAGAAGACAGTAGAGGTGACTGTGATAAACAATAGGGCAGAAAAAAATAAATAAAAAAAGAATTGGGCCAGGTTACAAAATTCATAAATTGATTTTCCTTTCAATAGCCTGTTAATAAATCATAAAATCTAACATTTAAGACGTTTTTCCTACCATGTGTAATGCCTTGCTGTGAGCTCAATTCCTAACGTAAACATGAATATTTATTACTGCACCAAATTAGAGATACTTTCTACTATTTACAGCGTTAAAGCTCTTAGAATTTATCCCACTTTCAAATAAATATACTGTGACTGAAATATTGAAAATCAAATTGAATTGTGAATCAAATCGAGCCCTTGTGAATAGAATCAAATCGACTTTAAAATGTAAAATAAATAAAAGAATAACAGTTAAATAGATTTTAATATTATGCAAGATTTTTAAGTAATCTTGCATAACATGAAGATTACTTCAAATCTTAAGTAATCCTAAAAAATAAGATCAAATTACATTTTTAAATTATTTACATGAATATATAGATATATTTTAGGATATGGATATTTAATTTAAATCAGTTATACTCATTAATTGATCAATTATACAATTGGAATTTAATACTTAAATAGATTTAAATTTTTAGTATTTTTAGATATCAAGATTACTTAATATTTTAAGTACTCTTAGAAATCAAGATGACATTACATTTTAATATTGTATACATAAATACAGTAAATAAATACTTGTATATATCGCAACATTTATTTTTTTCCACATTCAAAAAAATTTTAAACTGTAACTGAAATATCAAAAATCCAATCTTGAATCAAATCGGGCCCTTATGAATAGAATCAAATCGATTTGGGAAATCTGAATCAATACCCAGCTCCACTAAATGACACTTTTGATTGAGTGACTGAAGGATGGTGACCAAAAGCATTAATCCTATCATTGTGGATCCTTCCAGGCTTTCACAGCTGCCCTGCAGACCCAGTGGAGTTGGATCCTCCAGCTGTGCTGCTGTATAGAGGCTCACCTTAAAGAAAACACAGCCTACTACCAGGTATGGTGGAGTACTGTGCATTAGTGTGTGTGCATAGAAGCAGAGTGGAGATTTAAACCAGGGTCTTGTTTCTGCAGTTCTTTGCTGACGTAAAAGAAGCTCAGGACAAGATGAAGAAAATGCAGGAGAACATCAAGAAGAAGTACAGCTGTGATCGCACCACAACTACCACCCGTCTGGAGGACCTGCTGCAGGACGCCGTGGTGAGCACACGTCTCATTTCTGGCTTTGAAAAAAATATTAACAACGATTTGGGGTGTAAAGAAATAGTTAACTCACGATAGGATATGGAACTCCATACAGGACTCACGACAGAAAATACTAACAGTACGATGTAAAAAAATGTAGAAAAAAATTTCCAATGAAGAGTCACAATTTGACTATAAGACAGTGTGCTTAGGTTCACAAACAAGAAAGGAAAACACATTTTTATTGCTATTATTTTTAATTTCTGTAACTCAAAGGTACAATATGTAGAATTTTCAACTTTAAAATATGTCTCAAATGCCTAAAATAAAAAAAATGAGTGTTAAGAAACATGTCCTTAGCTGTCATGACATATGGGATTTTTTTTCAGACTACATAGTTATTATATACATTAATAAATATTGCCGGCCCGGCCAACCTGTAGTACCTATTTTCCACCGGTTGGGTGCGTATAAGCCTATTTACAGCAGAGCAGTGTCTGAACTAGGTCATCTCTGGTAACAGACATCCATCAAACAGATAAAAGGTGCGCTACCCGTGATGTTTACAACAAACAAACAACTGCTTAAACATCTTCAGTCATGAACGCATCACAGATGTAAAGCAGACGATATACATCGGCCCTCATGGCCCCACCGAAAACATTTGCAGGGTGTAGCAGAGAACATTGTCACCTGTACATTCAGTGGTCAGGACCGGATATGCCGGCGGTGTCGGTTTTACTCAGTAATATGCCACCTGGTGGTGGCAGAAATTGCTTGCAAATCTCACATACTGTACGGTACCTTTAAGTTTCTAAAGCTGTATTATGGACCTGTCAAAATAAATCCAAAATGCAACTTGAAATGTTCAGCCCCCACTGTAACTTAAAGAATGAGTAAGTAAAGTTGCTCAAATTAAGCAGTGTTATTATGTATGATGTTCTACATCACGGGTGCCCAAACCTGGTCCTCAAGGGCCCCTATCCAGCATGTTTTAGATGTTTCCCTCTTCCAACACACCTGATTGAAATGACCAGGATCGTTATCAGGCTTCTGCAGAGCTTGATGATGAGTTAAGCATTTGAATCAGGTGTGTTGGAAGAGGGAAACATCTAAAACATGCTGGATAGTGGCTCTTGAGGACCAGGATTGGGCACCCCTGTTCTACATGATATGACACTTGATTCATGTGTTTCAATATGGGAGATTTGCTTTACCATGGAGGGATAGACTTGCTGTCAGTTGTAAATCACTAAGTTAGACAGGTAGATTACGGCATTACAAGGCTCTAACAATGTAATTCTGCCTTCGCTGAATGCTAGCGCGCTCCCGTGGGGATGCCGATTTTGTTGTGGGAGGGGGGGGGCTGGGGGGGGGGGATTGGCACAACACCGCTCAATTGACACACTGTTCTGTATCCAGACAAACGCGCACTGGCCGCTGTGTTTGCTCTTCCAATGTTGTTCCAGCGGTTATTCTATCAGTGCCTCACTACACACAACAGACTTATGAGTCTACTGAACATGTAGTTGTCCGCGAGGGTCAAATGTCATCGTACTGCTGCTCAACTTTTTTACTTGTTTTTTTTTTTCGTGAACCTTTGAAATTTATATCGCAGTTTTTTCATTTCGCGAAATTTTGTGCCACGGAATTTTCATTACATTCCTAAAAGCTCTGGGATCTAATCTGATTCTGTTTGGGGTTTGTCTTTCGATTCAGGAGGAGAAGGAACAGCTGAATGAATTCAAAAATCAGTTGACCAACCTGAACAAGAGAGCCAAGAGCGTTATTCAGCTGAAACCACGCAACCCAAGCCATCCCATCAAAGGCAAACAGCCCATACAGGCTGTGTGTGACTTCAAGCAACAAGAGGTTAGAACAAGCACCAGTGATCAATGTTAATCACTCACAGCCTCGTATTTCCTAAAGAACCTGATCACAACCCCTTCTTATTGTTTCAGATCACAGTCCATAAAGGAAACGAGTGTGCTCTCCTCAACAACTCCCAGCCTTCCCAGTGGAAGGTCCTGAGTCGCTCTGGAAACGAGGCGGTGGTGCCTTCTGTTTGCTTCATGGTGCCTCCAGTCAACAAAGAAGCTGTGGACAGTGTTACAAAGTAAAAGCACTTGATCAGTCATAAACCATGTCATTGTGTCTGATCTTCCTTTTGATGGACGATGTTTTAACGCTACTCTTGTGCTGCAGCCTGGATGCACAGCATCAGCAGATGGTTTCCATGTGGCAGACGCTCCATATCGACATGAAGACTCTGCTGTCTTGGCAGTACTTGATGCGAGACTTCACACTGATACGCTCCTGGAACATTAGCATGGTGAATATTGAAGGAAAATGTTGTTTGCTTCTGCGACACGAGAGCTCATTGTGTGATAAATACTGCATTGAGCTCTGTTGGCTTTGGATTTAATACATTTCAGTTTAAAGTTTAGTTTTGTTACGTTTGAGTTTTGCTTTTTATTTATTTTTGTTTTTTTAAACCTGAAAACTGATTGAATCATATTTAGTTAATGTGATGTAACAGTAAGGTGACACATTAAAAATAACATTTTAGGGTAAAAAGTAACTTTAAAATGTAAAAAAGTTTTGATAAATAATTGTGATGGATTTTAATATCATGCAAGATATTTTTTTAAATAAAAGATTATTTAATTAAACAAAATAAATAAATTACTTAGATATATTTTTGGAGTTAGCAACTTTTACGTAGTTTATATATTAGTTATAATTGTTATTTGATAAATTATGATTATTTTGGACTGATGTCAATTTTCCAAAAAATTTTAAATTAATGTGAAATAAAAAATACAACATTATTCCAAACTTTAAATGCTGTCATTTTTTTGGCCTCCAGTAATTGTGAATAATTACCTTTTTTATTCTGGGTGTTAGTGTAAAAATATTCTATTTGTTTATGGATGATAGTGTCCTACAGATAACCTGGGGTAGATTTTGGAGCTTTCAGTTTGTGTTAAACTCTTATTTTAGTGGATTTTTGTTGATCTTTTTTTAAACCAGAGTTTTTGTGATTCAGTTCTAGGCTTTTGCACTTGTGTGCAAAATCTGTTTTCTACCCGAGTGCATAAAACAAACCCAAAAGTCTATCAATAAATCCCACTGCATCATACTGGTAAATTGTACAAATGTCATTTGTCGTGTTCTTTTCCACCATGTGCAGTTGAAGAACATGAAACCAGAGGAGTACCGGCAGACCATGAGGAACTTTGAGCTCCACTACCAGGACTACCTGAGGGACTGTCAGGACTCACAGCTGTTTGGACCCAATGACCGCAAGCAGGTGGAGGAGGACTACACCAAGCTCACACTGCATTTTGACAACCTTCTTCGCTCCATGGAGAAAGGTATGATTTCTTTGCTTTTACAGCAACACATTGCAGTTTTGCCTCTGCAAATGAAAATTCACAGTTTATGATGAACAATTCACATTGTAGGACTAATGGCTGTTAGGCCCAAAGGTGAGTAACAGGAAGCCGGTAAAACCTCCATGATGTGTGTATACGCTTCAGAGCCTTGAGCTGGATTTTCACACCTAAGCATGATGGTTTATATGACACCTGCAGATGCACTTTGCTTTGATCACCAGTGTTTTTTTTTGTTTTTTTTTGGCAGCTCTGTATCAAGTGTGTTCAAAGTTAGGCAGATACTGTATTTTCTGCTTTTTGTCGCGCAGAGAAATCCTATTGTATGATTGTGAACTAGCTGGCTCTGAAAAAAATACATGAAGAATAGCATGAAGAACTCTGCTTTAAATGCTGCAGTCGAACAGAATGAATGAATTGTCTGCAAGGGATGTGTTTGATTTAAGCATCAAAATCACTGCACAAACAGTACACATGTTGGAAAAACACTCATCAGTACATGCCCTTCTGCTGTAGAGTGACCCTGATGCTTTCTCTTAGGTCAGAAAGATGAGACTCTGTGTAAGAACTACCTGTCTGAGGTGAAGGACCTGCGACTCCGCATTGAGGACTGTGATACTCGTACAGTGGCTCGCATTCGCAAGCCGGTGGACAAAGAGCCTCTGAAGGAGTGCATGCAGAAGGCCACGGAGCAGACGGTACTGAATATCATCACACTTACATTACATCTTAATAACAAACCATGACCAAATTCAACAAAGAAGAAACTGTATTAAATATGTTTCATATTTATCATGCTGTGGCAGATTTAAGTCCATCATCCATAGCTCTATAAATAGTTCCTGCTCGAAATAATAGAACACAAGACTCATAACTCACTAACAAAGCGATGTGACCACTTGGGTTGGGTAGGCTCGTTGCAAATCTGGACCACCAATGACAACTTCATATGTTTCTGCTGGCAAATGTTAATTCAATTCAAATCAACTTTATTTGTATATAAAACCCAACAAGATTCACATGAACAAGTATTTAGCCATCTAACAAAATTAACATCATAAAACACCATTAAAGAAACATAAACAATTATTTATCATAGCCTCCATACTCTCCCAACAAGATATATCTCATGACACGGCAGCACATCCGTTTTTTGTGTTGGAAACACAGAAACACAGAGAAAATGACAACAACAACAACTCAGAACAGCATCAGTGAGGAGCATCCACAAAGCCAATCCTTCCTTTTGTACCATTCACTGTGGAAATATTAAACATTTTCTGACCTTACCTTTGCTGAAGGTCTGGTAGCTCAGGTGTTGGTCTCCCATCTTTTAAAAGCTGTCGTAAAAGCGTAGAGAGCTGCCTTTTTACATAAATGGTTTACATTTTGGGGAACTGACCGTGCATGCGCAAACACATAAAAACACACTATGGGGCCAGAGGCAGAGGAGCAATGTGCTTTTGGGAGAGGGTGTGGCCTCCTCCTGCCTTACAGCGGAGTGAGACTGTGCAGCGTCTCTGCTGTACCTGGAAATCGCGATATTTAGTCCTTTGGGATGTGAAAAGCACAAAATGCTGACACTTTCAAACTTATAGGTACTGTAGGCTATCGAGAATGGAAAAATAAATAATGTATAATTATATTATAATTCAAACAAATAATCAAAATATCAATTCACCCTTGGGTAGGCACTGCCTACCTTGCCTACCCTGACTGCACGTCACTGGACACAACCCAGTGAACAAAACAAAAAATCTGCTTTCACACTCTATGCTCTCCAGTATGCCCACCATAGTGTCCCGACTAAATATAAAGTCTGTAACAATCTAATTTTGGAATATATGTTTTTGATTTGAACTTAGAAATATGTGCAGGGTGCGCATAACTTGTTTGACAGCACCATGCTTGGTGAAAAATAAAATGTATTTTTTGTAACCTCTTCACAGGAGGAACGAAATAGAGGAATGCGTGAATAACATAAAAAAAATAGAAACAACACAGAATATATCCCCATCCTCAAATCTTTGATGCACACATTCATGTATGTGTACCCCTAAATATATATGTGGAAAGTGGTTAGCGTGACGATTTAGAGGTAAAAAAGTATCGGTATTTGTTTTGGAAAACTAAAAATAATGTATTGACTTAAGATATAGAGAGATGTAGAGTGGAAATCAGGTAATAGTAAATCAAATATTTAAATTAAAGTAATTTAATTTAATGTCGGCTTGATGTGCTAAGTAGGTTATATAACATTTAAAATATATTATTTCCAGAAGATTTTAACAGTGGTTTCTCTCCACTATACAGAAAGTTCATGTGGAGCTTGACGGCCTCAAAAAGGAACTTAATAAAGTGTCCACAAAGACCAAAGACATCCTGGCCTCCCCTGAGCAGTCGGGCTCTGCTCCTGTGCTGCGGTCAGAGCTGGAGCTCACTGTGCAGAAGATGGATCACACCTACATGCTCTCCTCAGTGTATCTGGACAAGTACGTCCTCAATAATTCCATCTGAACACTGTGTCCGCTATCTGTGTCTCTCTATCTACCTTATTCACTTTGTGTTTGATTTCAGGTTAAAGACTGTGGAGATGGTGATTCGTAACAGTCAGGGTGCTGAAGGGGTCCTCAAACAGTATGAGGACTGTCTGCATGAGGTCCACACTGTCCCCAGTGACATCAAGGAAGTGGAGGCTTACAAAGTAAAGCTCAAGGTATACAAGCACTGGAGAGTTGTCATGACTCCAAATGACTTTCACCAACCTTTTACAGTAAATGACTTGAATACCTTTTTGCAGAAAATGCGAGCTGAAGCCGAGGGTGAACAGCCAGTGTTTGACTCCCTGGAGGAAGAGATGAGGAAAGCCTCCGCCGTCAGTGAGAAGATGTCTCGTGTGCACAGCGAGCGTGACGTGGAGCTGGAGCACTACCGCCAGCAGCTGTCCAATCTCCAGGATCGCTGGAAGGCTGTGTTCTCTCAGATCGACCTTCGCCAGAGAGAGCTAGAGCAGCTGGGTCGCCAGCTGGGTTATTACCGCGGCAGCTACGACTGGCTGATCCGCTGGATCGCTGATGCCAAGCAACGGCAGGAGAAGATCCAGGCTGTCGCCATCACTGATAGTAAAACGCTGAAAGAACAACTCGCTCAGGAGAAAGTATGACATGTGACCATTGATGCAAACTGTGGTGTTGTAAATCTACTGAGCAAATCTAAACACAATGTAATGCCTTTTTTCTAACAGCAACTATTGGAGGAGATTGAGCAGAACAAAGAAAAAGTTGATGAGTGTCAAGAATATGCTAAAGCATACATTGACACTATTAAGGTGAGTGTGAAATACTCTACTTAGGTAATGAGTGGTGTCATGTAGAGCATTGGTTCCCAAACAGGGGTACAGGAGCACATTGCAGGGGGTACTCGGAAAGATTTAACAATTAATTAAAAAATTAACGGGAAATGCTCGTAGTTCCTTTTTAGGCTATTTCTTTGGACAAATTCACCACAGACTAACAGTGCTATTGCTTCATAAAGTACTATATGTTCTTGTAATTTGT
Organism: Gouania willdenowi; assembly: GCF_900634775.1. Lineage (NCBI taxonomy): Eukaryota > Metazoa > Chordata > Actinopteri > Blenniiformes > Gobiesocidae > Gouania > Gouania willdenowi. The sequence continues at coordinate 27,082,039 of NC_041059.1, forward strand.
TGAAACATAATTATTTTATGCTGTAGAAGCCATTTTATCATACTTCTGACAATAGGAGACAATATTTATTAGCTACATTTTACAAAGGAGGCCATATTTACTTACTGTTGAAGTAATCACAAAAAAAATTCCATGGTATTTAATCAATTATTTATTTTCTAAATAAATTCCTCTATAAATTCCATCCATTATTTTTATCCATTTATTTTGTAGTATAAGCCTTAGGGAACCGAGGTTGTGAACTAATGAGACGCATTTAGGTGTTTAGGAGAGCCCGCTGTCCCACAAATGAAAATGCATATTAAATTATGGCGAGGGTACTTATGATATAAAGAAGGGGTACACATGATTTTACAAAAATGCAAAAGTGGTACACGGGACAAAAAAAGAGTGGGAACCACTGATGTCGAGCATTTCTGAAGTTGTTGTGTTCATACAGGACTACGAGCTGCAGCTGATAGCCTATAAAGCTCAGGTGGAACCTCACGCTTCGTCTCCCCTGAAGAAAACCAAACTGGATTCTGCCTCTGACAACATTATCCAGGAGGTAAGACTCATACAACCAAAACCCAGAAGGAATCTGTGGATGTTACACAATCATTGTTTCCCCTTCACTAACCCTGTTCGTTTTTCTCCCCTTGTCAGTATGTAACTCTGAGGACTCGCTACAGTGAGCTAATGACTCTTACGAGTCAGTACATCAAGTTCATCACTGACACGCAGCGGCGCATAGAGGACGAAGAGGTGCGTAACGACTGCCTGATGGTTCCAGACAAACTAAACCTTAACAGTTTTTTAACCAACAAACCAAATATTTACCTGACCCACCAGCCACGGCACGCATATATTTACAGTGTGTGCACGCCCACAAACATATGCACATAAGGGTGACAAAGACTTATTTTGCAGTGGATATGCATGAGTCATTGGCATGCTGTAGCTGAGTCCAGCAAATTAAGATTTAAGATGATATTTCAACTGTTAACAGATACTGCATGAGGTGTCAAAGTAGGTACTTTTAGTAGTTTTAGAATACAACTCTAAGGGGCTGATCTACTAAGACCTAAAATAAAGGGTACATAATTTATTGTGCTCTACAATTCTGTGGAGGCACTAAATTGGTGCGCATGAAATGCACAATATGAATATTGCAGAGCTGTGAGGGCAAAAACACCAAATAAAATTTGAAGCCACTGAATTGGAGGTGACAACGGAGCGGCAGGTGCAGTTCCCTCTAAGCAGATAACTGCACAAACTTTTAATTATTTTAGAGAATACATGGAATTTATTCCATGATCAAGGCTACAATATAAATATAAATGAAAGTGACAGACACAATCCTGATTGTTTGGGGTAAGAAGAGGCCCTGCACCCTCTGTCAGTGTGCGTAGTGACATTTGCACAATTTTTTACAGGTGCAGACCTTTAGTAGATCAGCCCCAAAATGTCTAAAAAGGAAAAGATAAACAAATACAGCTCAACATTTTAGTTGCAGTGCCAGTAACCTCATTTCCATCCATTCTGAGTGTTGTACTTTTTTAAGTGCCAAAGAAGGGGTTCTTTCTTTCACATTTCTCCTTTTACTTTAAGTTCATATCTTACTGGTGCTTTATTTTGGGATAAGCTCATCGTTGCACCCTGTGGTTCAGCTTGGTTGTCGGGGTCTGCAGCTGTCACTTAATGAGGGATTAAAACAAGTATAACTTTATATTTCTTTAGCACTGATGTCTCGTTTGTTTCTTTGCCCCCTTGAACTGCTTGCCAGCACTTTGTCATGATGAATGCTTGACTTGTTTGAGCATTAAGGAGGTAAATGGTTCTATAAGTCCATGGCTTTTTTCTGATGGTTCATCTTATTTTCTCTTTTCTTCTACAAATTCAACATTTGTGTCTGTCTTGTGCTTCTGTCTGCATTTTTCTCAGTTTCCATTGTCGCCTGTTCTATTATCGTTAGTACTATTTATACTCTCTTTAAAGCCCAGGTTTTTAAGTCCAAACTATTAATAGTCTGTATGAGAGAAATTCTCAGCAATTAACTATACAATGTACAAAACTATTCATAATCATAACAGTTCTGCAGCTACAGATGCATGCCTATGATTTTCTTGCTGTGTTGTGAAGTGATAGATTGTTGCCATCCAATAATTTTTTCATCTTTATTTTCCATTTTTGCCTGAAATGTCTTGTAACTAATTACTTTGATTTGCATTGTTGATTTAACATTAACTTTTAATGAATGTGCATCTAATTTGCATCTAATGAATGAACTTTTTACCATAAATTTAACATTAACATTACATTGGTAATATATTGCATTAAAATGCTCCTACTTCAGTGTGTTTTGGATGTGATTACCTTTGTAATCGCAATTCTAATACACATTGTTTGGAGTAGGTTAATGTAGAGTATTGCCTTTAACCTGTCATGCTTGATTATAATCCTTTCTTTACCATTTGCTTCCACTAATGCAGAAAGCTGCAAAGAAACTCAAAGCAGAAGAGCAGAAAAAAATGGCAGAGATGCAGGCTGAGTTAGACAAACAAAAGCAGTTAGCAGAAGTTCACGCAAAAGCTATTGCCAAAGCTGAGAAAGAGGCTCAAGCTCTGAAGCTCAGAATGCAGGAAGAAGTAAGCAAGCGAGAATTTGCTGCGGTAGATGCAGAGAAGCAAAAGCACAATGTCCAGCAGGAGCTGCAGGAGCTCAAAAACCTCTCAGAGCAGCAGATCAAGGACAAAAGTCAGATGGTAGATGAAGCTCTCCAAAGTCGAGCCAAAATTGAAGATGAAATCCACCTTATCAGGATCCAGCTTGAGACAACAGTTAACCAAAAGGCTAACGCTGAATCTGAACTCAAGCAACTTCGCGATCGAGCGGCTGAGGCTGAGAGACTGAGAAAAGCTGCTCAGGAAGAGGCAGAAAAACTCCGTAAACAAGTAAATGAAGAGACTCAGAAAAAGCGCTTGGCAGAGGAAGAGCTGATACGGAAATATGAGGCTGAAAAGGAGGCAGCTAGACAAAAACAAATAGCTTTGGAAGATCTTGAAAGACTAAAGATGCAAGCTGAGGAAGCTGAAATGCAAGTCAAGCAAGCAGAGATTGAAAAGGAAAGACAAATCAAGGTTGCCCAAGAAGCAGCCCAAAAAAGTGCTGCTGCTGAGCTCCAAAGCAAGCACACGTCCTTTGAGGAAAAGACCTCAAAGTTGGAGGAATCCCTGAAGCAAGAGCATGGTGCTGTTCTTCAGTTGAAACAAGAAGCAACACGTCTCAAGAGACAACAGGAAGATGCAGAAAATGCCAGAGAAGAAGCTGAAAAGGAGCTTGAGAAATGGAGGCAGAAAGCCAATGAGGCTCTTAGACTAAGACTCCAGGCTGAAGAAGAAGCTCATAAGAAGAGCCTCGCTCAAGAAGAGGCTGAGAAACAAAAGGAGGAGGCAGAGCGTGAGGCTAAGAAACGAGGTAAAGCTGAGGACTCTGCACTAAAGCAAAAAGAGATGGCAGAGAAAGAGCTTGAGAGGCAGAGAAAAGTGGCTGAGAGCACAGCTCAGCAGAAACTTGCTGCAGAACAAGAACTAATTCGACTTAGAGCAGACTTTGACAATGCAGAACAACAGAGATCCCTCCTTGAAGATGAACTGTATCGCCTTAAGAATGAAGTGGCTGCCGCCCAACAACAAAGAAAGCAGCTGGAGGGTGAACTTGCTAAAGTTAGGAGTGAAATGGACATGCTTATTCAGCTGAAGTCTAAGGCAGAGAAGGAAAGTATGTCCAACACAGAGAAAAGCAAACAGCTTCTTGAGGTTGAAGCTGCCAAAATGAGAGACCTGGCAGATGAGGCAAGCAAGCTTAGAGCAATCGCAGAGGAAGCCAAACATCAGAGACAAGTTGCAGAGGCAGAGGCAGCTCGACAAAGAGCTGAGGCTGAGAGGATCCTCAAAGAGAAGCTGGCTGCTATCAGTGAAGCTACTCGTCTCAAGACTGAAGCAGAAATTGCCTTAAAAGAGAAAGAAGCAGAAAATGAGCGTCTTCGTCGGCAAGCTGAGGACGAAGCTTACCAGAGGAAAGCTCTGGAGGACCAAGCCAACCAGCACAAGCATGAAATTGAGGAGAAGATTGTTCAACTGAAGAACTCCTCTGTAGCTGAAATGGAAAGGCAAAAAGCAATAGTGGATGATACACTTAAACAGAGACGGATTGTTGAAGAGGAAATTCGAATTCTTAAACTCAACTTTGAGAAGGCATCATCTGGAAAGCTTGATCTAGAGCTCGAATTGAACAAACTGAAAAATATTGCTGAAGAAACTCAACAAAGCAAGCTCAGAGCAGAGGATGAAGCAGAGAAACTCCGGCAGCTTGTCCTTGAAGAGGAGAAGAGAAGAAGAGATGCTGAGGAAAAAGTTAAGAAAATCACTGCTGCAGAGGAGGAGGCAGCCAGACAGCGCAAGGCTGCCCAAGATGAGCTTGACCGCTTGAAAAAGAAAGCAGAGGAAGCAAGAAAGCAGAAGGACGAGGCTGATGAAGAAGCTGAAAAACAGATTATTGCAGCCCAACAAGCAGCACTGAAATGCAATACAGCTGAAGCGCAAGTCCAAAGTGTTCTTGCTCAACAGAAAGAAGATGGCATCATGCAGCAGAAGCTCAAAGATGAATATGAAAAAGCCAAGAAGCTTGCCAAAGAGGCAGAGGCTGCAAAGGTGAAAGCTGAGAGGGAGGCGGCTCTCCTCCGTCAACAAGCAGAAGAGGCAGAGCGACAAAGAGCGGCTGCTGAGCAGGAAGCCGCCAATCAAGCTGCAGCTCATGAGGAAGCTGAGGGGTTAAGGAAAGAGGCTGAATTTGAAGCGGCCAAACGGGCACAAGCAGAGGCTGCTGCGGTCAAGCACAAGCAACAAGCTGATGCTGAGATGGCAAAGCATAAGAAACTGGCTGAGCAGACGCTAAAACAAAAGTTCCAAGTAGAACAAGAGCTTATGAAAGTTAAGCTTCAACTTGACGAGACAGATAATCAAAAAGCCATCCTAGATGATGAACTGCAACGCCTTAAAGATGAGGTTGATGATGCTGTCAAACAAAAGGCTCTGGTGGAGGAGGAGCTGTTCAAAGTCAAGGTCCAAATGGAAGAACTTCTCAAGCTTAAAAACAAAATTGAGGAAGAAAACCAACGTCTCATCAGGAGAGACAAAGACAACACGCAGAAATTCCTTGCTGACGAGGCTGAGAACATGAAAAAGCTTGCAGAGGATGCTGCAAGACTCAGCGTGGAAGCCCAAGAAGCTGCTCGTTTGAGACATATTGCTGAAGAAGATCTTAATCAACAACGAGCTCTTGCTGAAAAAATGCTTAAAGAGAAAATACAGGCAGTACAAGAAGCATCTCAATTGAAAGCTGAGGCGGAAATGCTTCAAAAGCAAAAAGATTTAGCTCAGGAACAAGCCCAGAAGCTGCTCGAAGACAAACAACTCATGCAACAGCGTCTCAACGAGGAAACTGAGGAATACCAGAAGTCACTGGAAGCAGAGAGAAGAAGGCAGCTGGAGATCATAGCTGAAGCTGAAAAACTAAAGCTTCAGGTTTCTCTGCTCAGTGAAGCTCAGGCTAAAGCTGAAGAGGAGGCTAAAAAGTTCAAAAAACAAGCCGATACAATTGCAGCGCGTCTTCATGAGACTGAAATCAAAGAAACCAAAGAAAGAAACACAGTCCTGCAAACACTTGAAGTCCAGAAACAAAGTACCAGCAAAGAGGCCCACGATTTACGCAAAGCTATTACAGACCTAGAAAACGAGAAGGCTAGACTGAAAATGGAGGCTGAAGAACTTCAATATAAATCAAAAGAGGTATTGTGTCTAAGATGACATAACACTGAAGCATATGTCATTGATAACTCTGAAACTAACCCACTTGTTTCTTAAACTGTCCTCTATCCTATCTTTGAAGACACTAATCATGAAATCATTAGTTTTGATTGTGGATCTGATTTAACGTTCTTTACAGTGCACTTTGCTCATGCAAATCGGATCCTGAATGTCTCCTCGTGAATGTTGTTCTTTTTTAATGACATGCTCCTCACTCTTTTATTCTAAAATATCGTATTATGTAATATTAGAGAACTACAATTTGCTGCAATAGTTATAGTCTATAATAGTTAATAATGTTTAAAAGTGAAAAAAACACGTATCTTTGCTGTAATGAAATTTGGGATTTCTCATTTCCCTGCATCATACTTTCATTACAGCCAAAGAATGAATTCTACTTATGAAAACTGGAAAGAACACTTTGTTTAATTTGAACAGTTTTTCATTTTGGCCAGTTTAAGAAATGAGAATTAATTAATAAAATTAATTTTGATATTTATTATACAGGTTGGCAGGGGTGGTCTAGTGGTTATGGAAGTGGGCTTGTAACTAGAATGTTGCCGGTTTGAATCCACTGTGGGTCATCACTGTGGGTCCTTCCTTGAGCAAGTCCCTTAGACCCAAGTGCTTCCAAGAATCTCTTGAAAAAATAGATTCTCAATCACAATGAGACTATCCTGGTTTCAAGAGTCATTCCTGTGCAGTCAGTACGAATTCCATCTTGTTACTTCACTGTGTTATAAGAGTTTGCGGCTTGTGCGGTGCCTCTCACTTATTATCTGTTACGACCCCCAGGAAGAAGAAAATATTTTGCCCCTATTTTTTCTATAAAATTGTTATAAGTACACCTCTGCATAACATTGTATTCTTATTAACATTAAAGAAAACAAAATAAGAAAGAAATATCGATTTACTAACATTGTTTTTTAGTCTGTAACAGAAAAGATTTAAAGTGCATCAATTTGCCTGAAATTTAACATTTTCAGAATCAGTTTTATTATAATAATAATAATAATAATAATAATAATAATAATAATAATAATAAATATAAAGGATATAGGATGGATATATACATATATACAAGTGCTGCAGGTAATTTTGATTGACTTGAACCATCTGATACCATCTGAAATATAAAAATAAATGAATTCAAACTAACCAGCAACATTAACTCAGGAGCACAATATAGTAGATCCTTATACAGGGAGTTTGTCATGTCGTATAAGTAATAAATAAACAGTCGGCGCACGTTAGACGGGTGATAGCCAGGGCGATACTGCCGCGCCCGTTGGCGCAGAGTAGGGTTACGGTTACGAGCAAAAGATGGCAAACCGGGCAGTTCCCACACACCCCCATGGACACCAGTGCATTCCCGCCGAGCGAGCCCGTCGCTTGATGGGGAATGCCAAATGCCTGAGTGGCACGGAGCTGCCCCGTGGCAGGGGTCGAAGCCGTATGCGTGGAGGAGAGGGTGAGACCTGGACCCCTCCAGAGGAAGCGAGTCGGCCCTGAGTTTCCTCGGTGAGGAGTGGGGGACCGCCGACACCTGAATTGGGAACCAATGGGTTATTGCGCTTCATCTCCTGCTCTGTGCTGTGTGCACATGTTCGGTGCAAAAACCATCGAGCTAATACTCTATAGACTCTAAAAGAGCGCGCACACACACACGGGTGCAATTACACTTTACTTTAGTTCAGCAAAAAAAGCATGTTCCCAGGGTCACACAAACTGGTGATGATGGCGTTTGCACACAGAAGCTGGTGTGGGAACGCAGAGCGGCAGAGAGTGACAACATGCGCAACAACAAATTATGGAGGTTTTAGAATAGGAGAAGTGAAATATTCTTGAATTACAACAAATGCTGTAACCTGGAGATATTTTACATACTTTTATCAATTCAGGGTTTAGATTCTATTGGCCTTTAATAGAAATGAAGGAAAATATGTCTCATTTTCATTTTATTTGGATTTTGCCAAAATTATCATTTTCATTCTGATTGAGGCAATAGTATAACTTATGTGTGTTTAGTGTGTAAGGTTGGTGCATTGATCTGTTTGAATTTCCTCTTCCCAATATTTACTGCAAAGTAGATGTTTCACCCCGATTGCACATTCATCAGCAGCAAACACACTAAATCAATGGCTCGTGCTATTGTGCTTGTTTGACAGATTCAATCCTGATTGTGTGGCGTTTGTAGGTTATTTTTTTAAATGCTCTTTGACGTTTTTACACATGAAACTGTTAGTAAATGTATGCAGAATGTTACAAATTCAGCTCGGAGAAGAGTGCATGTTGTATAAGAGTCATCCCAGTGATAGTCTATGTAGGCTACATTTATTTATTGTCATAATAGCAAACAGATGCACACTGGTTAATTGATAAGTCCTTGTGAGAGCCGCTGAAGAAAAGAAAAACAACAGGGTCCACCTATAGCTGTAGGTTAAACCAAGTAGAGTTTTGATCAAACTCTGCAGGTCCCCAAACACCAGGCTGCATCCTGAGAGGAGATAGTCAGAACGTTGGACCCAATAGCAGACTTGGACACAGGAATATGATTTCATCGTTTAATCCAGGCCTTGGTTCCTGTTCACAGGTAGACAGTCAATGGAGGCAACAGTACAATGTGATAATCAGTAAAGCAGAGACCTTCTGGCATAGCAAGGTTTATGCATTGGTGAGCAGTCCGACCAGGCGACAGAGCCCAGGGATTCCAACTCTAATCTTTGTGACATCACTAACAGCTACTTTTAGCCTTAGAATGCTTTGTGAATACAGGCACAAGATTATTTAGCACTCATAAAAAATAAAATAATAAAAATAAAGACGTGCTGTTTTTGGTCTGAAAATTAGTCCTGCTGAGCTGAAAAGCCTTTCACAAGCACCAGAAGCGGATAGTTTGGTTTGAGTTACAAGGTCTTAAAACTAACAAGCTCAATAAAATGTGAGGAGAAAGTACAGATATTTATTTTAAAAAGTACGGAGTAAAAGTAAAAAGTTTCCAAAAAAACAACTTAAGTACAGTAACAAAGTATTTGTACTTGTCTTACACTACAAGTACTCCTACTCTAACCTCGCTCTATTTTATTCTACTAAACTTCATGTCACTTCACTTGCTCACTGTGCACATCAGCTCTTAACTGTGTGCTCTTATAACAAGGTGGTGTTTCTCTCACTGACTGCACAGGTTAGGCTTTTAAAGCCAGCATATGTCCTGACTGACTCAACATAATGCACACTCTTGCTTTAGCTACAAGGTCGCAGTCTATTGGAGAGAAATTACATGCAAACAATTAACCATTAACACACTCCTTTGTTGCTTTAGGCAACTCAGACACTCAAATAATACATTTAGGGGCTGATTCACTAAGATTTGTAATAAAGGGTGGTAAACCACTTGCGTCCCTAAATGTTCCTCACCTCCTGCGAGGAATTCACTACTTAAATGAGCATTTTGTAAATAGAGGGTGAAGGACAGCTGAGTGCATGGAAGCTAAAACTGTAATTGGAGGTGTTGGTAGAAGAAGCAAATAAACACATGATTGAATTCCAGCCAAGACATCTCAGTGTTACCAAAACGTGATATGGGAGGAAATCAGTGAGAGAGTTAATGCTGTGGGGGAAACTAGGAGAACAGCAGCTGAAGTAAAGAGAAGATGGCAGGATATAAAGTGCAGAATAAAGGAAAAAGTTGCTTTCAATAAATCATCAGCAAATAAAACCAGTAACGGATGGTCCATTGGAGGAGAACCCATTGTCAGAAATCAAGCAGCAGGTTCAACTGTGACTGTGTGATGAGCAGATAACAGGTATTAAGGAAGGATATGACACAATTGAAACTGCAGACGAAGGTAGTTCACCACAAACATTTGTTTATTTTAGTGAATTTAAGGTTTATATGTGGTGTTTATAGGGACAAAAAAATACAAATAGTTGGTCTCAAAAGTTTATATGATGGCCTCAAGTCCACAACTGCAGGGCTCAGAGCTGTGTTGGGTGGGATTTGTGCTGAGGCGGGGGTTCAATAAAATTGTGGCTTTATTCATCCCAGAAATGTCTACTCGAGGTCTGCGATCCCTCGGTCACCTATCCTCTTACCTGTGCCGTCTCCTCAGATATCAGATATCACTGCTGCCATCACGGCTTTGACAGTTACCACCCGGTTGTGGGGCGTGCTAAATTTACAAGGAAAAAACGAGTGCCGCAATCAAGTCCTGGTTTGGTGAATTGCATTAAACTGCATTAACTTTTTTGCTTTTCCCCCTCCCATTCTTTTGCTCCCTTTATGTGATCCGCCTACATTACATATTAATCAGAGGGAAATGTGCTAAATGGATTGTTGGCACATTGTGATGCACTGAACACGCAAAGTCCTGTTTCCCTGGTGTTTGTACCCCTTATCAGCACATGAAGAGACGTTTGCACTTGTTTTAATAGCCCTAAACCTTTACTGAATCTGCCCCTCAAAGACATATGTTTTAGAATTATGGAAGGAAGCAGAAGAAGAAGGTTACTTTATTTCCACATATACACTCGTAAATTCATGTAATTTGTTCACTACATTTACCCTTCCCCTTCTTTGAGGAGAAGTGGGCAGCCACAGTCTAACACCCAGGAAGCAGATGGGGTTAAGAACTTTGCTCATCAGCCACAGTGATGGCCCACAACAGATTTGAACCTGCAACCCTTCAGTTACTGTAAACATTAGGCCACCACTACCCCTCCAACCACTACCATCCTGGGAAGAACATGCACATGGAAAGGTTCCATGTCCATCTTTAAAACTTCGCATTCTTGAGCACTCAACACTTACATGTCCAAACACAAAGCTGCAATGAGGAACTGATATGTATTACTTTTTATTAAATTCAACATTTTGTAGAATGATCATTGTATTTTAATATAATAATAATAATACAATCTTTAAAATTAAATTATTTTCTAAATATATAATTTATCTAAATTTGTAATTAAAAATGGGGGTAATAAATAAAAACTACCAAAAAAAGTTAAATACTGGGTCTGTTACATTTGTACATTTTAACCTCCAGTTTAGCTCTCTGTGTCCATAGGCAGAGTGCATTGTAAATACATTTTGAACAGAACATTTTATGAGAAAGTAAAAATATCTAAAATTGTGTATGTAAGAAGTTGCAAATGAGTGCCACATCTATAAACCCATTGTGAGTAATTTTTGTTAATATTGTTTCTTTTCATCAGATTGCTGATGCCCAACAAAAACAGATGGAGCACGAGAAGACAATGCTCCAACAGACATTCCTGACGGAAAAAGAGATGCTTTTGAAAAAGGAGAAGATGATCGAAGACGAAAAAAAGAAGCTAGAGAGCCAGTTTGAAGAAGAGGTCAAAAGGGCAAAGGCACTCAAAGATGAACAGGAACGGCAGAAACAGCAGATGGAGGAGGAGAAGAAGAAACTTCAGGCTACCATGGATGCAGCCCTTAGCAAACAAAAAGAGGCTGAGTCAGAGATGCTTAACAAGCAAAAAGAAATGGAAGAGCTGGAGAGGTTAAGATTGGAGCAGGAGAGGATTCTTGCAGATGAGAACCAGAAATTGCGTGAAAAGCTGCAGCAACTTGAAGGTGCCCAGAAAGACCAGCAATCAAGCAAAGAGGTTATAAAAGTTACCACAATTGAGACAACACAGAAAGTTTACAACGGCCAAAATGCTGGTATGGCTGTTGATGGTGGGGACAAGAAACCAGATCCAATGGCTTTTGACGGCATTCGTGATAAGGTACCAGCAAGCAGACTTCAGAGCCTTGGTCTTTTACCCAAGAAGGAGTTTGATCAGCTTAAAGATGGAAAAACCACTGTTCAAAAGCTTGGTGAGACTGAAAACCTTAAGCAAATTCTAAAAGGAAAGAACCCAATTGCTGGTATTTTGACAACTTCTAAAGTAAAGATGCCAATCTATCAAGCATTAAAAGAGAAGAAAATTACCCCTGGGACAGCTTTGATCCTTCTTGAAGCACAAGCAGCCACTGGTTATATAATAGATCCCATTAAGAATCAAAAACTCTCAGTGAACGAGGCAGTCAAAGAAGGTCTGATAGGGCCAGAACTACACAACAAAATGCTTTTAGCAGATAGGGCTGTTGTTGGTTACAAAGATCCATACACTGGTGGAAAAATATCTGTATTTGAAGCCATGAAAAAAGGTCTAATTGAACATGACCATGCAATTAGACTTCTTGAAGCTCAACTTGCTACTGGTGGTATAATTGACCCAATCAACAGTCACCGTGTTTCAAATGAAATAGCTTTTAAACAAGGGCAGTATGATACAGAGATAAACAAAGTCATGGAAAACCCTTCAGATGACACCAAGGGCTACTTTGACCCCAGCACTCAGGAACCTTTGTTATATTCTGAGCTAATGGAAAGATGCAGTACTGACCCAGAAACAGGCCTGTTGCTGCTACCAATTACTGACAAAGCTGCCCAGTGCTCCAGTATATACACAGAAGAGGAGACAAAGGATGTGTTTAGCAAAACAACCGTCTCTGTTCCATTTGGAAAATTCCAAGGAAAGGCTGTTACCATTTGGGAGATAATCAACTCTGAGTACTTCTCTGAAGACCAAAAGAAGGATCTTCTGCGTCAGTACAAAACAGGGAAAATCACAATTGAAAAGATCATCAAGATTATAATTACTGTTGCTGGGGAGAAAGAAAAGAAAAATGAAATTACTTTTGATGGGTTAAGAGCACCAGTTCCTGCTACTGAGCTTCTTGAGTCCAAGATTATTGATAAAGATCTGTACAACAAATTGCACAAAGGCAATGTAACAGTCAAAGAGGTTGCAGCCATGGATCCTGTTAGTAAATCACTAAAAGGAAGCAACAGCATTGCAGGTGTTGTCATCGAATCATCCAGGGATGTTATGTCCTTCTATGAAGCCATGAAGAAAGACATCATGAGACCTGGACCAGCCTTAAACATGCTTGAAGCACAAGCAGGAACAGGTTATGTCATAGATCCGGTTAAAAATCAGAAGTTTACTGTTGATGAAGCTGTCAAAGCTGGTGTTGTTGGTCCTGAACTACACGAAAAGCTACTTTCTGCAGAGAGAGCTGTTACAGGTTACAAAGATCCCTACACTGGAAAGACAGTATCCTTGTTTCAAGCAATGAAAAAAGATCTAATTCCTAAAGAGCAAGGAATTCGACTTCTTGATGCTCAAATGGCTACTGGTGGCATCATTGACCCTGTAAAGAGCCATCGTGTCCCTAATGATGTGGCGTGCAAGAGAGACTACTTTGATGATGAAATGAAACAGAGTCTGAATAATCCAACAGATGAAACTAAGTGCTTCTTTGACCCAAACACAAAAGAAAATGTTACATACTCACAGCTCTTCAAAAGATGTACCTCTGACAAGAAAACTGGTCTCCAGCTCCTGCCTCTTTCTGAAGATGCAATAAATGCCAAAGAGACACCAGCATACACTGAAGCCCAAAGCAAGGAGGCTATGACTCAGGCATCTGTGGAGCTCGATTATGGACCATTTAAGGGCAAGAAAATGACTCTCTGGGAAATCCTCAACTCTGATCATCTCACAGAAGAACAGAGACGTGATCTATTAGATCAGTTCAGATCTGGAAGGTTTACAATAGAAAAGATCATGAAGATTATTATCACTATTGTAGATGAGAAAGAAGCCAAGAATAGTGAACAGTCTGGTTTCAAGGGCCTTAGAGCTCCTGTGCCTGCAAAAGCACTGCATGATTCCAAAATCATAGACAAAAATACTTTTGACCTCCTTCAACAAAAGAAAATTACACCGGAAGAAGTCAGTAGAAATGCTGATGTCTATAAATACCTACAGGGCTCTGAAAGCATTGCTGGCATTTATGTGGTACCAACAAAAGAGAAGACCAGCATCTATCAAGCAATGAAGAAAAAGCTAATTCGAGACAGTACTGGCCTGTCACTTCTTGAGGCACAAGCCGCAACTGGGTTCATGGTTGATCCAGTAAAGAACCAATGCCTGTCAGTTGATGAAGCAGTCAGGTCAGGACTGGTTGGTCCAGAACTTCATGAAAAGCTTCTCTCTGCAGAAAAAGCAGTCACTGGCTACAAAGATCCATTCACAGGCAAAAAAATCTCGCTTTTTGAAGCAGTGCAAAAAGAACTTATACCAAAAGAACAAGCTATGCCAATGTTGCAAGCCCAGATGGTGAGTGGAGGAATCATTGACCCTGTCAACAGTCATCGTGTTCCCACAGATGTAGCCCATCAAAAGAAGATTTTCAGTAAAGATGTTGCTAAGACAATTTCTGAACCATCTGATGATAACAAGATTTTCTGTGACCCAGAAACTGATGAGAGTGTAACCTACAAACAGCTGAAAGATAAATGCCAAAGAGATAAAGATACAGGCCTTTACATGCTGCCCCTTTCCAAGCCTCAGTCTCCAACTGTTGTGGAAAAGACATACCTCTACACTGAGCAGCAAACCCAGAGCGAGCTGGCCAACACTCAGATTGACATTCCAATTGAGGGTCTTGCTGAAAAACCATTAAATCTTTGGGACGTTGTGAACTCAAATATGCTCCCAGAGCAAGAGAGGCAGAAGCTAATTGATGAATATCGCTCTGGCAAAATCACCAAAGAACGCATGATTATTATTATTATTGAGATAATGGAGCAAAGAGAGGTTTTCAGAGATGATAGTCCTCTGTCGTTGAAGACTGTAAGGAGAAGGATAACTATTGAAGAACTCCACAATGCTCGTATTATTGATTTGGAAACTTACAACCTTCTCAAACGAGGCCAGAGAGATATCCGGGACATAATGGAACTGTCCAGTGTAAAACAGTATCTCTATGGTACAGGCTGTGTTGCCGGGGTAACAACAGACTCTGCTGCGAAGGTCAGCATCTACCAAGCCATGACTAGAGGTTTCATTAAACCTGAAATTGCACTTAGCCTTCTGGAAGCACAAGCTGCAACAGGTTTCCTCATTGATCCAGTCAAGAACGAGAGGCTGACTGTTGATGAGGCTGTTCGTAAAGATGTTGTTGGTCCAGAAATCCATGACAAACTTCTCTCAGCTGAAAGAGCCGTCACTGGATACAAGGATCCCTACAGTGGGAAAACCATTTCCCTTTTCCAGGCGATGAAAAAGGATTTGGTTCAAGAGGATTATGCTATGAAAATGTTGGAGGCACAAACTGCAACAGGTGGCATTATTGATCCTGAATTCCAATTCCATCTGCCAGCCGACGTTGCTCTGCAAAGAGGTTATATCAACAAAGAAACAAATTCAAAACTGACAGATGTTAAAGGATTTGTTGATCCTGTCACAGATGAACAAGTTTCATATGCAGAGCTGCTAAAGAGATGCAAGCTTGACTCTGGATTGAGACTCCTTTCTCTGGGAGACAAGCGACTTACATTCAAGGGTCTGAGAAAGCAAATCACAATGGAAGAGTTAATTCGCTCACAAGTCATTGACCAGAAGACTGTCACTGAACTAAATGAAGGTCTAATTTCAGTAGAGGAGGTTAGCAATAGGTTGTCGAGGTACCTTGAGGGTACAAGCTCTATTGCGGGTGTATATCTGGCAACCTCAAAAGAACGCCTATCGATATACCAAGCTATGAAGAAGAACATGATAAGACCAGGCACTGCATTTGAACTTCTTGAGGCCCAGGCATCCACAGGGTATGTCATTGATCCAATCAAAAATCTTAAACTAACTGTCCAAGAAGCTGTGAAAATGGGAATTGTGGGCCCAGAGTTCAAAGACAAACTGCTATCTGCAGAGCGCGCAGTCACGGGATACAGAGATCCTTATTCCGGCAAGACAATCTCCCTGTTCCAGGCCATGAAAAAGGGACTAATCTTAAAAGATCATGGCATCCGTCTCCTTGAAGCCCAAATTGCAACTGGTGGAATTATTGACCCAGAGGAAAGCCACCGTGTACCAGTTGAGGTGGCCTATAAACGCGGATTCTTTGATGAGGAAATGAATGAGATCCTGACAGATCCATCAGATGACACCAAAGGATTTTTTGATCCTAACACAGAGGAAAATCTCACCTACCTTCAGCTGATGGAGAGGTGTATCACAGATCCTGATACTGGGCTTGTACTTCTGCAACTGAAAGAAAAGAAGCGTGAAAGAAAGGCCTCCTCAAAATCCTCAGTCCGCAAACGTAGGGTAGTCATTGTAGACCCAGAGACAGGCAGAGAGATGACTGTATATGAGGCCTACAAGAAAGGGCTCATTGACCACCAAACCTACTTGGAACTTGCGGAGCAGGAGTGTGAATGGGAAGAGATCACAATGACTTCCTCTGATGGTGTTGAACAATCCATCATCATTGACAGAAGATCAGGAAGGCAGTATGATGTTGATGATGCTCTTGCACGTGGTTTCATTGATCAGAATGCCCTTGATAGATACCGAAATGGAATTTTGCCCATCACTGAGTTTGCCGACATGCTTTCTGGGGGTATGGGAGGCTTCCGATCACGCTCATCGTCTTTTGGTTCCACCACTGGTTCCCCAATGAGCCCCTTACCATCCATTAAAGCTCCAGCTGTTGTATGGGATGACCCTTCAGAAGAGACAGGCCCCATAGCTGGAATTTTAGACATCGACACACTGGAGAAAGTGTCAATCACGGAAGCAATGCACAGAAGCTTGGTTGACAACATTACAGGACAGAGATTACTAGAGGCCCAAGCCTGCACAGGGGGCATATTTGACCCATTGAGTGGGGAAAGGTTCCCCGTAAGTGAGGCAACAGAAAAAGGCCTTGTTGATAAAGGTATGGTTGAGCGCCTCAACTTGGCTCAAAAATCTTTCAATGGTTTTGAAGACCCCAGAAGCAAAGAGAAGATGTCTGCCTCCCAGGCTCTAAAGAAGGGCTGGTTATATTATGAGGCAGGCCAGCGCTTCCTTGAGATTCAATACCTGACTGGCGGCCTTATTGAGCCTGGTGTTGAAGGCAGAGTGTCTCTCGATGAATCCCTCAAAAAAGGCACAATTGATGCCCGCACTGCCCAGAAGCTGAGAGATGTCAATTCCTATTCTAAATATATAACCTGTCCCAAAACCAAACTGAAAATCTCCTTCAAAAATGTCATGGACAGAAGCATGGTGGAAGAAGGATCAGGCCTGAGGCTCCTGGAGGCTTCATCACAGTCCAGCAAAGGTCTCTACAGTCCCTACAATGCCAGTGGCCCTGGATCTGCATATGGCTCCCGATCAGGCTCGAGAACAGGATCCCGATCAGGCTCAAGAAGAGGCAGCATTGATGCAGGCTCTGGCTTCAGCACGAACTTCTCCAGCTCTTCTTTCACTTCATCCTCTAGCTATAACCGCAGATTCTAAACAACTGGTTATGTTCCTAAAAACTCTAAACACAAACAAACAAACAATTGCATTTAACTATTCAGTTTAGAACAAGGAAATATAGTTACAGAAAAAAAGCTAATCAGATTTATTTATTCAGCACTTCAAGTGGCCACAAGTACTTTTAGTGCTAATAATTGTTCTTACATGTAACGACTTCCTAAAGGAAACTCAAATATTTGCTATTTTCAAGTCAGTCTATTTTCAAGTCTTTTTTTATTTGTGAAATTATGTCTGATTTCCTTTTTGTTAAAATTTCAAACCTTCAAAAAAATATGTACATGCGCTTTTTAAGAATAATATATAATCTATGTCAAAGAGAGATATTGATCAGTATTCCTTGTTTCCTAAAAAAAATTCAACAATTTATTCCTATTATTTGATTTGTACTAATAGTAAATGCTGACATAGTGGTGATACTTCAGCAGAAATACATTTGTTTTTTTTAAAAATTTTAGATTTTTGTATAGAATGTGGACAGAATGTGTCTGTTCTCTACCATGCAATGCCTGGATGATAGTGTATTACACATGCTTGTGAGACACTACCAAACAAGACACTATCACTGAAACTGAAACAAAGAACCCAGGTTCCCCCATCATTACTTTGTTCCCATTTTTTTTTTATTCAATGTACTTTTAGATTCTTTACGTTTTTTTGTTTTTATACACTCCTATCTCTGGATTCTTCATCACCAAGTGTTCCTGGTGAGCCCCAAGATGTGGTCAATCGTGCTCCCCTCACAGACATCCTGCCTCCTGTTTTTTTGCTTCTTGTAAGTTAAACATCATCTTTTCTTTTTCCGTTCTTTTCCTCCTTGTTTATAATTTCTTTTGTTCAGTTTGTTTAAATCACCTCCTAGGATATCTTTTATTTTCCCACCTGTGCCCACACATCACCATGGTATAGCAAGGGGTGTTTAAGCTCTGTTCTTGGAAACTATAGACAAAATAATTACATCTAATGAGCCAGTCCTTATTCATCTATGGCAAAAAGTTTGAAAATCAATGTTGTCATGTTTGCTAAAGAAGGGCAGCATCTGTAACACGGCAGTTCTCCAATACTGACGCTTGGCACCTCTTGATATACACTATATCTATAACTATCTCTATTATGACTTGTGAATAATGTTTTATTTCTCTTCAGAAATCTAATTGCTGTTATCTTTTTTTTTTTTTTTTTTTTATCATTTTGTCTTTTACAGCTGCCTCAGTTGCTCGGAATTCAACCGCAGAGAACAAATGCTCTCTTCAGTGCTGATTTAGTCGCACAGGTATAGTTTACCACTGATTAAAAACATTGCCATTCTCATTTGATTTTCCAAAAAAAGAAAATGATTTTCATAATTTCTGCCTTTTGATTTGAATTGCATGATCAGGATCCATTTTATTTTAAGTTATATATATTTTTTGTTTGTTCCTAGATCTGCCTTTGAGCATGTCCTTTCTTCCCCTAAACATCTGACTCGAGGAAAAGCTGAGGCTGATCGCTATCTTGGGATGCACATCTAGGAACACTCTTCATTCATTATTTTCTTTTTGTCTTTATAATTTTATTGAATTATTACTTGAATGTTGAAAATATTTGTTGTCATGTCCTAATGTTTAGACACAACACTCCAGATATTTAGAAGTTTTACAAGAGCATTAATGTTTTGTTTTTTTTTGTTTGTTTTTTTTTTTTTTTTCTAATATAAGGTTTGCTACATCCCTGTCTGATGACTTATTAATTAATACCAAAGTGCCTGTGGAGAAAATATAATGATCTCAAATATCTGTTGCTGCACCACATTGCATGGATGTCTGTTTTATATCTAATTAAGTACTTTCTTTTCACCTTTTGCCATGTATTATTCTTTTACAACCCTAAAAACAGCTCCAAAAGTTTTCTCTCACACTATTTGTCTCGCACAGAAAGTTATTCTGTCAAGCCTCTTTCAGATGTTTTACCTTTTGTAAATCTTATTCCATCATGTTTTTTTGAGAATATTGATTTGCTATGCATGTTTGACTAATTTTACAAGGAGCAATTAGGGGGTGTGAAATATAAACATTTTCTGATACAAGCACGCTGGTTTTAATGATAGCAACATATGACTTTACAAACTAACTGCCTTTGCATATGTGGAGGTGCTGCTGTGGTGGATAATTAGTTAGTGTATGTGGACATAACACTATGTTGTAAATAAACGTGCTCTGAAGAACTCATTGTCATTTATATACAACAATTTTGGGTCTAGTCAGAACAATGATGACGCCAAAAGTGTGTGTAATATATAAAGAATAAAAGTATAGGGTTTTCTAATGTTTTAACAGCACAAAAGGGAAATTACAGCTCATTTATTCTAATTGTATGACTTTATGAAACAAATATTTTCCCAAAAAGCCTCAGAATTGCATATTAAACACTTCTGGCATAAAATTTTACATTTTGCAACTCATTACAGGAGTCAACCAAAAAATAATATAAACATAGTACACCCTATATTTTTTCCACAGATTTTTAGCTGATGTGTATAAAATCCTGGCATGTTTATTAGTTTCTCATTGCTGTTGATAGGAATTCTTAGTTTATTGTAAATATGTTTACTATT
Source organism: Gouania willdenowi (assembly GCF_900634775.1). NCBI lineage: Eukaryota > Metazoa > Chordata > Actinopteri > Blenniiformes > Gobiesocidae > Gouania > Gouania willdenowi. The sequence continues at coordinate 27,101,866 of NC_041059.1, forward strand.
TATTAAAAAGTATGTATCATCTAATATTACTTAGGCTGTTAGTTCTTGGATAAAGGTAGACAAGTAAAAATGTATTTCCTCAAGTAGATGCTTCTTAATTTGTTAAAATAGACATTATAGGTGTGGCACAGTGTTTGTTTTTACCCTTTCAGAATAAGAGCATTGTGTGTGTCTAAGGATATATATTTGTAATCGTCACAACATTAACTAATTTTTCCCTATCACAACACTAAATTACATTTATCAAAACTACCATTAATAAAATAAATGTTAGTAACTTATTAACCGCGAATGCTTCAATCACATGGGAAATTGTGATGTATTGTATTCATGCATGAGTTTATACTGTAGATACATACAATATATAAACAACGCATATGTGTGTGTAGGAACACTTCCCAGGATAAGTTATTGCCCCAAAATCATCAGAATAATATAAACATTGAAACAGAGTCAGAGAGAGTCATATATACAGTAAATTAGTATTATAGAGGTATCACTGTATGTTGAGGTACAGGAAGTGGTACAAAAATACAGCTCTTTCACATTTTTTCTTCTCCATAAGGTTTAAGGTAGACATATAATAGCAACATTTTGTTAAGAAAGAAAATACACTTGGAAAAGCCTTTTTCAGAACTTTGTTTTATGAATTAGAATTTGGTGGATATTTTGACAAGGTTCATTATAAAAGATTAGTTTTACAATTCATAATGTCTTTTAGTTCAGTTGTATACAAATATTTATTCTTCATTCCAGAACGATAACATAGATTGGCAGTGGTAAAACAGATGTAGAATTGTTTCACAAAATGTACATTTATCATCTGTGTATGAAAAATTGAAAATCAATACATAATAAAATAATAATAAATGTAATTTTTTAAATTTTATTTGAAACAAAAATTATTCCACTTTATACTTTAAAAATGTGAATTCCCAATTGATTTGCCTCGAGATGTAATTTTATTGTAAAGGATTTATTTTGTTTATTAGGTGTCATATAACATATCATTTAGTTTTATGATACTTAATGTTTAACAAAAAAAAATCAGGATTTACTTTTTGTTATTTTAAGTGACCTTTAATTAGTTACATTTTATCTAAAGCAATATGCTTTGGAGAAAAAGACAGAAACCCTTATATCTGTAAAACACACCTGGGGTTGTTGCTAAACAACAATAAACACCACAGAAGAAGAACCTGCGTTCACCTTCAGGCTGATTAAGATACACCATTTATTAGAGCTTTATATATTCTCTTTACTGTTCCACTGGCTTACATTTAGCGCACATCACACAGTTTGTGTGTGATGAGAAAAATCTGATGTTAAACTAGTGTTTGAAGCGTTAAATAGCTGCTGAGCTAAAGAACAAAACAAAAACAAACCCATGGTGGTCTCCAACCAGTGGGCTGAAGCCCAGAACAGGGACAAAGGTCATTATTTAAAGGCCCTCAAAAAATTAGGACAATTAACAAGTAATGGTACAACTAATTTATTCCAAGACACGGGTGTCAAATTTAAGGCCGATGTCACAGTCTGAGTTTACCTCCGTACTGAAATTATCTTACAATCTCATTATGTGACTGCTACGTACTGAGATGTACAAGTGCTGGATTAGCCATGCACTGTTGTACTGATTTAAAACAGGCTTAAAACATCACATCAGTCGACCATCGATAAAAAATCAACCAATGATAAAAAAAATATATATATATGATTGTTATGATCAGATTTATATGAATACAACAGCTTATTATTGTAAAGTTACATTAAGTTAACTGTTATTTATTGCAATGTTTATCATAATCATGTTTTTTTTTGGAAAACAAATTAACCTTCACCATAAAGAAGATTAACCTGTCCATTCTTTCTTTGTGGCGTTGGAACCTCTCCTGCCTCGTATATTGAGCAGTTGTACATTTTTCCCCAAGAAAAGGAGCCATTCAGCACTCGTAAAACAACATTTGCTTTGAAATTGAATTTTCAATCTCAGCACGGCGAAAGTAGCAAAACTCACAACGGAACGAGCAAAAATTCATTTTCTGGTCGTGTGCATGCTCATAATCGAGGTAAACTCAGACTGTGGCACCAGGGCCGCCATTCGGCCCACAGGAGAAAGTAAAAATTACAGAGAAATCATGAGTCATTGTGTATATTACCACATAATTCAGTTGGAGATATCTCCTATTTACAAATATAATAAAACTTCTCAATATTTGCAGGGGATCTCAATGCTCTCCCATGCTTGTATCACGTGATTGCAATCATCTTTAATTGCAAATGGTGAAAAAAATCCAGTGATGCACAGAAGATTCAGTCCGCTATCATTAAAGAACACAAAACTTAAGTCAGCTATTGAAAGTGTGTTATTGTTCTGCTCCACTTCACATGCCGACGTAAACAATTATTTTTGCGTGTTTGTATCATGATACATTTTGTTCCTAGTCGTATAAATAACGCAGTCTCATAATTGAATGTTCTTATAATTTCTGCTACATCTTTAGGCTTCTCGTTATTACTTTCTTTGTGTGTCGGCTTTTTTGTTTAAAAAGCGTTTCGTGTTAATGATCTTTATTGTCAAAGAAGAAAAGACTTTAAAAAGATTGACATGAAAATGTCCTGTTTGTCGGACCCCACCTGTCATATCTCCATTCCCCACCAGGGGGTGCACTACACACTTTGAGAAACCCTGCAGTGTAATATGACCACTTTTATCAGTAATGAACCGGCCCTTGCCTTTTTGGTGGCCTAGGCAAAATTACTTTATGAAATAAATACAAATATCGATATAAAAGTTTCAGTTCAAGGGCATTTCTACTTTCCTGTTTGGTTTTACTAATTAGTAACACAAATCTTGAAACCAAAGAACACAATGTGCAAACAACACAACAGAATTATATAGAATAGAACAAGAATTGAAATAAATATGGCTATTAATATTCAATTAGGAGAAAACATGTTTAGTGATTTTAAAAGGTTATGTTTTACGTTTATTATACGTTTTTAAATTAATATTTAAAAAAAAAAAAAAATTGTGGGGTGCATTTTGGTGCCCCTCCAGCAGATGGCGCCCTAGGCGGCCGCCTGTGTTGCCTGTCGTGAAGGCCGACCCTGGTAACGAGTAAACTAACACATTGCTATTCCCAAACCATTAATCAGATTAAAGTTACTAGTCCAAATAACTGTGAGTTACTATTTGTCTCACTTTCCTCACCTGTGCGACACGTCACGTTTTCAGCTTGAGAACAACAACTCACGTGTTATACTCACACAAAATATGACAGGAACAGGTACATACACACAAAATGTCAGGTCAAAAAAGGCAGACTTTATTTTATATTTTAATGAAGAAAGTATTTATGTTAAGTGAAGTAAAAAAGGATTGTCTTTATTTATTTATTTTTATATAAAAATGTTTGTCAGGAAATACATTGCTGACATTACTGTTAAAAATGCACCTCCATTAAAGTGAATATTGGCAAAACTATTATTTTCATATTCGGTGGGGGTTGTTGTCGGCAGCTGCTGAATGTAACTAACAGAGTAACTTGTAATCTAGATGTGTTACCTTAAAATCAAGAAATCAGTAAAGTAACTAAGTTAAGTTTTAAAGAAGTAATCAGATAATTCTCAGATTGCTTTTTCAAGGTAACTGTGGCAATAGGAGCGATCCACAATGGATGCGGAGAACCCACATGGAGAGACTGTTCAGTGCTGCAGCTCATGAAAAGAAGAGAGCAGACCTAACGTGATAAAGCAGAGAAGCCACTCTTCATTAAGAATTACATTTATGTGCATTTTGTGTTTTTACGAGGGAACATATTTAATCTTTCAGCAGCCCAGTCAGTTATAGTACATCATTACTTAATGTACACAAGTGTGGTCAAGATAAACATTTGTTTTTGGTGCTTTATTTTACATTGTACATATATAATTTTATTTTTTTATGTATGCTTGTAATCAGAAAACTAGCACACACTAATGTTGACGTTGCAAATTTTTCACCAACAAACTGTGGCGGACTTAAAGGGGCAGTATTATGAAAAAAAAATCACTTTATAATGGTTATATACATCCCTATAGCCTCATTCAGATGGCCAAAGTTGAAAAAGTTCTGTTTCCTCCCTCCCTTGTTATTCCACATTTTGTAAAAAGTCAGCCCCAAATGGGCGAGTTGGATTTTTCTCGTGTTGTGACATCACAATGCGGAAACTCCTCCTCCTGACAATTCTGGCTCCTCCTACCCTATATAAGAACGTGAGCTCCTCCCTCTCTAACTGCCTCAGAGGTAAAACAAACACTGTGGTTTAATATAGAATATACATTGTACTTTATTGCCATACATGTAAAGCTACATACACAAAATTTGTTCTCTACATTAAACCCCTCCCTGAGGAGCAGTGGGCAGCCACTATGTAGCACCCAGGGAGTTACGGTTAATATAAGGAACTGATCAACATCCCACAGTGATGGACCAAGGAGATTAGAACCAATGAGCCTACGATTACAAACCTGATCCCTTAACCACTAGTCCTTTTATCCACAAAATATATTTATGTTCAGTATATACGTAGATAATCCAAAGCGCAGCGTCAGCTCACAATCAATTCCACACAGACATGAAGTCTGCGTCTATAGGCACGCCCACACCTCCTTTTTTGCAGTTCAGGTTTTTCAACACCTGATTAATATCTCAACGTTTGTTTGTTTTTTCCTAACTCATTTTACAACTTCATTTCAGCTCCTATTGTTTGTTTTGCGCCATTCCGTTTGTCTTCTCCGATACCAAACCATAACAATCCCGCTTACGTAAGCAAGTAGCCAATTGTTGTATGACACATCACGACATAGTGTTCATGGGAAATGTAGGATTAGTACAACCAGCAGTGTTGCCAGATAGACATTACATTTTAAAATCTAAACACACACAAAAACCCTCAAATTTATTGGAGGAAAACAATGGCAACAATGACTTTTTGCATCGTTTCTGCAACCTGCCGATTCAAACAGACGCAGTGGTATTTATTTTGTTTTTCACAAGCCAAAATGGCTAGTTACTCTACATTGTTACTCTCCAAAGTTTAAGGCCGTGTAAAGCAAATTCAGCCATTTTCTTCTAAACACATCAAATAGGTCATAAATGTATAAATGGTCCAGCCTTTGCCTTTCGAAAGCGAACCGAAATGGTTCGAACCAATCATGAGGCAGTATTGTGGTTTAGGGCGGGATATCTGGGTGTGACGAAGGCAGAAGCGCCAAAGCAAAACTGGTGCATGCGCAGTTGCGGGAAGATGCAGGAGGATGAATGTGTGGAAGCTGCTATAAACTCAGTTTTAGAAGAATCCAGCATTTCATTTTTGAAAGAGTAACAGCGAGAGGCATTTTGTGCATTTTTGGACGGTAAAAACGGCAAAGCGGAGCCTTGTTGTTGTTGTAGCAGCGTATTTGCGACACATGCAGATGAGGACATCATTTGTTACAGTGTGATTGGCTAAAACATATCATGGTGGACAGATGCTTCGCCCAATCAGCTTCAAGCATTCTGTTCATGTCCCTCCCTGGTTCCGAAAGCATTCGCCAGACACAGACCAATATCGATGTGGAGAACTCGAGTTAGAGGGAGGGCTACAATCTGGCTCTTGCCAGATTAAGGCTTCACAAACTGTTTTTCAAATTTCTGTGTTCAGGGTTTAATGGGCGGGTCAGAAATCATGGCTGCGTTACATAACAGAGCCATCATTAGCATAAAACCGACCCTGCTGCTGAAGCACACCAAACTTCTGTGGCCTCCAGCGGGCGCAATTCGGCCCCTAGCTGAAAACAAACCACAAATTCGGACTTGGGGGAATAAAACGCATCCGCTGGTGCCACATTTTTCAGCGCACAAGTTTTACTTTGATCCCTTTCTTCACACAGTTTACACTTTGACAGGGTATTTTAAGTGTCTGACATCCATGAATTGCATCTTTTCCTCTGTCTGTCGATATTAGCAGCTGCATTTGGTTAAGGAGTTGACTAACAGAAGCAATGGAACACTCAGCTCATTTAGCTCTTCACCTCACTCCGTTGACTGCTGTGATTCAACATCTGCAACAGCGCCTCCTGTATTCGACACAGACAGGGAGGTAAAAGCACAGAGATCTGTAAAAACATTTCCATTATTATCTATTCCATAAGATGAAGCAAAAACACTACTCATGTACTGTTCAAACAATGACAATCCCTTACATTTTCTGCCGTTTTGTTGCAGGATGAAGACACGTCCTTGCTTGGGTCATCATTGTCTTCAGCATTGGATGCAAATTATGGGTATATACAGAAGAATAAGTCCCTGTTTTAAGGAAGCTATGTGTGTGCGTTTGCTTGCATGTGTGCGTGTGTGTGTTGAACTGGTAACCAACAGAATAAACAAATGCTGACAGTTTATAATAACAGTTGTACAATTGAATGTAAAACACAAAGGAAAAGCTGTGAATCTTGCAGTAAAGGCAAATGGATCCAGGAATCCAGGTTGAAGTCCAACTGACTGAGAGAACAGATGCCTCCCAAACAGGATACTCTGCTAATAATTTAACAGCTTTGAACCCTGATTTAAAGCTGCTGGACACCATTTTTTTTTATCAGATCCAAATCCCTATTATAGGCCTCATTGATCAATAAATCGAAGACCATTCGTTTGGAAAAGGTTGAAATTGCCACTTGAAAGTTTGTTGACAGTTTTGTGCATTGCATTGTGGGATGTATGGATGTGCAGAGACTGTGGCAAAAATCTTTTTTTGAATTTTAATACTAATGGGAACCACTGGGAACAAATTAGAACAAAAATGGTGTCAAGACAATCACTGTCCTCATTGTCTGGTGAAAAACACAAGAAATTGTGGTAAGAATGAAGTAAAAACGCTTCTATGCGTCCGTCTACAGAACTTCACATCCCACAATGCAATGCGCAGATCAAAACAAACATTCGAGCAGCAATTTTAACCTTTTTCATTTCTTTTCGGAGTAAATTATGTTTGTTTCATCGATTTTATCTACGGTAATAAAAAGCAGTCGCAGCTCTAACACCTTTGATAACGATAACAATTGTTGATCTCTGTTATTCAAATATCTGGCTTCTGTTAGCCTCTATAGCCACTCAAGTAAGTAAATACAATACAGTTTTTTTTTTTTTTTTTTTTTGTTAAAATTTCAGTCTTTCCATGTCTGAACAGGTTTATGTGTTCTCCATAAATGCATGAATTTCTGCTAAGTCAATTCAAAAACATGTAGAATTGTTCTATTTATGTTGTTTCATCAGTGAAATCAGAGCCTCATTATGTTAAACATGATTCTCAATGCATTTGCAAAGACATCTGTGTCTTTTGTTAAGGGAGTCTTTCTTTTAAATAGAAAGTTGAACGGCTATCCTTAGCACTTGCAATACCACTCTCCACCAATAGGTGTAGTGAGTCGATTTAACTTTGCTTAGGCTGACGTGGGTTCATATAGGAATAAGAATTTTTACGTGTCTCACGAAAATGAAAACAATCCAGAGATTAACGTCAAGTAACGTCTATCAAATGATAGTCTAAACCTTTTATAGCAACGTTTACTAGTCTACACACTGTGAACAAAGGAAACGTTTAGTGTCACACTTAATATACCACCGTGCCAGTATTAGCTGACTTTTGTGTTCTGTTATATTCTTGTTTCAGGAAGGATGAGGACGACATAAGCCAGTGGCAGTGTGAGTTTAGAGATCAAATCCGAGTGCTGAGACAGTGGTTGAAGAACATGGAGATGAGACTACCAGCACAGGAGTCCAGGGTCAGTTCAATATACTGTCTGTCTGTCATCCTTCTCTATAGCACGTGTGTTCTGTCTTAACATTCTCTCCTAAAACATTCCATCAATTCTGTTTCAGTTTATTTCCTTAGTTTTAAAAGTTTGATTTGACAAGAATCACCAGAAATCATCCACATCCATTCATTTACTTTTTTTGAGTTCGTCAAAATAATTTTTGTGTAACACTGCTCTCCCTTTTTATATCCACAATTAAGTAATAAAATAAATCTATTTATTTTATTGCAATAACAAAACATGCATTGCTGTCTCATAATGATTGCACTTCTTGTAGTGTTGACCTTTGACAAGTAAAAAAAAGAAAAAATAAATAAATAATTTTCATCATTATTTTCATGATTATCATTTTTCATAAAACTCCATATTTTTAATGTTTTTATTTGATAATTTTCCACTTGCTCTCACTCAAGTACCCCCTGTAGTGCCATCGCGTAGCCCTAAGGGTACACGTACTCCTGTTTGAGAAACACTGATCTAAAGTGCATTCCTGTGATAGGTTGCATATCACTTCCACCTTTCTGTTAAAGTCAAAATGTCACAGCCCTCAACAGATGTAACTCTGTTGGCCTTGGGTTTAAAATCTTGTAACAAGTTGGATCTGCAAAAATCTTTTCTCCATCCTTGACCTTGGAACATTTTACTACAATGTGCCCTGAGAACAAATACTGGTGCCAAAGATTTTTACTCTCATCATCATTAAAATTCAAGTATTATGCTATTTTTCACCCATCTTTATTTGTTGTCAGAACCTCAACAACATAGTATTTGAGGTTTATTTTCCCAAACTCACCTGTTTTCTGGAGTTTTAGCTCTCTGAAAAGTCCCTTTAATGACGCTTCTAAAAACAGGCCGTTTTGGAGGCTTCATGCATGTGCATGAGTGGGCGTGTCTGTAGACTCAGACTCCATGTATAGCTCTTGTGAGGGTGATCAGTGATCACCAAAGCGATTTTCTTTTGCTATCCACACACTCGTTATTGTTTTCAGCCAAAAAACTGCACATTACAGTAAAACACATGGATATTTAAGCAGATATTGTGAGTGCGTCTCAGCGCTGCTTCAGGGTGTGTGTGGCAGCGGCAGCAGCAGCAGGAGCGGAGTCAGTCAGCTGTTTCAAACACTCATTGGAGTGTTAAGCTGCTCGGTCACTTTCTTCTCCTCCTCATCTCTCCTAACCACAGGAATAGTGCATTTAAGATGATCATAATTTGCTTTGTCCAACCGCTGCGTCGCTTGGGGTCACAAACGCGTCAGATCATGTCAAAGGCGATACGAGGCGGTATAACGGCTACTAAAAATGGAACTGCTCCGGTTGCTTCACCGTGTTTGCCCACTGCTCCTAAGGGAGGGGTTAAATACAGAAAACACATTTTGTGTTTGTAGCTTTACATATATGACACTAACGTACAATGTATATTCTTTATTAAACCGCAGTGTCCTATAAGGTAGGAGGAGTCAGGTTTGTCAGGAGGAGGAGTTTTTGCGATGTAACGTCACAACGCGAGAAAAATCCAACTCGCCCGTTTGGAGAGGACTTTTTACAAAATGTGCAATAGCAAAGGAGGGAGGAAACAGAACTTTTTAAACTTTGAACTTTTTGGCCCTCTGAATGAGGCTAAAGGAATGTATCACTGTAGCAAAACCATGATAAAGTGATTTTTTCATAATACTGCCCCTTTAAAGGTTTTTTTTGTGATATTAAAACCAATATTCTCTTTCACTTTATGTGTTCATTTTATCCTTTAATCTCATGATTGGAATTATGGTTGCAGGCAAGCTGCTGATTGGAGCTGGCAGATTTCTGACCTATTGCAAAGTTTGTATTACGTCAGTAGCTGGTTTGGGAAGGCTGCCAGTCAACACTCAGACTCATATGATGAATGATCTCAAAAGCAAGCAGGAGGCAGCTTTGGAACGTTTACATGGAATTTAATCAATCTTGGAGAAGTTGAATGCTTAGCTCGCTAGTTAAAAGACCACCCAATAGCATTTACTGCTGGAAAAACGGGACTCAAGGTGATCAAAATTGAGCTAGCCTGAAAAACAAATCTCTTATCATCTTTGGCTCCCAAAGCCAGTTATCAAGGTTGTCTCATCCACCAGCAGGATGTTGTGCAGAAAGTAGCTCCGTCCCCCCTCCAACTTCACATATTTTATTTACTAAAGAGATCAGACTGCTTGATCAAAAACTAAAACAGGAAATTATTGTCTGATCTGAGTAAAATGGTTCAGAATCTGTTTCTGATTCTTGCTGTTGAGGTTGCCTGCACACCAAACTACAAAAGCACAACAAATGTGGATTTTTTTTCCCTTCACAATCCCTCAAAGTGATCTCGAGGTGGTCCTCTTCCTCTCCTGCAGGGATAGAAAGGCTGTGGAACTCGCCTCTATTGTGCAGTGGTCTGGACAGCCTGACTGGAGAAGTGCTTGGCATTAGAGGCCCATTCCACACATGAGCGAACACGGTGAAAAGACGTCTGACTCAAATGGGAGGATGCGGCAAGTGGGCAGAATTAAAAAGAAAAATGAGATCTCTGTGCCAGCGTGTTTAGATCTAACTGTGACAACAAAAATGTGTTGTACATCCATTTGTACCAGAGTTTAAACAAAGCAGTGGCCAGGAAAGTCTGCTTTGTGAAATCCCCGGTTACACTCAAAGGCAACATGGTCATGTAGCAACTTCCTCACAGCAAGAAGGCATTGATACGATTCCGAGACAGGGAAATCATAATTGGACCTTTTTACATGGAGTTTTCATCTCCTCTCTTTTAGTTACTCCAGCTAAATGTGTGTATCTGGAATTAATATTACAGATATCTACAATGTCATTTTGACTAGGTGTTATACAGTATCATTTTGAGTACTCAAAGTGAAAGTTATCTCAAATGTTATTCTGCCGATGCGAATTGACACCTCTTCCTATTCAAATCAATGGGGTATGTCATTACAGATATTTCAAACTCCATTCTTAAATTAAGGATATAGTATATTTTTAATTGAGGGGCAATGAAGAAATTCAGTTTTGACAATGTGAAATGAAAGCTTTTTACCTCCGCCAAGTTTTCACTGCCATTTATCAGTCCGTCCATCCGTCTGTCTGTTAATGTGGAGGATTGTTAGAAGTATATCTCAAAAAGTTCTGAACGAATTTATATGAAATTTGATATCAAAAGTAAGAACGAATTTGATTTTGGAGATGATCAAGCAGGTATTGAGAATACAGTATCCAGAACTAAGTAACTTTGCACCTCTAAACTCTAAACATTTTTTTTAATGAATAAAATCTAAATATATCACGTAGCTTTAAATCCATTCAAAATGAACTGGAATAGTTTTTTATTGACAAAGTAAAAGGTTGTGTGTCGAACGGATCCTGATCACTGATGAAAAGGTAAGGCCAAAAAACAAAGCCACAATTTGAGCTTGAACCTGTATGACCTCCGGAGACACTTGATGATTACCATCTTAAAGAACAGACTTGTCAGAGACATTATTTAGCTGTAGATCTCATCCCCCTTTAAAGACGCTTTGTTTGTGTTACATTTTTGGCCCGCCTCAAAGAAGTTGCTGTTTCCCTGGGGACAAACAAGTTGGATGCACAAGCGTGTCTTATCACAGAGTGAAAGCTCAAATATTTGAGAAATGTTTGACCTCCGGGGTGAATGTGTGAAATAAGGAGATCTCTTTTCATCCCTGCCATGCTTTCATAATAGTGCATTCGATCTTAGACTTTTGTCATGATAATGTGAGTCTGCCACACTGCTGGTTGCAGACTGGGCCTTGAGGGACTCGTTAGTTAGCAGCATGAATGAGGACATCTCTGGTATACTGACTGTTCTGCAAAACACAGGAGATTGCAAACACCTGCTCTCTAACACTGGCCAAGCACATTTTTAAGTGTTTTTCCAATTAATGCTGGGGTACATACACATGGGCTTCTGCCTTCTTAAAGCTGATATCCAGAGTTTCTGAGAAATCTATGTTTATTTATGATTCTTTTGAAATGTGACAAAACACCTAACTAGTCTTTCACTATGGTCTACTGCCGGTGGTCATTCATATACATTAATGTATATAAGTCCCTCCTTCGTCCTATAGACCCCTATACAGGTTTGTTCCCGCTGTCAACACTAATCTTGCAAGATTTGCCACCCAGGCCACTTCAGGTGTCAGTTCTTACGAGTTTAGTGTTATCGTTATTATATTATAATACAGGATATTTATGGGTGAATACTAATACAGGAGGATGGCGGGAAAGAGAGGTGAAATATGGTAGTTTTCTGGCCAAAACGAGAGACTTGACAGACAAGATTTAATCCCAGATTTTGATGGCATGTAGTTATTTGTATCGCACTGGGATCTGTCTTGTTTCTGTAACTGGGTAGACATACTTCTCTATAATTTTGCAAGATTTGTGACTTTATGCTAGCTGTGCTACAAAGAACACTAGTTAGAAGCCAACATGCACACTTCCTAAATCAAATATTTACTCATAAGACATACTTATTTGTTATGTCTTATGAGCTGACTTATTGTGATTTATGCGTATGGGATGAAACTGAAAGGCTTTTGTCAGTAATTTTAACTTTCAGTCAAAACGTCAACTCTTCCCACTGACAGTCGGTTCAGGTCAAAAGTTCTCTGAATCCATCCATGGCCTGGTGATAAGTCTCCTTTAGATAAAGCGTCTGTGTTTTAAAGGTCTCTGCTGTCCTTGAGTCTGTGGCAGATGCTGCATCCCAAATAAACCATATACGCACAGACAAACAAGCAAAAGAAGAGGGGTCAGGGATCACAGCCTATTATCCTCTTCTCTCTGTCTCTCCCTGACAGTCGGCAAACAGCATCTCTACCCTCTGACGCCATCATAACCTTTAGGAGAAAGGCTTATTTTCATTGCTGTGAATCAAAAAAGGCAATGAAATACTCTAGAATAGAAATAAACATGGTTTTCCAGACTTGAGCTGGAAATAAATCTTTCTAAAAAACCTTTGGCGTAGCAAATTGACTTTTTTTTTAAACCTTCATCGTACTTCAGACTATAATTCCCAAAAGACTGCTTTAAGTTACAGTTTCTCAGAGTAAATGACAGTACTGGGCCTCTGCCTTTATAGGCTTTTCTGTTGTGCTTAGAAATTGTGGCTGTGGTGTAAATCCTTTCTTCCTTGGATACAAATCCACAGCTGATGATATGATTGTCCTCGAGTATCTAAATCCTTGTCGAAAGCATGACTCGGATTACCAGTATCCAGGCAGCCCAGCAAGTGTCAAGCAACCCAGTTGGGGAGCCCATCAACCTTTCAAACCCTTTCCTTAAGAGCAACCTAGTTGGGTGATAAATGAGAGACGCACATACAAAAACAACAAATCTAAATAGCAACCACCATGTTTTTATGAGAAGATATTTTATTCAATTTGCGAGCAGGAGCCTGGTTTAGACCAGCCTATACAATATCACTGGAACCTTTGACACATGAGTCATTATCAAATTTGGAGAGTAATTTAATATTCCATTAATTTGGAGGCTAGCCTCTTCCCTCTCCAAACCCTCCCTTGTCTATACATTTTGAGATTTGAATACTTCAGAGAAAATCTATTTAATTTGATTCTCCTGCAACCCCCCCTTTTTACACAATCCTGTTATCACAGCACAGCTCTGTGTGCCACTTGCTCTTCAACCACATCAGCTCACTTTGACAGAACTATGTGGAGGCTCTTTTTTGCACATTCTGGGAATTGAGGAGAAGAAATTTTTGGCAATGAATGTAATTAGTACAAAGGGGGGCAGAGGATTGTGAAAGCAGGGCTCATGTGTTGTGGTTCTACCCGGTTGTCTTCCTGGCGATGTGGTGCCTCATTGCTGCCAGATCCTTTCAGAGAAACAAAGACGAGACAGGGAATGTGGGTTTATCTTCTCATTAAATGTTTGAACGACTTAAGCTGGTCTAGATACCCAAAAAAAGCTTAACAGTGAGTTTGTGCATCCATTACTGTTAAGAATTTACATGTTGTTGGTTAAAGGTATACAACCGTCTGTTTAATGCAGGCTGTAGTTAATCTTTATGTCCAGAGTGGGACTCTTTCACACCAGCACTGCAGTGCTCAGAGGTTAAATGACTTGACCCTTGCAAGGGTCATTCTATTCAATTTGCTCTTTCTCATAGGGACCATAGTGTTGGGGATCTTCCTTTTCTTTACAGTTTTTTAAATTGGCTTTTGCCTGTAATAGTGCAGCAGTGCTTTAAGAGGGTTGAGGGTCAATAATGGGACACTAATGTGGAGGATGGGGATCTCGACAAAATGAAGCAGCTTCAAAGCAGCTTTAACAGTCTGTTTTTTTGTTGTTTTTTTTATTAGCGCTAGGTTTTATGGTTCATTCATGATAAAAAACATAAACACAAAACAGTGAGGGGTTTAATGGTAAAAGATTTGGGTTGCATCAACACATGCTCAGTCTGCCGTAAAGTAACGCTTTATAAAGTAAAGGTCCTTGATTCACAAAGCAATGTGAGGGATTAACTGCTTTGTTACTGTTTCCTTGCAGTAGCTTTTTATATCAATATAATGTCATACTAGAAACCAAAAAACTACAGAAATGTATGCTGTATTATTTATTGTTAATGTGCAGCTCTTTAAACTACACCAGGTGTAAGTTTGGAGCATTTTAAATAGCAAACCAAGCCAAATCAAACTGTTAAAATGATCACTTTTATCTACCAATGTCCTACAGACGATCCTGGTATTTAGACATGGTTAAGTGACATTTGATCATAATCATGCAGTGTGAGTTTATTGCATCCCTGTCATTGTTAACAATAGTATATTGGCTGGGATTTATATCGCGCTTTTTTTCGAGGAGACTCAAAACACGCAACAGAATGTTAACTTTTAGAATGTAGTCTACTTTTCTTCTCTGTATTAAAGTAATGAGAACTACTTATTTTATTGCAAAACAATTCTCACTAACTGATAATCATGTGATCATTACTTTGATCACATGGTCAAAATGTTCATTCTTGATCCTCGTTTTTTGCAACAACAAAATAAAAAAAAAATGGTTTTGCATTAAAAAACTTATAGTACTTGTTATTGTTGTTATTGACTAATCGAGCTATAATGCTATGTAAACTGGTTTAACCTCATAGACCTTTTAAAGCCTTTATCATTTTAACTTGTCATGTTTATTAGACAACACCCTCACATCTGGTAGATTAAACACCTGCTACCACTTTTATGTAACAAAACTTTACACCAGATAAGATGCCATCTTTGGTTTATATAATAAAGAAGCCTCCATTCTCCATAGAATCTTTAGAGATCATAAATTATTGCTAATGGAATTTTGTTGCTTGGGATCTAAACCGAGTAAATAGGGTTTCTGCACACATCCCATGCCTAATAAACTTAGTTTGTATTGACAGGGTCAGATTCTTACACTCACACTCAACACAGTAGGCACTTTACACAGGACCAAGTGGTATTGATTACATGACATTTTATGAGGTGACGTATGACTTTGCTGTGTAAAATGCATGTGTAAAGGAACTTACATGTCCCTGATGCTACAAGGTTGCTCTGATGATTTTTCTCTGGATTTGGGATGTTCCATGACATTTTTTCGACTTGTTTTTCTGGTGAGAATAAGTTGGTAACAGTGCATGGGTATTTGTATTTCAGTCAATCAAATGATTATACAAGTCATTTGTTTTTTGGATGAAATATTTAAATAGATTGAAGATGGTAGGAATTGCAGCTGGAGATGTTATTTGTATGAAAGTCATTTTGTCAGTTTTCAACCTTTTTTTTCTCTCTCACAAGAAATTCCGGGGCATTTTTTGTCGAATTATGTTTGAGTTTGGATTTTTAATGTGTGTCTGCAAACCTCCTTGAACTCTCTTTTTAGCGTGGGGCAACTGTAACTAAGCCTTGATCCATTGATCCAGAATTATCTAGATGATAGAATTATCATATTTGAAGAAAATAGAGTGTTCCCACACAATTTATTTCTTTACACATTGAGCAAAAGAACATAGCAATAAGATTTGCCCAGTTAAAAATTGGAAACAGTTCAGGAACTTGGAAAATCTTCTTATTGTATTTTAAACTGGTTACCTAAGTGTCTAACGGGGAATCACTACTTCATAATACCTTTATACACTCAGTTAACTACGGTATTTCTTGTCTCTCATATTCTTCCTTAATCTGTGTCTGATAATGTTCTTAAGATATTAAAAAAAAATGTGGGTGCAGAGTGCAAACTTTAGATGTGATCACATTTAATTTGGTGTTTGCCTGATTGCCTGTTTATAGCTTGTCAAATTAATGTGGCTTTTTAAGTAAGTTCACTATGGGGGTGCTTCCTTTGCTTTTCCATTCCTCAGAAAAGATTATCTTACCATTGCTCACTTTTTTCTCTGCTTTCACCCTTGTTGTTTATAGGCTTGCAGTGCAATACCTGGAAGTGAGTTTGAACATAATCTGAGATGTTTTAGAGTAATTAGTTGTCTTTTTTGCTGCCGTGAATGCTGTTGCACTGGCTCTGAATTGGGAATTGGGGGACTACAAGGGGGTTGGGAGTGATTTTGTGAGTGGGTAGATACCAGGGTGGGTGTGGGTCCCTTCTTTTGTAGCCGGCACTCCTCTACCCTCACTGCAGAGAGAGGGAATGGTCTGAGGCAGCTGTCACTTAACATGTGAATGTTTCGAGGGCGGCCCGGGGGGCTTTGGAAAACTCTCCCTTTTTTTGCCCCCAAAGAACCCCATTTTTTAAGCAGAAGCTGCATTGAGACGTTCAGCTCCAGTCCAATTCAGAGGAGGGGCTTTTTTTGGGTGAGAAGGGGGACAAAGTACAAGAGGAAAGCCTGAGAAGGTAAAGGGGGCAATTTGCCACCCAGCTACGCCTTACAGAAACAACCTGAGCGACTGCAGCAGTGCCGGCGAGGCTGCCGTTGCCACCTTGTTACAGGATTCAGCGCAAACGGACCTCCATGTGAAAACTGTTCTTGGCTGGGAGCTGTGGGAGTTCAACTGAGCCGTTGGAATACATTGTCTCCATCCAGGCGCACTATCCCATCAGTGGCGTTAACAAGGAAGGAATTCCTCTTTCGCAGCTCCCACAACAAAGAAGAAAGGGGAGAGGAGCAGAGCCGGTGGGAGGGGAAGCGGAGTGAGGGGAGGGGTGCTCTGTGAGGGGAGAGGAGGACATTGTTTGCTTGTGACTGTGGGCAACGGAAAGCATGAGTTATCAGGGCATGTGTGAATGTTGTTTGGAAAGTGTGTTTGTATGCAAGCTTGTGTAAATGAATGGACTTGATTGAGTGTGTTTTAGAGGTAACATGTATCTGTGTGTCCCTGTTGGGAACTCTCAGTGTGGGATGTTGGAACCAGGAGGCCGTTCAAAGGATGCTCAGACAAAGCTGAATTTTTTTCCCCTCTCTCTTGCTGCCTTTTGAATGGTGAATGAGAACTAGCTGGATGCCTTTACTCATGCTGTCTTGCTGGAGTCTGCTTTGGGGTAAGTGTGATTCACATCCGCCTCCAACCGCCAAAACTGCCACCAACTCAGGATTGGTCCAGGGAGAGTTCACTGTCTACTTTACTGGCCTGTTTCTGACACCAGAAGCCATGTGGTATTATATCGCAGGGTATTCCAAATAAAAATACAAGTGCAAAGGGAATGGATTAATCTGTGTTTGAGGTCAACAATTTATAATCCATGTAGTCTCTTTAATTTTCTGTCAGGATACATTAGTAGAGATAAGGCTTTTGGTATTTTATACTGTGTTCTTGTATCCTATATTTAAATAGAACCTGGTATTATATGGTCTCCTAAAGATTATGGGTCTCCAGGGTGAATGCTCAGCTGCCACTCCTGATTAGGGAACACTTCAAAGATTACTTCACTACTTCCTTTTCCAGGGTGGGGGGGGGGGGGGGGGGGTACACACAGCAGTGACACAACATTAGGGGGTCTGCTGTTTTGATTGACGATTATTGTTCCCCTACTAATTACAAATCCATGGCGTTGAATCCTCCAATGTACATTAAGAGATCTGTTTGTTACTAGATCATCTGTTTTGTAATACTGTTGAATATTAAGACTACTGTATATACACTTTTTAGTTAAAATAAATAAATAAAAGGTTTAACAATTACGTACAGAGAAAACATGTATTTTTTCCCCTACTGCTACCAGGATACCATGAAGACCCTGAACCATAATGATAATCAAGTTCATCAGGAAATGGACTCAAGTGGTCATGTAACATGAATCACTTGAGAGCAGAAAAGAGGAGCCTGTCTGGCAAAAGAGCCATTTGAAAGTGGGCTAAGTGATGGGATGGACGGGTCATCTGCTGTATGGGTTAAATATCCAGAGTGGTTGCCTGGTTTCCTGGTTCTCATTCTAGGATCATTATAGAGAGCGGTGTATCAGACACATGCTCAAGGCACAGGGAGGGTTTACCCTTGGCATTGAATAAAAGTAGGTCAATGGTGTTAGATTGATTTCAGTGGGAGCCATATTACAGCTATAAAATAAATGATTGTGATTCAAATTATCTCCTTTGTATCTGTGTCTGAACCACACGAAAGACAATTCATTTGTGTGTTAATCTAAATATTTGAATGCTGCCGATTTTGCCTAATGAAGCAACTATATCCCCTCACAAGGCTGTGATATCTTTCTAAAAGCAGCCATGTAATTTAGCAATTGACCACAAATGCTGAGTAGTAACCAGAAATGACACACCCTCACTCTTAAATTGTTAAGCCATGTGGACACAGCCACATACACTCTTCCCTCCTCAGGAGACCGCTGGGCAGTGATCTGAGCTAACAGGGTAATCATTGATCTTAGGGATGGGGCTTTGTCTGGGTACTCTTCTCTGATCAGAGTGTGTACTCCCCTGTGGACCCCTCGGCTGCATCATCTGCTTAGCAGAGACATACATGATGTTGCCAATTACCCGCCTAATGCACATGGAGACTTCATATCAAATAAGATTATATTTATATTTATATTTCAATGTAGGATCAAAGCCCATAATAATAATAATAATAACAAAATGCAAGATTTACTCTGGCTTCACACTTTCTTTGTTTGAACCTGAACAAAGATGGAAAATCTGCAAATGCAGCAAAAGTCTGTTTGCTGATATCATGACTGGATCCATGCAGTGCTGTGCACGAGCCCTTCCTCAACTTACAAACCAGTAGAAAACATTACTTGCAATCCAACATGCCAACATGTCATTAACTGAGCTATATTGCCCCTCACTGATCTTTAGTCCCCTGACCTGACCTGATGTGGCCTTTGAAATCCAACTCTGAATAAACTGTCTGACAGTAAGGACTGGGCTTCAACAAATCTCCTGGTTGTTTCACCTCTGTTTCCTTAGGCCAAGATAATTACATTCACCTTTAACCCTTCTGTCACAACAATGAAGGCTCTGAGCAGACAGCAAACTGTCACTGATGATTAGCTACAAAAAGACTGTACTCATTTTTGGTATTCTTTCGATTTTGATGGGTGTTCTCACATAACTGACTCTTAATTGGGCAGGGTGTATCCCACCTTTTGCTATTGCCAATAATAATGCTTGGTTGTCTGGTTTTCTCAAAACTGTTGACACTTTGAGAAAACCAATAGTTTTTTGCCCTTGTTGAATTTCTTGTCATATACTTGGTTGTCTGTGGTTTATGGATGTTGATAAGAACTTTTGCAAGTTTCTCAGTAAGCCTAAGCAAATTGGTTGAAGGAGCTTGCTTGGTGCCACTTGTTGTCTTAATTGTACCAAGTGGAGATACTTGGCTGTCAAATTGGTTTTTCACTTACAGTAAATATATTTCAGTTTTATGTCAACAGGGGAATTTTAGACAAAAAATCTCTTGAGCTGTTGCTCCTTCCAATTCTTGCCGCCAAAACTATGGAATTATATGTTGTTGCTTCTTCTAATAAAAGCAGTGATAGTTTAAAGAAGACTGGTTTCGAATGACCAAAACACTTTTCCTCCAAACAATGTTCTCTTTAAAATGAATAAAGGAAGTTTTGAATGGGAACATGTTTTACAGACGCTTATGTGACACACAACATTTTGTACTAAACAAGTAACTGTTTACTGTATGATGACCCAAAGACGCCCTTGTTTTATTATAGGTAGCTGAAGATCCTTCTGCATGCATGGCCAAGGGGTTTTTCCTCACCTATTACTTCACTAGCCTCTGGGCTGAAGAAATATGGGTAACCTCATCAGCCGGCCCAGCTGCCTGGGCCAGAAATCTAAACAAGTAAGGTCAGATGAGGCCTTCTTGAAGGAGCGCTATCAGCAACCAAAGGAGTGGCAGCCCCCTGAGCAAAATGGAGAGGCAAAAAAAGAGGATGCTTCCAAAGAAAACAATGCTGAAGATCCAAACAAGGAAATTGAGGAAACTGAAGAAATCGATCCTAAGAGGGAGCAGGGGACTTGTACTCCTATTTCGGACAAACCCATTAGCAGCTCTCCTGCCTCAACTATCAGGAGTTCTAGCACTCTGGAAAATGCCTGGCATAGCAGTCCATCACCTATAAAAACATCCAGGAATGGAACACTTACGAGGCGGGCAGTTCTTCCTGAGTTTACCAGGTCTCCTTTAGCTTACCCAGACAAAAGTACTACAGAGAGGCGGGCCAGTTTCCAGAATAGAGACTCTCGAGAAGGAAGCCCATGGTCCTGGAAGACTGTGGCATCACGTGAGGTTACAGAGGTGACGGAGGTAACAGAGACGATTGTGACAGAAATTGTAGAAGTAACAGAGTACCCGACGGGAGACAAAGGAGGGAGCCCCATAGTCACCAGGACCGTCAGAGTCTTGAATGGTGTCGCAGAAGAGCTTGCCGAGGTTGAGAAAACACTTTCAAACACGTCTTGTCTCATCTGTCCTTCATGTCATCTTTTTCTTCCTTTATTTCTATTAAACTAACATGTTACTGTAGTAATGGAAACATAAAACTGGCATTACTGTTTTTCATATATTTTCCTTACAGAACAAGTGTTATTTTTTATTAGACTTTTCAAATAATTACAATGTACAAATATTTTTGCAGCTTCAAAAAGATGGACATTCAAGTTCAGACCAAGATTCCAGCCTGGATAAATGGCGGGTAGGTCTTTCTTTTTACCATTTAAATTATTTGAGCAACTCAACTGTTCTTCTAAAAAAAAAAGAAGAAGAAAAAATAACTGATTCATTGTCTTTTGAAGCACCTAACTGGATACATTTGTCTTTTTCCTCTAAGGGAACAAAGTCTGCCCTGGCACTGAAAGATGTGTCAGCAAATTCTGAAGCATTTCTCCAAAACCTGGAAGCTTTGATCACTTGGGTCAATGAAATAGAGGACCTCAAAGCCAATCAGAAGCCCCTATCATCTGAGGTCAAAGTGGTTAAAGCCCAGCTCCAGGAACAAAAGGTTTTTATTCTTTTTGACAGTAATATCTCTTCATCTCATTCCTTGTTCAAAGACACATCTATAGACGTTATAGATCGGTAAGGTCTACTTCCTAAAAAGGTATGTCAAGGTGGCTGAACATGCTAAACTCGTACTTCTTTTACGTGGAATATTGTGCTGTATTTGGTTAGAGATGAATGGGTGGTGCTTATAGCCACAAAGAGCTTCTGTAAGTCTTTGTTAGCATTCTCTGAGGGTATGATAAAAGCAGGGAGGCCTCTCACCTTTCAGTGGAAATCACACCCATTATAAGGTCTACTGCCACAGTAGACATGAGACTTCCTCCAACCTGACACAACGGTGGTTAAGAACACAATGATGGTGCTATGTTGTACCTACTACAAGTTAACCTTTTAAATTAAAAAAAAAAGTATAGCATGGCCTAACATTTCCATGCTTTGTTGTGTCACAGCTCCTGCTTCGCCTCTTAACAGACCGAAGGCGTAGCATAGACTCTATAATGTCAGAGGGCCCACGGCTGATCGATGCCACCTCAGACGGAGGAGTGCAGGCAAAGATCAAGCTCTCTGATCTCCAACAGAAGTGGAGCAGCCTACAGAAAGAGGCCAAACAAAGGTCAGCCATTTCTGTCACATCGTTTGAAAGGTTTTAAGAAATGATCTGTATCATGCTCACAGGTTTTGGAAACTTTTTAGGAAAGCAAGTCTGGAGCTTATTCTGCCCAGAGCCCAGGTCTTCCAGGAGGGAGTAGACGGCATGCAGCAATGGCTCATATGTGTGGAACAAACGCTAGCTGAAATACGTAATGCAGAAAGAACAATGCTGTACCTGTCAGAAGCCACAGATCGGGCCAAGGTTAGAAATGCACAGCGTATGTTTTTCATCCTCAAATGTGTTTGTTGAGCTGTAGAATTAAATATGATAGGAAATGTTTTTTTCAGGCTGTTGTTGAAGAAATCAAACACAAAACAGCAGAATTGGGAAAAATACAGACAGCAGGTCAAGATTTGATTCAAGCAATTACAGGTAAAGTTTGCAGGCTAATGTCACTTTTACCCCCAGACCAATTCTACAAAACAACATATTTTTTCTACTGTAGGTAATTTGAATGTACTCTTTTTCCAGAGGAGGAAGTGGAGCAGGTGCAAGAAAAGATGGACACTCTTCGTGTCCGCTGCTCAGTGCTCAGTCTTAGCAGTCTGGATGTGATGCAGAGGCTGGAACAGGCTGTTGAGGCCTCAAATCGTTGCACCTCTAGTCAGGAAGATCTCCACCTGTGGTTGGGCCGTATTGAGAGGGAACTCCTGGGGGCTGCAAGTGCACAGACCAATGCTGGAGAGGTAATACTGTGTGCAGCTGAGAGGCAACGGGTAATAATCCCTGTATCATGTTGTATAGACTCCCAGTCATCTAGGTCATGTTGATCGTAGTATTGTAGCTTAATCAATGCACCTATTCTCTGATGATCCAATTGCTTGTCCATTGTCCACAGTCACTCCAGCTGTTATAAGCTATAAAGTCATATTATTAGTGTTTTGAATCTCATTTAATGAGGATTGAGGGAAAAAGATGTGACAAAATGTACAATATGACCAACTTTAAGACAACATACATTACATTCTGTTCTCAGGCACCTTTGCTAGCATGTCAACTTCAACTACATACACTTGAAAGGAAGATCAAATATCTTTTTGACTTTGTGTACTTTGGTGAAATTGGCACTATATTAACAAATGAAATACATTCCTTTAACACATCTTTTTGATTTGGTGCCGTTTATCTATTAAATTCAGTGTTATTGTTCTGGCACTCCTGATAACTGTACATTTTCTTATTGTTGGCTTTTTTAGTTTTTTAACAACTTAAATTCTTAGCTTGTGCAGGCAGTAGAGAAGGAGATGGCTTGGTTCAAGGACACAGCACATGGTCTGGAGACGCTGAAAAACATTCGTCTTGATTCTGCGTTTATAGCAGAACAACTGTATGAGCAGAAGGTAGGTAAATTCTAATGTGCTGAATAGATTTGAGAACACTATTGAACAGGTAGTCAGTTTTGTTATGGTTATCTTCTCACCAGATTTTAGCTGTGGAGATTCTTCAACACAAGTTCAACATTGAAAAAATGGTGAAGCTTGCCGAAATTTTGATGACTTACAGTGACGAGGGAGAAACCTGTGATCTGCAGGTATTCTGTTGTCGCTGATTCAAGACACAGTTGTATTGACGAATCCAAATATTGAATAGATTGTCAGTTTCAAAATTTTTTTTTTTCTCTCCATTGTTTCAGACTCCGATAGAAGTCTTGCAGGAACAGTGCAACACCACCTCAGCCACCAATGCTCATGTGATCTTGCAACTCGAGCACGCCCAGGCACTTCTGCTGCAGTTTTCAGAGGGTCTTGTGGAAGTTTCACCCTGGCTTAAGGAAACTCAAGCCCTCATTGGACAACTCTCCCTGACCACGATTAGCTATGAAGCATTTCGGCAACAACAGGACCTCTTACAGGTAGACGAAACCTGCTCGCTCACATGAGAGTGCCAGTTTTCCTCTTTTTTTGTCCGTCTGATTGAGTTAAGGTCAACAAAGAAGTCCTTTCATTCTTCACTCTACTATAATTCCCCTCTTGGTAAATGGGAGGATCTGTTCCAGCAGGGGTCATTAACGTAATGTGCTTTGTGACAGGGTTTCTCTTCCACCTGTTTATCACACAACAGCAGGTTGTTGAAAGAAAGGCATTTGTTTTCCTAACTATCAGTTTTAGGGATTAGTATCTTGGATTAGATTTCCTCTATACAAAAAGATGATGCATGTAATATTTGGAGGCTTGTGGTGAAGGCAGGAGGCAGAGTCAGTCTTCTCATTTAATCCTTTTATTTTCCATGAACCAAAATCAGCGCTGGTAGATGCAGAAGAAAAAATCAGAGATACAAAAAATACAAAAATAAGCTAAAACTAAGGTAGAATTGGACAAACTATCAAAAAGTAACCCAAACTTAGCTAAATTTGAATAGCAAAAATGAGGAATTTAACAGGCCTCTGCTAAGATGCTCTGGAGCTCATTCCTGGCCGATCTGCACTGCCAGAGGAGCTTCAGCCACTCCTTATATACCGGAAGCTCCTCCTACAAGACAAACCAAATGTTAGTCTGTAACCAAAATAAAAAAAAAACACTTTTAATAATTATCTTATTTTGAAAATATGCTAATAGCAACTATATTTATACATATAACCCCTGCAGGCATTTATGGATTAAAACTATTCATTTATTTTAAGACTTCCACTGAGAATAAACATTTAACCCAAAACAAACCTGGTTCTATTTTACCAATGGTACAATCCAATTTACCCATCTCCACTTGAGTACTGGAACCCTCCCACCTCAGGTTTGGTCAGCAGCACCAGGAGCTACACACAACAGGTAACACAGAGAGTTTAAGTGCACAGAAAACAAATAGTCCAATAAAACTCTATAAACTACACAATGTGTGTTGTTTCTAAGTGTAGTGGAGTTTATCACATGAGCTCTGTGCACCCATGTACGTACTGTAATTAAAACACCTGCTAGTTTAGCTTGTTAGCAGCTATGTCGCTGTTGCTAAGTGCCACTTTACACTCATTGACAGGGAAGAAACAGTTCAATAAGCAAATATGGCCACACAGACTCAACTCATTAAAAAGAACACCATTCTATCTGCCGGCATGATGTTAAAAATAATAGAAAAAATGTCTTTAGCTGTGAGAAGAAGCTGGGTGCAGCATACAGCACCCTAGTCTTGGGTTAGCCCCATGACAATGCAACTCATTCTTGTTCTCAAGCATCTTTTTTCTCATTGGACCAGGGTCTGAGGGAGTCCATAGCAGAACACAGACCTTTAATATCTCGCCTGAGCTCTCTGGCCAAACGCTTGTCAGAACTGAACCCCATTCAAGGAGAACAGTTTTGTCTGAAGGCCAAAGAGGTCGAGCAGCAGCACAAAGCAATCCATGAGCACGTCAGGGAGACTGCCAGTGTACTTGAGGAGTCGTTGCCTCGATTCATGCAGGTGAAAAGCCATCTTTAATATCTAACCCACACACATTGGAAATTTCCAACAGCAGCAGAGCTTCATGCCTGTTTTTGTGCCACAGCTAAATGAGAGGATGACTGTCATCAGAGAGAGCCTGGATCGCCTGAACAGTTACTTACAAACAGCCACCTCGATTCAGGGCCTCACCCACAGAATCCAAGAGCAACTGGAGGACAACAGACAAACTCTGGCTGAGCTATCAAAGCTACAGTTAGGCCTCAGCGGTGTCAAAACGCAGGCAAACGAACTGCTGGCAAACACACGAGCAGCTGGAGATGGAACCATAGGCTCAGGTGATCATCATCTCTCACACACGAAAACGTCTACTCGTCCACTGTCATTTTAACATTGTTGCTGAATCTTTCTAATCCCAGCAATTCAGGAGCAAGTCACCAGCCTGACTCAGCTGTGGGACAAGAGTCACGATCAGGCTCAGGAGAGAGAGACGTGGTTGCTGAAGGTCCTTGATTTATCCCAGAAGTTCTGGAGTGATGTCAGCGATAACACCACCACACTCAACGATGCTCAACAAGCAGTCTGGGATCTCAACGCTAGTCAGACAGACTCGGAAACAATTCGCCAAAGTATTGAAACCATGCAGGTATTTCTAAAAGCATTCCTAGAAATAGTAATCAGCATATTTGATAATTGTTGGTTTGGTAGCAGGATTACGTCCGAAATGGATTCTGACAAAATTTTACATTTTGGAGAGAATCCGGGTCATTATACTGTTTCTGGATCAGTTTTACAAATGTCTCATCATAGGCACAAATTTAAAAACTCAGATCTTGGTTCATAATTGACGGATCTTTATGAAATTCTTCAATTACCGCACAGAGTTTCATCCAAATCGAATCTAGATTGTGCATTTCATTGCCATTTTTACAAAAAATGGACCAACTGTATGGTTATTAATGGGGACATACATTTCTTACAGTCTTTGTGAATGATTATGGTATTATGATCAGGATCTTTGATTCAGATAACTGCCAATATCTGGCAAAGAGGTTATTTGGTGGTTGGCGGAAGTTTGTGCTCTCTGAGTGCTGTTGTTTGGACAAGATACATTTCATTCTGACAGGGCCATGTGTGGACTTTTTAATAAAAATGTTCCTACTTTCAACTTTCAGACTCTCAGGGAGGATATAGACACTTTACAGGGTGATCTGGACACACTTGGTGTGCTGGGAATGGAACTGATGTCTGCCTGTGGAGACACTGACAAGCCTGATGTCACAAAAAGCCTGGATGAAGTAAGAAGTCTATTAAAAACAAACAATACCCTTCACTGATGTCGCAGCACACAGTGATTCATGTGTTTTTGTGTGTTTAAAGCTCTACTCCAATTGGAACAACTTGAGTAAACTGTGGAGTGAATGTCACAAAAAGCTAGAAGAGTCCTTGCATATGGCACTGCACTATCAAGATACTATGCAGGCAAGTGAATGTGGAATACGCAACATACTTGTATTAGCCACGTGAAGCTAGGATGCATCAGCTAAACCTGCCACATAAGCAATATAGATAATTGCATGTGAGTATAGCTTGTCAAAATAAATAATCTTATTAATATTGTTTTTATAACATTGAAGCACATTTTATAGCACACAGGTTGACATGTTTTTTAACTGGGCCAGGCCATAAAAAGGGAAATTGTTAAATTATAACATTATTTTGCTCTTGCCTTCCACATACAAACAGCTGTATCAAAACCAATAGGCATTTCCTTTGCTGTAGGTTACAGAAATCTGGAACTAACACATTCATCTCATGCAAACTGTGTCAGACGACAGATGGCTACAGCATTGATTTGTGTGATCTAACAAAAAATCCAGCCCAGAAAAATCCGAGCATTGTTTGTGAAACAAAATAATGAATTTTAACATTGTGATGTCCTTTTTTTTTAATACTTCTACACAACCACATAACTGCATATTAACTACTTTTAGTTCCCATGGTGTAAAGCATTCAGTTTTACCAAAGAATTTTGTTTCCCCAGCAATTTGCACTCTCAGCGAGGGAACATGGTATCATAAACAAGCAGCATTAATAAGGGTTGAAGAAGATACGTTTATACTTCTAACTACAACTGAGAATGTGTAAAATTTAATAAAATTAAATATAATTCATTCAAAATCAGTGCAAATGTTGTCTGTTTATCTAAAAGGGCTTATATGAGTGGTTGAAGTCAGCAGAGTTGAAATCCACGGAGGAGTTCATGGTGGAAAGTAACCTGGACTCAGTCAAAGAGCAGCTGTGTGATCTCAAGGTGAATCAACAATATGGCTCACGTACTCGCTCGCTCACTCACTCACTCACTCACTCACTCACTCACTCACTCACTCACTCACTCACTCACCGTGTGTCCTAATGTTCACCTGAACGCTGACTTTTCATTCCAGGATTTTAAGCGAGAACTTTACCAAAAGAAAATCGAAATGGAGAGCTTGAATCACCGCTTTGTGTGTCGGCTCACTCCGGGCCTGGAGCGTCCTGGTTCTGTGTCTCCGCTCTGTGACTTCAGACAGCGCTGGGACCACCTGGAGTCAGAGACTGTCAGCAGACAGGTGAGAGCATGAAGAAGGTACAATATGGTTTATAGATGCTATCATTTCCACACAACAGGCACATCAGCAAAGATTGTGACCAAGTGCTAAGTACGTCACTTTACAGGTGATGTAACGATTAATCGTAAGGCAGTTAAAAATCGATTCATAGGTACCACGGTTCACATCGATGCTCTGAAAATTGAATCGCAGTACCTTTTTTTAACAGCAGAGGGCGCTATATATTAATCCTTCCAGAAATGGACGTGACGGGCAGAATCTGCTACTACTTTCTTTCTGGCCGCCATTTATTGTTAAACATTTTCATAAATGATTCTTTACATCTTTAGCACCGAAAGAATATCTGTAATATTACGTGAATATCTGTAATATTACGTGAATATCTGTAAAAGTCACGTTTTTCTATTAGTTCTGTCTGCTAGCATAGCATCTCTTCTTCACTGGTGGAATATCTGCATGCCAACCGACCACTGGGTTACCAGCGCCCTCTGCTGGTCCAAACAAATATCTGACGTCAACACAGTAAAATGACTTTTTTTTTTTTTTTTTAAAAAGTCTAATTGTTAAGCCACAAACTACATTTTCAGTTGCACTTTTAAAAAGAAAAAGAACTATTATGTAGTTTTGAATTGTTTACTATAGAACCAGAATTTAAATTAATAGGCTTCTTCTTCATTTGTATTATTCCTTTATTTATTTCAATTCAAGATTTATTTTTAGTGAAATTGCATCATTTTGAATAGTTTGTCAAGGGATTCTTTTGACAATGAAAAATAAAAGGAAAATAGTACAGTATTTTCCCCAAAAAAATAAAAGAATATTTTTCAGTCATCATTTGTCTACAGTCCCATTTTGTAAAATAAATCGTGAGAAAATCGTATCGTGAACCCAGTATCGTGAATCGAATCGTATCGGGAGTTGAGTGAATCGTTACATCCCTAGATCGCATTTTACTCAACAGAGGTGAACTGATTACGAGTACTCACGTTACTGTAATTGAGTTGCTTTCATGAGTACTTGTACCTTTTTCAGTATATTTCTAAATAAGTAATTTTTTTTGTACTTAAGTATGTTTTAAAATAAGTAAAGTAACATTACTACACCCAACAGTTACTGAGTAAATTATCATTATTTGTTTTAAAATGATCAACGGACATTGTGTATCTACAAAAAATAAAATGACCAGACAACATCAAATGCATCACATCATAGCCGACCAATCAGATTAAACTTAATGTGTGGTGCCAAAATAGCATTGAACAGGTTATTTTAGCCTGGATTTTTTTATTTATTTTGAATTTAATTCATTGGTGTTATTTTATTTAAAGATAATTGTACATTTTGAATTAAGTTCCAATTGTGCAAGATTTGGTCTCTTCCTTTTTAAGTTTATACATGAGATGTATTAAAAAAGGGGGGGAGGGGTTTGAAATTAACTACTAACTTTTACTCTGAGTACTATTTAATTAAGCTACTTTTTACTTGTACTTGAGTATTTCATGTATGATGTACTTGTACTTGAGTACAATTTCAATTAAGTAACAGTTCTTCTACTTGAGTAGGATATACTGTATCAGTACTCTTTTCACCAATGTTTGTATTATTATTATTTTATTTTTTTCCCTTTTCTGCATGTCGTCAGAAGTTAAGACTATGAGTGCAGTCTTTTTGCGACGTCAATTCATGTTTTGTTCTTGCAAAAAAAATTCATTAATAATACATTTATCTGTTTTCTTTATTTTTATTTGCAGCATCAGTTAGAGTGCGCTCTTCTTGGTCTGGGTCAGTTTCAAAACACGCTGGACGAGCTGCACACGTGGCTTTCCCACACTGCTGAGCAACTGCAGGGCAGTCAGCCTTTCAGCATTGACTTACAAGTGTGTGAGATTGAGCTGGCAAAACACAAAGTGAGTTTTACGTTCCCCCACATTAAGTGATTCTTCAGTTTGCTGAAATCTCATCCTCTGATGCATCTGTTTTACTCAAGGTGTTGCGGAATGACGTCATGTCACATGTTCGCACAATGGAGTCCCTGAACAAGGCTGGCAGGGAGCTGCTGGAGGTTGGGTCCGGGGACAGTCCTCATGGTCTGCAGTCTCAGCTGGAACATCTCAATGAAAGCTGGGAGTTTGTCCGATGTGAGACGGAACGCAAACAGCTGGAGTTAGAGAGCAGACTGAGTCAGGTGAAGAATAAGAAATACTCCATTACAGCTAATTTTCTTACTTACAGTTACTGTTGTATTGATACATTGTCCTGTATGGATAGAGATTATACCATGATGTCAATGTGGGTTGAAATAAGTACTTCTTGTAGTCTTGGTTTAGAATTGACACACCAGCAGCAGATTTTCCTGTAAAGACAAACTTAAATTCCATAAATCTGATTTCTATACAAATAATCTGATTAATTAATTATGACACCATAACAAACTGTTGATTGTGAGGTTATCGAGTTTCATCCTGGTTTAAGTTAATCACCTATAAAAGGACAAAAAACCCTACATGGAAAATTCAGATTTTAACAGAAAGTATAAATCAAAAATGATACACTGAGATTTTATTTGGTTTTAGTTTTATTAAGTATACACTACCAGTCAAAAGTTTGGAAACACCTTCTCATTCTTCAAACTTTTGCGTGCAACCTTTCACGTATCATTGTTGATGTTTTGCTCTGGCTTTGAATGACATGTGTTACAGGTGCAGGATGTTACTATGGAAATCCAGGATCTCTTACAGTGGCTGGAGAACACAGACCTGAGAATGTCCTCCTCCAAGACTATGTGGGGCTCGCCGGACTCTGCAAGCGAACGACTCAATGCCCACTTGGTGAGCCCACTAGTATAGATTATATTACTGAAATTACTAAATATTCCACAGTCAACTGTCAAAGCGGGGTCAGTGGATTCTAAACCTGCACAACCAATGGCTGTTGACCTCATAATCCTCATGTCAATTAAACACAATTTACTGCCATTTGTAGCCCTAAATGCCATGGGAATGATCTATTCTTTCTGTGTTTTAAAGCTGCGTTACCTGATTTTTGAATCATGACAGGGGGGCATGGCTGAATTTGAATTGTAAATCCCGCCCCCCACTCTGATAATTCCTCCCAGTCTCCTCCTCTGGAGGTGCACAAAGTTGTGCATGAGCGTTGAACGTGCGCACGCATAGGTTGACAGTCTGAAGTTGCATCCGAGCATCTCCTAGTTCATATTTTATTGCCGAAAATAAATGTCATCGTCACGGGTACGCGTTATCAACCATGCACGTGCTTCACTATGTATCATGGCAACCAATGAGGAGGCTCTTTCATTCAATATTTACCTTTTATTAACCAGATTATTTTTTTTTTAGCCACTAAATTGAAGCAAAAATATGTCACAAACACAATATTCAATAAACCACTAAAATATAGTAGCAGATTTATAAAATACAAGCAATGGATCTGGAGTCATTAGGCTATTATGAAGAAAAAAGAAAGTTTGTATGATATGCAGGAATACTAGTACAGTTTCCAAAAAAAGTCTACATAACTTGCAGTAGGGGCCCAGAAAGATGGTTTGTACCCAGGGCCCAAATTGTGGTGCTATTTTCTAGCCATTGAGACATCCCTGTGAAACTAATGCTTCATCATGCTCAGTAATTTGGACAATTTAATGCTCCCCACGTCTTTCCTCTTCTGAACTTATTACAGGAACTCTGCAATGAGATGGAGTCAAAGCTGCACACATACACAGATGTAAAAAATGCCATCTACAGGATGCTGGAGAGCAGTAACGTCATCCGAGGATCCAGCATCGAGCACAGCTTATCCATCCTGGAACAGAAATGGGCCTCAGTCCACAGCAAGGTCCAGGAGCGGAAGGTAAAATATTAGTCTCGCTAACAGGTTTCTGTGTGTCTAATGTGTCACTGTAGTCAATGTGAGATTCTCTTTTGTTATAGGATCTACTAATGGAGGGACTAAGCTTAGCCAAGGAGTTTCACAGTAGTGTTCAGGAACTTCTAACCAAGATGAGCAGCTGTGAAGAGTCCATTGGGCTTCTTCCTGTCCCAAGCTTTGTTCTGGACACAATTTGCATTCAACTCCAAGAACACAGGGTATGTTTTCCACCCTCAGTTGTTCCTTTCAGTTTGGTAAAAGATTGACATTTTCACACTAAAATCTTTTCGTCTGCACAGATGCTCATGAAGGAGGTGAACGGTTATGGAGAGACAAAATCCTCAGTGGAGAACGCAGGCTGTAGACTGACAGAGCTGAGCCGGAAGGAAGACTGTGATATCATTCATAACCTCTTCATGACGGTTCAGGATCGATACAAGAAGCTGCAGCAACGTGCCTCAGAGCGAGGCCGTCTGCTGGAGGATGTGAAAAAGAACTCCAAACAGGTCAGCAGAAAGCTGTCACTTTTAATGTAAATAATAATAATAGTAATAAAGAAACGCCGTTCAATTTGTGTTGTTAAACAATGACTTGAATGTAGTGCCCTCTAGTGGTTAAGATAACTAACTTCATTTGAGACGGGAAATATCAGGGTTGGATTTGGAGGGAGAAATTTTTATTCAAAAATGATTTTGCAATAAAATGAATTACAATTACAAAATACATTTAAAACTGACAGTAAAAAGATGCAGACCGGCACTTTCTTTTTTTTACATTATTCAGTTTAAACTGATGAATTTCCCTGCGACCCTGAACAAGTGTAAAGAGTACTGATATATCCTACTGAAGTAGAAGTACTGTTACTTGATTGAAATTGTACTTAAATCCAAGTACAAGTAAGTCATACATAAAATACTTGAGTACAAGTTAAAAGTAGCTCAATTAAATGACTTTCACTGCCTTGCGATGGTTCCTTTGCATACAGTACTCTTGCACAATTGGAACTTAATTTATTTCCCACAAAGGCATCTGTATAAAATACCAAGTCTGTCAAAATGTACAATTCCTTTTTAAACAAAATAACACCATAAAAAAATGTAGCTAAATGTATTAAGTCTTAAACAGTACCATGTCTAAAGTGCCATGTGGGTAACAACCTAATAGGTAGAAATCACAACCTGAACTGAAGAAAGTGGCTGGGTGTTGATCAGAAATGCCAGGTACCCATAAAAGTAACTCAATTACATTAGCACGAGTACTTGTAATCCATTACTTTCACCTGTGGAATTTGGCACGTAATGGTTAACATTTTTTTTATTTTAACTAAAATGTTTTTGTTATTTTTATTTTATTAGTTTAAAGGGTTGAAAATCAGGTCATGTTAGATAGTTAGAAATCAACATCATCATAACCAATAGAAAGTTTTGACACCCATTAGACCACCCTTAGCGGGTGTGATTAGGAAAGTTTCCCTGCGCTACATTAAAAGTTCATCTTTGTTCTACTTTAGTTTATTGAATCTTGGCGTCTCCTGCTGGACTGGATGACAGACGTGGAGCAGACGTTGGACACACATAAGGAGATTGCTGTTTCCCATGAGGAGATCAAGCAGCAATTGATTGAACAAAAGGTTTGATATTCGTTATGTTAAACGAAGCACGGTAATTGTTGTACGTTTGTTCCTGATTTTGTTCTGATTTTCGCTCATTCTGCATTATCAGGAGTTTCAGAAACTGCTTCGGTCAAAGAGGCCGATGTACGAGGCCACTCTGAAGAGTGGCCGTGGCCTCCGTGAACGAGCTCAAAGCAGCCATGACAGGCAGCATCTGGAAAACCTGCTGGCTGAGCTCAAAGACACATGGGAAACCATCAGTGGGAAGTCTATGGAGAGGTATGGAACAATGGATGAACATTAGATGTCTGAGTAGTTGTAAAATCCAGTGAAAAAAGTGAAGGTGTTTGATTGTGGCAGACAACATAAGCTGGAGGAAGCCCTGCTGTTCTCTGGGAGGTTCACGGATGCTCTGCAGGCCTTGAATGACTGGCTTTACAGAGCAGAGCTTCAGTTAGCAGAGGATGTTCCTGTGGGTGGAGACAAAGACATGGTCAACAATCTCATAGACAAACACAAGGTACATGTTTTTAATCTCTTCTCTTTTAGATTACTGTAAAGTGTTTTTACTTGCGTGAATCAAATTTCCATAAACCGGTTGCAAATTGTCCAGAACTCACCTGCCAGGCTTTAACAAAAATGAAATATGACCATATTATCCCTGTTTTACCATTTTTACACTGGCTCCCAGTAGGGCTGAACGATTTTGGAAAATAATCCAATTGCGATTTTTTTTTCCTCAATATTGCACTTGCGATTTAATATGCAGTTATTTTTTCAAGGGCCTCTTGTCATGTATTTTTCAATGAAGACAAGCAACAAATCAATCTGTTTCACAATAAATAATTTCAGATTTATCTAAACTTTAAATAAATATAAAATATAATTTTTAAAGCACAGATTACAACAATAAAGCAAACAAACACTCTCTGAACTTAACAGTACAGTCTATAGTTTGGATTTATAACATGCCTTATAGATAGCTATTAGATAAGCTGTTGGTTAATAATAAATAATGACTTGTTAACTGTATGTTAATGATTTATAACTATACCTTATTAATTACTAACAGTTAGTAAATGAGGAATAGTTGCAACTTCAGAATAACATCCTAATAACGTATATAAAATTTTAACTGACACTTCACAAGTCATTAATAAGTAGTGTACTAATGGCTTATTCATGATCTATTACTAATTTATAAGGTATAGTTATAAATCATTAACCTACAGTGAACATGTAATTTATAAATTGTTAACTTACAGCTTGTAAGTTATCTATTAGCTATATATAAGGCATAAATCCTTAACAAACTGTTATCAAATATTCATCAAGCACTCATTAACTAACAGTTTATTAATGATCTATTAACTACTTATAACGGATAGTTACTAAAATTTTTTACCCTATATATCTTTTATTTTCTAATGTATAGGTGCATTTGGAAAGCACTTTGTAATGTGTTTTGAAAAGTGCTATATAATTTTTATTTATTTATTTTTTTTAATCATAAGAGTATCCCTGAGACACACACTGTTTGATGTGTCTGTAGAATAGTTAATTTAAAACTTTGCTTTTTTCACATAATAACAAAGAACTATGAGATTCTGACAGCCCAACATTCAACATCTAAATTAAAATTTTACCCTTCACTTGAGTTTATATTTACTATTTTACACATTTCTTATTTAAATTTACAGATTTATTCCCAGCTCATTCCTACTAAATTTTTTCTCAATCTCTTAGGCTTTCCAGAAAGAGTTGGGGAAGCGAGCCGGATGCATAAGGACTCTGAAGCGCTCAGTACGGGATTTGACACGGAGCAGCACGGCTGATGCTCATTGGCTGCAGGAGCAGATGGAGGAGCTGGAAGGCCGTTGGGAGGCCGTGTGCAAACTGTCAGTCAGCAGACAGGACCGGCTGGAGGCTGCACTTCAACAGGTGCTGCACACACATGTAAAACATTTAAAACCCAGTTTGACTGTTCATGCATTGCTGCTATAATAAAGTGGACTTTAAATTGTATGGTGCACATATTAGAACATAAAGATCCAACACTATCTGATTTTGGAGTGGCTTTAAATGTAAGACTTTACTGCAAAAACATGATATCACATCATCATGATATTTTGATTCCAATTTCAGCCATAGCAAAAAGCATGACCCTCAACTCTTATCTGTGTTTTTGTTTTCTTTCTGTGTTCTTTGCACAAGGCTGAGAAGTTTGATGGCCTCGTTCACTCTTTCATGGAGCGGCTCACTGAGGCAGAGAGATCGCTCAAATACGGAGTCATTCCAGAGGAGGAGCAGAGTTTACTTCGTCTTCACAAACAGCATGAGGTCTGCATAACAGGAAACCTCAACACACTGCCCAACTTAACTTGTTTCCACTATAGGACTCAGGCTCAGCTGCAGAACAAGTTTGTATTGATAAGGGTTTAGTATTTTCCACTTAATGTAACATCAAGGATGATAACTCAGAAACCCTATGATCGTTGTTATCAAGTATTTAAACAGTGTTGCTTTTGAAAAGTGTCCCTTACTTCATCATGAAGTATCTGTTATATGTGTGGCAAGCTGAAGCAGGAAATGTAGTTCCTATTTACGAAAAACTTATCACAGACTATGTACATCTTACACTTTGAGAATGTTTTTTTTTTTTTGTTTTGAGCTGTGTTTTTAGGTGATATGCATGGTATTTAGTCAAATATCAAACTGGTACCAAGTACTATTTACCAGAGGTGGGATCAAGTCCTTGTTTTGCAAGTCAAAGTCAAGTCCCAAGTCTGTTCCCAAGTCTAGACAGTAGAGTCAAGTGAATATGATTTATATATCACTCTTGTCATTATGGCATGACTTCATATGGCTCGTCGAGTGAGGGTCGTCGAGTCAAGTCCAAGTCTAGAGTCACTGAGCCTACAGTTCAAGCAAGTCCGAGTCTTTTTTTGATTCCAAGTCAAGTCAAAAAGTCATGAAATCGGGACTTGAGTCCGAATCTCTGCTATTTACATTAAAAGCCTCAACAGAGTGTTTGATAACATTGTATGTTAATATATCTGACATCCTGATGAGATATAACTGATGCATGTATGTGTTGCACAATTTATTTTGAAAGGAGAAATTTGAGTAACACTTCACATGAAGTTTTATACATAAGGCTGACATTACGCTGTCTTTACCCTAACCCTTTGTTACCCTAAGATCCCTCCACTTAAGTTAAAAAAATGCCAACATAGCTCCAAAGGTGTCATAATTTAGTAAACAACACTTTAATGACAGTGGCGACCGTGGCTCAGGTGGTAGTGGGTCGTCTTCTGATCGAGAGGTTAGGGGTTCGATCCCAGTACCTGACTATGTGTCGAAGTGTCCTTGGGCAAGACACTGAACCCTAAGTTGCTCCCAGTGGTCGACTAGCGCCTTGCACCATTTACCTTCATGACACATTATTCATGCTAATGATAGATAATGATAGCTCACTGTCATAAATGTGTTTGAAAATTGATTATTAATGGTAAAATAAACAAACAAATCTAAATATTTAACTGGTAGCTTTGATCAGATCTCATTTTGCCACAAAAATGTTACAAGGACTTTAGGTAAAGAGTTTTTTCCAACTTGAGGATAATTTGCTAATGAATATCTGCTCTTCTCCTCCACAGGAATCAATGACTACTCTGCAGGCTCAGGCAGTGGAACTAGAGGACATCCAGTGTTTTGGTGATGAGATCCTAGCCTCTTGTCACCCAGACTCCATCATCACAATTAAATCCTGGATCAGCGTCACCAAAACCCGCTATGAGGAGGTGAGCATATCAATGAGAAAAGAATATGTTACAGATAAGTGATCTGTTTGAACATTGGAGTTTAAACAACAACAAAAAAAAAAATCCAACAGGAATTATTTTAATGTAATTTAATCAACCGAGCAAAGTATAAAGTCAAGACGGTTATTGTCTGTTACTATGGAAACACAAAGCACAAAACTCTAAAGGACAAGGAATAAATCATCATCATCAGAATGAAAGTTATGCAACTTGTCGTAGTATGCTGAAATATCTAATTTCAAAGGAAAACTTTCAAAGTAAAAGGTTGCAAAATGAGTATTGTGAAGGATTTTCCATCTCTGTTTTGCTCCATCAGGTCCAGACGTGGGCACGGCAGCAGGGTCAGAAGATTCAAGCCTCTCTAGCAGCACTGCTATCTGACAGAGAGGAGCTCCAGAGACTACTCGACTGGATCTCCT
Organism: Gouania willdenowi; assembly: GCF_900634775.1. Classification (NCBI taxonomy): domain Eukaryota; kingdom Metazoa; phylum Chordata; class Actinopteri; order Blenniiformes; family Gobiesocidae; genus Gouania; species Gouania willdenowi. The sequence continues at coordinate 27,139,529 of NC_041059.1, forward strand.
CCGCAGAGGAAGCCCTTCATATCAGGGAACAAGAGCCTCTCCCTGAAAGCACAGAGCAGGCCCAGGAAGTGCTTCAGCAGCACAAAGTAGGTTCAGAAACATGGAGATAACTAATGTGATTAAACTACTAATGGAAGCCTCTGCATGAATACTGTGCCACACATCTGATCCCTTTCTCTGTGGGCCTTTCAGGTATTTCTGGAGATGTTGAATGATAAGTTCCCGGAGGTCGAACATGCAACAAAATCCTGCAAACAGAAGAGTATTCCTAAACATCTTACTTCCCCCAGCAAATGGACACTAACCAGTGAGTCACCATGAAAGCAGCCTCTTTAGGCCGATTAATACTGTCATACTGCTTGTCATTTGACTAAGGACTGAATGAATGACCAATCTTGTGACTGTTCTTCACCCAGAAAGGAGGAGCACTCGGAAGCTGCAGCCTGTGACACCGATCCCCCTGGAGCACCTCGACCCCCAAAGCCCCCAGCACAGTCAGCTGATCAGTCAGTGGCAGAAACTTTGGCTCCTGGCGACTGCCAGGCAAAACCAACTGGATCAGCACCTCCAAATGCTCAAAGAGGTGATTGTGGAATTCAAATAAAACATCCTAAAAATAAACAACAGTTTGAAAGCTTACATGTTTAACATTCCTGCACAGATGGAGGAATTTGCTAACTTCGACTTCAATATTTGGAGAAAGAGTTATATACAGTGGATCAGTCATTTGAAGTCTCGGATTCTTGATGTGTTTCGCTGCATTGACCGGGACCAGGACGGACGGATCAGCCTCAAGGAGTTCATCGATTATGTCCTGGCCTCAAGTAAGAAATGCTGACTCAAATTTATTCCAGCTAATGTAACGTTACAATAACTCCTGGGATGTGCATATATAGGTTCTAAAAGTTATTAGTCCAAACAGTGGATGGAGAATCAAGTCATTAAGAAGTCATACCAGCGTATGTTGAGCAAATCAACACCATAGTAATAACTATTAAAGCTGCAAGTGACGATCCCCAAAATGTGTCTAAAGCAGTACCAGTATTTCATCCAAAAGTTGTTCTCATCCACTACTGATGCCAGTGTATGCCCAAAATATCTGCCAGAGTGACAATTCTGGTGTTGAAAGTTCTGAAACCATGGTGGATGTTGATTTTGTGGCATTCTATGACAAACACTCATATACGTCCAAAACTGAATGTCTCGTGGAGTGATGTCGTGTAACGGGAACATCATAAACAAACCAGAACCAAAAAGGCGAATAAAAACACAAAATCACCCAAGAAAGCCTTGCCCAATCTGTCAGGAAACTTTTCCACTTCGTCACCATTTACCAAACTTGAAGTGTGTGATTGAGTTAAAAACAATCTTGCGAGCTCCAGTTTTACCCGTTGACATTTATCAGTGAGTAAATTATCTTGTTTTGTGGAAGAAATATCTTTGATTTATTGATCTACGAAGAGAGGTCTAGACTCTAGAGAAAAGAGAAATCTGTAAGAGGTGATGGGGATTGTTGCTTATTTGTGATAAGTTTTCCTCCATGTTCATCTTAACGGTGAAGAAAACCTTTCTTCTTCAGAATTCCCAACAAACTCTCTTGAAATGAATGCTGTGGCCAACATATTTGACACAAACAGTGATGGCTACATTGACTACTATGAGTTTGTCAGTGCGCTCCATCCCAGTAGAGATCCCTACAGAAAAACTATGGATGCAGATCAGATCAACGAGGAGGTAAAGATGGTCAACAATAAGTCCTTGGTTTGTGATTCCTATGGAAACATGGTGTGATGTTGTCACTGTTGTTATAGGTGAGTCGACAGGTAGCTCAGTGCAACTGTCCCAACAGATTTCAAGTGGAACAAATAAGTGCCAATAGATACAAGGTAAGCTACAGTCATTACAGAAATTGAGCTTTTGAAGGTTTCTTAATGTATAATGTGCAACTGGCTGATCCCTGTAGTTTGGAGACTCACAGCAGATGCGGATGGTTCGAATGCTTCGCAGCACGTTAATGGTCAGAGTCGGAGGAGGCTGGACTGCACTTGATGAGTTCCTGGTCAAAAATGACCCATGCAGAGGTCAGTGACCATCACTCACTTCTTCATTTCATATTTTCTCATGCTGTATTGCATGAGATGTGTATTATGGTGCTTTTTTGGACTGAAATCCTCTTGTTTTGTGACCAACAGTCAAAGGTCGGACCAACCTGAAAATCAAGGAGAAGTATTTGTCTCCTTCAGGAAGCAGGTCTAAGGGTTTGACTGTCAGCAGGTCCAACTCCAGCCTGAGTCTCTACAGCAGTGCCTCGGCTCCCACCAGCCCCATGACGCGCAAGGCAAGTGATCACTGTTCAGCAAGAAATTTATGGACCAAATGTTACTTAAAGAACATGGACACAACACAAAGCTCCCACATTCATGCTTTTTCTTCACACTTTCAGTTGGTTCAGATCTTAACGTTAAGCTGGCAACTGAAGTTGTAATGAGAAAACATGAATTACTGTGTAAATTACTAACTTACTCAGTTGTAGATATCTCAGACCCTCCAATTACACAAATTCAATGAAACTCCACAATATTTGTAGGTGCACACAGTTTCCTTACACTATAAATGTAGTATGACTACTATAAAAATTATAGTAGTCATTTTTATTCTCAAATTGTTGGAAGTGTACGTACACCACCAAGTTTTTGTTGACCTGCCACTATTTTTATGGGCGTTGCTCTTAGAGTAGTTAAGTCATAGCAGCCCCGCCCCCACAGTGCTGCACAGTTCCACACGGAGCTGTCAATCAATGCTCACTGAGGGCTGTGAGAGGGGGAAACATAGTCATATCGGAGGGGCGGGGCCAACAGTGATGCTTAGTGACGTCACTGACATTTTGACTAATTGACTTCATATCATATGTATTCAGCAGAAAAAAGTGGTTTTAGGGTGTATTTACTCTTTAAAAGAACTGTCAATGTTTCCAAAGTCCTGGAATTTTCCTCAAAATATTCCACAAAATGTCTCCAAATTAAATTAAAATTGTTGTCAAAAGCAAGGAAATGTTAAAGATGACCCTTTGGGGACTGATATCTATCACTTATTGCTTGGATGTTGTTGGTGATTTACATACTCTATATATCATTTATACATGGAAATGCAAACTCGGGCACATTGCTATTGAAATTGCTCATTTTCCTGCCTAAAATCTGCAGCCCATTTGACATTAAACTGGTCTGCATTTTGCCCATGAACTGAAATGAGTTTGTAAGCCCTGTTTTAAGCCTAGCAGCCATGGTTTATAGTTTAAAGAGTAACTAAACCCCTGTTTAGTTTCTGCTGAAAACAAATGTATATGTGTATGAAGTAGTGTTGTTGATTGATCCTGGTCCATCTCTCAAAATTTTAGTCAAAGTGTTTCAATTTGTCATATTTTGTTGTAAAATGTCAGTGACTGCCCTCTATGGGTTGGAACTCGGCTATTGCAATTGATTTTTACTATTGGCTGAGAAGAACAAGATCATGTGACTTTTTGGGACCATCTTGCATCACAAACAAGCACTGTAAGCCCCGCCCCTTTTATAAAAACTAGCACCTGTGAGCTGTACAATTTGTGGTGAGTAGAAGAGTGAATAGAGAGGTATTGTGAGTAATGAGTAGCTAGTTAGCATAGCATAGCATAGATTGTTCATTGGAGATTTTGTAGTATAGACTGGGTGTGTCTTAACTGCTGAAGGAGCCCCACCCATATTCAAGGCATTTTTTTTTAATTTTTCCTCCTAGTGGCAGGTCAGGAGAAAGCAGGGATTTAGTTCATCTTTAACATTAACCGTCCTTCACAGGATCCTCAAACTCTGCCTAAATGTACTTCTAGACGACTCAATCTCAGAAACTGCCTAAACTTAATAAACAAAAACCAAACTACTGCTGTGAACCATGACGTCTGAGTGTGATTGTGTTCTTCAGGCTTTACTACGGAGGAGCTTCTCCGGCGACCGCTGCCTCCGCCCCAGGAGCTCCATAGCAGCGTTGGGGTCTGAACTTCAGTTTGTTAGCACAGGAGTTGATCACTCACCATCACCCTCAGGTCAGTCAACCACTGCTCCTATTGGTCTCATTCTTTATTTTACTAAGAAAATATAATAAAGAACACCTCTCACTGTTTCCATCCCATTATGTCTTTCAGAAGAACTTGAGCTACTGCCCACATGATGACCACCATCATGAAAATACTACAACCTGAACCCAGCCTTGTGGCCCTCACTAATCCAGGAGTTGATGGACACACAATAGAAGAGCCAGAACAACAGCGGGACATGCCCAGTGGTTGGAGGTTGTGTCTGATGGGAGCAGCGAGTGCATCCATCTCTCAGTGATGTGTGGATGATGTAGAGAAGGAGCATGTGCATGGATACAGTACTTACTGCATGGCAGCCTCAGCGTCCAGCACACACAGCCTGTTTTTCACACTCACTATTCTTTCAAGGATGTAAAAAGGTCGAGGATGTAAAACCATGCACACACTCATGCACACAAATACCAAAACACACACACGTGGAGGACAGTCCCCGTTTGAGATTTATTGTTATTTACTTGAAGACGAAGCTTTCTGCAGGTCCGTCCATTCTTTGCCTTCTTTGAAAAGGGTTGTTTTTTTGTTGTTATTGTTGCTGTAAGAACTTTTTAAACATTAGCGATTGTGTGATGATCATTGCACTGCAGTGTGGGTGGTGGTGTTTTTTATTTGTCTTTGGATGTAAGTGTTTCTGTGGAACATGACTGTGAACGTACAACACATCTTTCTTTCTTCTCATACACATGCACTTTCTTTCTGTCCAGCCACTGGAGATGTGCTTAGCTAAGCAGAAATGTTGATTATTGGATGATGCTTTTTGGGTGAAAGTTTCTTACATTGTCTTTGTTTTCTCTTTGCTTCCTTGTTTTTGAGCCTTTGATATATATATATATATATATATTTTTTTTTTTTTTTTTAATTGTCTAGGTGTTTTCCACAAACATCTCTATAGTGTGAAGGATGCTTTGAATACTTATTGACCCATTTGTATTTCTTGGAGAACGTCCCGACATTGCATTTGGTCTATGCTGTTTCTAACAGAGTCAAACATTTTTTTTTTCTTGTATAAAGTTTGTCTTCTTTGCTTTTGGAGAAAGTTGATCATTGATTTGTACTGCTATGCACCCAGATCTTCCTGTTAGGTACATATTTTTACGAGACACCACTCATTCTAATGATCAATTTAGGATAAGTTGTAGTTAAATGTTACTAATGATTTTTGTAAATAAATAAAAAATGTTTTTAAATAAAGTGTACAAAGTTTAATTTAACATTTTTGGCCATCTCAGCAGTGACTAATGTTTACAGGTTTCCCTATGAGGGATCTGGAAAGCAGAGGCTACAACTATCCCTGTCAGCAGCTGTTGCCAACTAAGTAAAAACAGGACATATTGAACATGGTGGAAGGTAGGATTGTGGTAATGGTTGCACATTTGGTTTTTGTTGTGCCATACTGAAAATAAATAAATAAATAAACAAAAACTCATAGTTAACCCAGGGGAGAAAATCAGGCATGAAATAAGGCATAAAAAATTTATTAAAAAAACACCTAAAATCAAAGATAAGGCTATAGTAAGGTATACAAATTTGAAAACGTTGGATTTTTTTTTTTTTTTTTCTGAGATAAGGCTATAACAAGACTAAAAACTAGTGAAAATGTGATGAGTGCACTTAAACTGGGATGAAAATACAGTAAGGCATGACAAATTAGAAAAAAAGTAGAACATTTAGAAAAAAAGTGACAAACACAAAAAATGAGAAGTAAGGCTATAGTAAGGAATAAAAAGTTGGATTTTTTTTTTTCTTAGATAAGTCTATCACAAGACCCTAAAAACTAGTGAAAATATGATGAGCACACTTAAACTGGGATGGAAAAGCAGTAAGGCATGTAAAATAAGAAAAAAAAGGGAGAACATTTAGAAAAAAGTGACAAACACCAAAACATCAGAGATATGGCTATGGTAAGGCATAAACATTGAAATTTTTGGATTTTTTTTTTTTTTTCTGAGATAAGGCTATCACAATACCCTAAAAGCAAGTAGTGTAAATAAGATGAGCACACTTAAACTGGGATAGAAAAGCAGTACGGCATGAAAAATGAGGAAAAAAGTGGAAAATGAGAAAAATGTGTTACACCCAAAATCAGAGGTAAGGCTATAGTAAGGTATCATTTTTTTTTCTTAGATAAGGCTATCATGTGACCCCAAAAACGAGTGTGAATATGATGAGCACACTTAAACTAGAATGAGAATCCAGTAAAGCATGAGAAATGAGAAAACACTGATAAACACCCAAAATCAGAGGCAATGCTATAGTAAGGGTTAAAAATGTCAAACTTTGGATTGAAAAATTTTGAAATAAGTCTATCGCAAAACCCTAAAAACTAGTGTGAATATGATGAGCACACTTAAATTGGGAAAAAAAATTCAGTAAGGCATAAAAAATTAGAAAAAAGTAGAAAATTAGGGGAAAAAAGTGACAAACACCTAAAATCAGATGCAAGGCTATAGTAAGGTATAAAAATAGATGTCTGTCACAAGACCCTAAAAATTAGTCTCAATATGATGCCACATTTAAACTGGGATGGAAATGCAGTACGGCATGAAAAATGAGGAAAAAGGTGGAAAATGAGAAAAAAGTGACAAACACCCAAAACCAGAGGTAAGGCTATAGTAAGACATATACAAATTGGAATATTTTTTCTGAAATAACATTATCACAACACCCTAAAAACTATAGCAAATATGATGAGCACACTTAAACTGGGATTAAAATGCAGTAAGGAATGAAAAATTAGGAAAAAAAACTGACAAACACCCAAACCAGAGGTAAGGCTATTATAGTGAGGTATAAAAATTTAAAAACTGTGGAAGTTTTTTCTGCGATAAAACAAGACCTTAAAAACTAGTGCAAACATTATGAACACACCTAAATGAAAATGCAGTAAGGCATAAATAATTAGAAAAAAAAGTGGGAAATGAAAAATGGTGACAAACACCCAAAATCAGAGGTAAAGCTTCAGTAAGATATAAAAATGTAAAGACATTGGATTTTTTTTTTTTTAGCTAAGGCTATCACAAGACTCTAAAAACGAGTGTGAATATGATGAACACACTTAATATGGGGATGAGAATCCAGTAAGGCATGAAAAATTAGGAAAAAGTGACGAACACAAAATCAGAGATAAGGCTATAGTAAGGCTTAAAAATTAAAATTTTTGGATTTTTTTTTCTTAGATAGAAATGCATCATCCTTGAGGAGGACATCCAGGACTAAAGTTAGGAAAGCTCCTGGACCGTATTCCTCCTCGTGTCCTTAAACTGTGCTCTGAGCAACTTGCCCTGTTTTCAACATGTCACTCAAGAAGTGCACTGTTCCACTTAGCTTCAAAAGATCAACTATAATTCCAGTGGCCAAGAAGACACCTGTGACGTATCTAAATGACTATGGGCCAATGGCCCTCACATCTGTCTTGATGAAAACCTTTGAGTGATTGGTGCTGGATTATATCAGAGAACAAACCCCTGTGTCTGTGGACACTGCTCATGTGTTTAATGGGAAAAATACCATGGAAATGTATGATATGGTTCCAAAACATTATTGTAAAACCTTTAATTACCGCTATCCGGAGAGTCACCCTCACATTTTGCATGACGCCTTACGCAGCCGTGTGATTGTTGATGCTTCTGCTGTGCCCTGTCAGTAGGTGTGATGGTCACCAGTTTAACTAATTCACTAACAACTACGGTAAACCTGTTTTAATACCACAATTCAGTGCCTTTTTCTCTCCTCCCAGTACACACCATCCCTCTTCCGTGGTATTCCTTTGTCACAAAAGGAACACACAAGCCTTGTTAATCCAAAGAATAAGAAAGATTTTTTTTTTTTTTTTTAAATTGTTTTTATTAAAACAATTTTTCCACACATGAAGTAAACATTACAAAGCCAAAAAATATGAAACAGGCTTTCAGAGCATATGGGAAAACAATCCCAAAGGCATATTTCACACAGTCATAAAAATAAATTGCATAATTGAATAATATCAAGTAAAAATGGTCTTTGGCCTCAAATCATCTGAGCAACTTGTACCTGTGGCTGTTTATTGTGTTTCTGATCATATACTCTACAATAGAGTTGTAGATAACATTTTAAAAGACTGTGGTTAGTGATCCATGTCATGAATCATGTTGAGGACACAGATTATTACCACAAAACATCAGCTGAACGTTCCCTTTTAGTGTGTAGCTATGATCAGTGTTGTAAAGACTCAACAGAACCATTTCTATAGACCAATGACTGCAACTCAGTTTATTGCTATTTAAACAAACACAATTCACATTCCAGCAGCCTTTAAATGTAACATACTCACTGTTTATGATGGACATTTAGTGTTGCAAGCATCCCCTGATTTAAAAAGCCCATAAACACTGACCAGTGGGAACATTGATACAGCACCGAGCATGGAGCCCAGCTGCACCACCGCTCCACACCACACCAGAGCGCTGTGGCCCTCGTCTCTGAGAATCACTCCAATAATGACCTTCACGTAGGACAGAGACAAGACAAACACGATCCAGGCCAGCACCTGCAACATAGATTTAGATCAGATAGATTGCAAGAAAAGTGTCGACGAGAGAAGTGGTTTTCTAACTTGTACCCTCTTTGTCCAACTGCCACATTTTGCTCAGAATTCAGTGAAAAAACAACTCTAGATTATAATGATGGAATGAACGAGTGTTAACACATATTTTAAAGAATGGTGGAATGAAACAGTATTTATTGCCTCCTGAATAGATATACTTCTATCGTCATGTCCCTCCTGACATGGGACCAACACTGACCTTTGGATTTTCAGGTCATGTCCTAATCAAGATCATCATTCTGTGTGTTTTTGGTATCACTTTGTGTATTTTGTTGTTGTTTGTCTGTTTTTGTTATTTTTATTCAGTATATTTTTTCTCTTATTTTCATCGTTTTTTCGTGTTGTTGGCGTTATTCAAATTATTCTCTCTCAGTGTTTTTGTTGTCGTTTGTTTTTTTTCCTCATGTCGTTTTGTATGTTTCTCTGTTATTTTTGTGTATTTTGTAGTGATCTTGTGTGTAATTTCCCCTCATTTAGTGTGTCTTTGTAAAAGTTTTTTGTGTTAGTGGTAATAGTAAATCTTTTCCTCTCTTAGTGTGTGTTTTTGGTGTCGATTTGTGTGATTTGTTGTTGTTTGTCTGTTCTTTTTATTATTCAATATATTTTTCACTTATTTTGTGTGTTTTTGTTGTCGTTTTGTGAGTTGCTGGTAATGTTCAGTATGATTATCATTTTTTTCTGAGACAAGATCCTAAAAACTAGTGTGAAGAGTAAGTTAATGTCACTTACTATGACTACGGTTCCAGAGGCACTGTGGACCAGCAAAGGACAGGGACTGAGTGCTGCCATGGCCAGGATATAAGCTCCAAATCCAGTTCCAAACATTGTCAAGAACCCCATGAAGACAAGAGACCTGAGAAGATTCACATCAACGGTTACTATTGGTATTTAAGTCCTGATTACACATGCAAGTTATTAAAGAAATGACAGCAAGAGCTCTCAGAGAGCGCAAACCTCCGTAGAGCGCCCAATCTCCTCTATGCCGGATTATGGCAGTTATCTAGATCAGTGATCCTTATAAAGGTACCATCATCATTCACACTTTAAAGGCTTAGAAGAAATTTCCATATTTCCATTAATAATTTTACAGTAGGTCCAAATGTATGGGTACCCTCCCACTTCAGGATCCAATTTGGATGAAACATTGCTGAGTCAATTTTTTTTAAAGATCAGTAAACAATGAGATAGACACAAAATTTTGACAATAATGGGATTTTTTCATTTCTTTTTTTAAACTAAATCAGAATTAGTACATTGATCCGGACCCCCTCCAAAATGTAATGTAATCTTTCATTGCGTAAGGTCTTACTTAGGTTAACATTTTGTCAAAATCCATTAAGTACTTTTGAAATAATCCTGCAAAAAGATAAACAAGGGTGAAATAACAATAAGCCTTTTCGACAGATATAGGATCTTGGAGCTCTGCCCTTTTCTTACCTCACTGGGACACCCATAGCGATGAAACATGCCACAGGGTTAGCTACCGCTGCCATGGTGGCAGCAAGGTGATAGGCTTTGTTCCCATAGGGCAGGCATGAGTAGGACTGCACCGAGGGCAGCACTGCATTGGTCAGAGCATTGACCCATGCCAGCACAACAAAGATGAACACCACCTCAGTGTTACTGTATGTCCCACTGCCAAAAGCGTTCCGGGGTTCCCTCCTGATGGAGTCCAGCGGGTTGATCATTGGCTTCTGCTCTGGTGTCCGGGCATGCAGAGACAGACCTTGTTCTCTCTTCTCATGACCCAAATCATCACCAAAGTACTGGTCACTCTTCCGTTCTCTGGCCACAGCTGGGTGGTGGTTGAGTAGAATAAAGGCCACAAGACACACCACCATCATAGCACTCAGGAACACAAAAAAACCCTGTGCAGAGAATTTCGCTGGCTGGTAGACGGCTTGTAGCTCTCCACTATTGACTAAAATGGAATTGTTTGTAGCGGTGTTACTTGTCTGAGTAATGTTTTGACATTCGACTAGACCAACACCTTGAATCAGAGCAACCAGGGCTGGAACCAGACCACTGAGGCCTTCACCAGCAAAATATGTGGTCAGATACTGGGGACGCAGCTGCATCATGAAAGGAAGGAAAGTAACAGATGATGTGCAGTCTACCACAGAGAGTAAGAAGCTTAATGTCAGCAGAGGAACACTGTGCAGAGAGCTCCCAATGGTCACTGTGTGCCTCCAAAAGAAAGCTAGCAGGAATGTGGCAACGATCCCTAACCCAACAATGCAGTAGATGACTGGTCGCTCGTCCAGCGTCCCAGGGCGGAAACGATGCATGAGTGTGATGAATAGAGGACCTATGTTGGCCATTTGGATGAGGACGGTGAGGTAGGAGGGAAGATACCAGCCCTCTGGAATTTCATGTACGATGAGGGGAAGCTCCACCCACATCCCGTTGATGGCCACCCAGGAGCCCATACCAAACAGGCAAGCGAGGACGTGGGTCAGTAGTGACATGATGGAAGTCGGAATGAACCCAAACTTTGTAGACAATCTGAAACACAACAATGTATACATGAGTGTTTCTGAAAAAGGAAAGGGAAAGTAATAGAAAAGGACACGTAGAGAGAAAACAACCGTAAACAAGAGAGCAAACCTAGTAGTACATAGTATTTGCACATGTACAGTATGCATTTCAAAACTGTTCGTTGAATTCATATATTAGAAGAAGTGAGTTGATGATTCACACAATGATTTGCCATTTCTTCAGTCATTTTCAAATTGTCCTACAGGCCACCATAGCTCTACAAAAGGGCAGGATTTGACATGTGATTCGACAATCTCTACATTGTAGAGTACATTGTACGTTGTAGGGTTTGCATTACATACTTCTACACGCATTATGTAAATACGTTCAAGAGACTGTGAAACACTAAAACAAAACTGAAATAACATCAGAAAAAGTTGGAAACGCTTTAAAACAAAGGGCAATAAAATACTGTCATAATGAGGATTGTAACATGATATGGAAGACCAAAAGAGTCATAATTAAATAAATAAAAACGACATTTTGAAATAAATACCATTTTAATAAATAACAGTCATTCTGCTGAAAAACAACATTATGAAATAAAAAGGCCATTGTGAAAAAGGACATTATGAAATAAAAAAGACCATTGTGGAAATAGATATTTAGGAATAATAAAATGTATTTCATAATAATATTACCTTATTTAACAATTTAATGGCCATATTAAATATTTGTCTGTTATTTATCAAAATGGTGTATTTATTTATTTAATTAGGACTCTTTTGTGCTTCCATAACATGACAGTAGTGTTAAAATTGTTGACTGACATGGTATCGGTTGCCATTTGAGAACTAATTTTCACAAAATCATCACCAGTCTTATATCATGAATGAAACATACGTCTGCCAAAACTGATGGAGTCTAAAGACAAAGCTGGACACAATCACATAACATTGTTGATCTCAGCCTGAACATAGAAGCAGGTGACCAAGCACACAGCAAGAGTCGACCTTCTTTTCTCCCATCCTTGTCACATGGGACTCCTGAACTTTCACACACTGACACACTGCTCCCATAAAAAACACCATGTGGCTGAGACATAAACCGAAACATTCAGAGGGGGGCAATTGTCATGAACATAAACTATATTCGGCCTTGAATTGGATGAAAAACAAATTTGAGGCTAAATGGCATGAAGAAGGATTGGGGAGATGAATCAACACAGTGAAAGCAGCAGTTATATTGCTATTTAAAATTTTAAAAAATCACACTTTAATCATGTAATCGGAGTTTGCAGGAGAGCAGGAGGAGCCATGCCCCACTAGTGGTCAAAGGTTTTCATTAGTTTTACCAAATTCATTTAATTTTTTTTTTTTTTTGTATAAAATAGTTTTCTGCTGCTTGGATTCTAACATATTACTGTTTCATGTCACTTATGTTAGTTCTACCTCAGGTGTGTAGTATACATTTTGAAATGGTCCCAAAGTTTTGAGACTTTAGGTTGGTTCTTCTTCTGTTGCGCAATTCCACAATGTAAATGGTGAAGCACCACTGCTTCCAGCAGTTCAAGTATGGTACTGCAGCCGTCGGCTCGATTTTATCATTAATTTACAACATTAAACAACACATTGATGCAAATTTTTTGAGTCAACATTATCAATTAGGTTTCTAATTATGTTTGCATTATTGTATATGTTACACGCATTGTGGTTGGCGCCAATCTCGAGACGGAGACGGTCTATATATTTAATTCTATTTTTTCTTTTGCCCCCCTCTCGGCAAGAATCTCAAACTCTGCCTATGGGTAAAACGGAAAAAGCATAAACTAACTTATGTCCTTCCTCATACAAAAACAATGACCATGTTTACATGGGAGCTTTAATTCATCTTTAATTCAATTCAGAATCAACTTTAAATCCTCTTTAAACTGACCTTGCAAACACTTACTTCCTGATGCAAGTTTAATTCTGAATTAAACTTAAATCTGGATTAGGTGGCTGGTTTATTTCGATTTTGATTCCGAATCAAATTATTCCTTTTTTTTGTACACACTTAAATCCGCTTTAAGCTAATTCCGGTCGTTCTGCGCATGCGCGACTTACTGCTATGACGCACTGGTGACGGCATAATCCAGGAAGGCCACCCGGATTCCAGCCAAGACTATTTATTAAATAAGAGCCTTAAAAGACATGGATATAATGAAAAGAGTGGATGGACAGAGGCATAAACATGCGGACATTCACACGGACCTCAGGAAACGGAACAGGCTTCATTCATGAAGCACCAGAGCTTCACTAATGATGCACGAATCATTATAAAGTTCATTTTTCACTCGACATCCTGTATAGTGGACGTAGAACAGCTTTTGCACTAACCGCTGGCTTTGAGTGACCAAAGTACGGACTTCTGTCTCCTTTTTCCGCTGCTCTATCTCTCATCTTCTGCTCCACGGACCAAAGTGTGTTATTGTCGAGCAGCTGCTTCAAAACTACAACCAAAATAAAATTGAAAATAGTTCTAATGTGGTCTTCTATGTTGTAGCCAAAAATAAAAGGTTGATATGTGTGTTTCTCTTGATAGATGTGAAAACGTGATGTTTGCCCCCGTCCAATCAGAACCCTTCCAAATCCCCAGACATAAAGTGGAATTGAATAAAGTCGAATTAACCAGTTTTCCATGTAAACCTAAATTTGGAATTACTATTTCCATGTAAACACAAAGCAGAACACTTTTAATTGGAATAACTAATTCCGAATTAAAAAAAACATCATGTAAATGGCAAGTTAAGTACGCACTGTAAAACTTGAGAGTCTAGACTTCAGCTAAGCAGAACCTAGAAGGACATCATCTCTTATCTTTCTTCTACATCAGTCCAGGCTGATTGGGAGAATCCATCACCTTACTTGCCTCAGAGGTTCTCTTCTTCTTCAACCTTTCACTCCATAGGGATCTTTCTGTGTCAGTTACATCTACTGTCAGCGTGTGTGTGTGTGTGCCCTCCCTTTTTCACACAGGCTTACTTCCGGCTTCCGTCTGTGCTGCACTTGACAGAAAAGGGACTGCACAGGCGCACATGTGCTCCACCACCATGTGATCCCTCCTTTCTTTCAGAGCTACAGTAATAGGAGGAGAGTGAGGCAGAGGGTACTCCCCCCCTTTTTCTCTCCTCCAACCAGTGTTTGACCTTGTGCTTGTTTAAACCCGCCCAGGCAGCAGAATGACGCTGCATATAGACGTTATGACATGAAGGAATACTTCCATTTTCCTGGGTGTGTGTGTTTGTGTGTGTGTCTCTGTGTTCAGGGAACTTTGGCTTGTTTTCCTTCTTTGTAAATTTCACAATGAGAAAATGTTCAACACAATCTACAAACCAGTCTGTCAAGTCAGCTTCAACAAAGCAGACATGACTGTGCAGTTTCAAGATTTACTTTTGAAGTCTACCCAATTATTAATTTTACCACATAGGAACTCCTACAGAAGAGGATTAGGGCCAATTTCGATAGATGTCGAGATGAAAGTTAAAATTTCAAAAATAAAGTTTTCTAACATCCAGACGGTAGAGGCGCAGTAACTTCTATCACAACATTGTATGTATCCCCTGTATGACAAGTATCGCAAGACTGTGAAGGGTGAAATCTAAGATAGCGGAGTAAACATACCTGATACAAGTTACCTTTGTTATCATTATAAGTTCATATATAATAGTATCGATCATAGTCAAAATACATTATAGTGATAAATGTTGAAGGTTTGCTAATGAAGTCAAATCTACGGAAGCTGACGAGGGCCAATTTCTGTTCTGTTAAATTTGGAAGAGGTGGAGCATTCAGTCCTGTCTGTGGAGCAACAGAAACAGATTTAGGCCAGTTTTGATGGAGGCTGTTATTGTATATGGTGAATTGGCCCTAGTCTGCTTCTGTAGATTTTACTTTAAATGGCCCATGTTAAGCTAATCGACTTTTCTGTGCTTTAAACATCATAAAGTGTTATTAGGGCTTCATACACATGCCCAAAGTGTTTTTTTCATTGATTATCTCAATCGTTAGTTAGACGGTGATTTGCTCCTTTCTTACTGCAGGGTGAGTCCAAATACCTCGCTGCAATTTGATGATGCGTTCCCACTTTGATGACAAATTTGACGCAGCACTGAGCTAGAGTAGCCGCGCCTCCAGGAAGCTCTCTGCTGTGATTGACATGTTAACAGACACGCCCACAAAGGTGAGCATTTCAGCGTCCTTCGTGCAGTGTTATGTTTGTATTTCCTACAGTCTATGTATGTAGCGGTGAACGCCCCGCCCCCACGCTCTGCCTCATGTTTATAGAGCAGCATGAGCTCGACTACGAAGTGGGTGGGAGGAGGGCGGGCCGTGCAGGGGAGGAGGAAGTCAGTGCCCTGTCTATAGACACGCCCACTCATGAATATGCATAAGTAGGCCGCAAATTAGCCTGTTTGTGTACAGTTGCTCAGAAAGTGACTTTTCAGCAAACCTTTGACTTTTATCACAATATTGTTTTTTCAGTTTATTTTAGAAATTTCAAATTTAATCAGGACATTATATTTCAACTTTAATCTTGCCATTTTGACTCTATTCTTGATTTTCCAAAAATTATTTTTTCCATCAAAATAACTCTCTTCTGTAAACTCTTCTCTAAAAATATGTTTTTTTTTTGTGAGAATAACCAAATATGAAGTCAACACATGGAGTATATGTACTATATACATACGAATGAGTTTTTTTTTGTCATGAGGTTTCTATTTTCAGGCAGTTAAAGCCAGTCAAAGCAATGACAATCTTTCAAGGCTGTAGCTCTGGATCCAGTTCCTGTTTCTCACGTCAAGCATCTAATGTGCCTCGAGTTTATCAGCTGTGCTGTGTAAAACTGGCCTGAAGGTATTTCAATGCAAAGAGTGCAAAATCATTTTGCTATCAATCAATAGTCAATTTCTTCATCATCGTCAGTAGTTAGGTAGATTACAGTAGAGTGGACCACAAAGCGTCAGGACAGTGTGAAACGGTTAATGACCTCTATGCAATTTTAGATTTAGAAAATAAATCTGTTTCTTTACCTAGGTGTCACTTTCCATATTTCATAATTTCATAATATTTCATACATTCCATAGCATACACTGACCTGTGAATCACCACTGATTATTATTTATCAGTATTTAGGTGCTTATTTTTGGGTAATAATTTTATTTTATTTTCAATATTCATAGATAAATATCTGTACTTTTTACACATACAAAATAGGTCATTTCCTCAACGATGATTTTAGTTTAGCTAATACATTTGCTCATTTATGATGGGTTGTGTGGTAGATGCGACTGAAACACACACAACCTCTAACTATTTTATTTAGTGTTAGCAATGCTAAGGGAAACACACAGTCTTAATAGCATTTTTAGCTTACACGCCTCTTCTTTAAAAAAAACAAAAAAACATTATACTCACAGATGTGTGATCGATGCAGTAAACTAGCGTTAGCTCGTGTCTTTCCTTCTCTGTATCAGAATTGAGTCAGTTATTATAGAAGAGCTATCATTACTAACATTTCATTCAGTAACGATGTTATATTTTGGCAAAATCAGTTTTTACAGTAGTATTGGTTGTACATTTACTTAAGCTGAAATAAATGTACTCTACTCACATTCTTAACTCAGAGTACTTTTTCCTCCTTTGGTCATAACATCAGATTGAGCTCCTGTTTACCAAAAATCATTAAGCAAGACAACATATTAAAGTTTAACAAAATTGTTCTGCTGTTGTAATATTTGAGACTTCAAAGCATAGAATTCAACTATATGATGTTGTAGTGTTTTATAGTGCATATTGAAAGATTTCCTCATACTAATTAATTAGATCTTTCCAAAGATTCACATTTTGAATCCTGATATAGATCATCATCGAAAAGAAAAACAAAGCATCATTTACCTGTGCAGAGATACGCTGTAATGTGGGACGAGGTTACACAAGCAGCAAAGTGCTGAGGATCCCTTTGCTCTGTGGCGTCCTGATGTTAGTCTGCAGGAACAGCTCTGCACTGTACAAATCTGCATCATGTGACTAGAGAGGGTTGAGTTAAAGGCTTCGTTTGGGAACCGAATAAAGTCGTTTGCAGGAAAACTGTGTAAAAAGGAGAACAGATAAAGGAAACAGGTGAAAATGACAAAATATGATATAAATTGTCAGACTGGCTAAACGATACAACAGTTTTAATCCAAATAATCATTTAAAAGAAGAAATGTTTGATAACGACTGTCATTGAAAAAAAAAATAATAATTATCTTTGTAAATGCATAACAGTGAAAGGTGTTTTTCAGACAAAGAGATGTTTAGTCACAAGACATGACAACACAGTGTGTTCCATTCCCCTGTGACCTGAAACTAAGGCCAATATTTGTGTGAAAGCATAATACTCTGCTTTCTTTATGAAAACTACTGAGCTTGCTGTGTTTAAACAAACATGTCTGTGTCTCAGGTTCTGCATGTGCTGTCCTTTAGGAGTCTGAAAGAATTCTTGTTGAAACTCAGCAGGAGGGAAAGTGTGGGAACGGGGTTACAAGGATTCATTTCCTGCAAATCTCAATATTTTTTCTCAAAATGGAGATATATACGATGTAAATCTCAATATTTCTTAGTTCAATAAAGCAGTGTTTTTCAACCTTGGGGTCGTAAACTGATGTGGGGTTGCCTGAAACTTCTAGTAATTGACCAAAAATGTGTTAAAAATACAATTTGAATTGTTTCATGTTATTATTCCACACACACACTCAATCTCAAACAACTGTATTCTATCCTTTCACCTTCTCAAATATAAATCTAGTGCAAATAAAATACAGCTCAGAAATATCTGAGCTAGTGCATGTTGTCACTTTGTGCACTAATCCAGGCTACTTGTAACACAATATCACAAACTTAATCAAAAACGAAATGTCTGATTTTTGGGGTCACAACTTAAAAATAGCGTTCTTTTTTTTTGTTCTTCACATTAACCCAGAATTTTCCAACCTTTTTTGGGCCGTGACCCCATTTTGATATCACAAATGTCAGGTGACATTTTTTTTTTTCTAGAATTAGCTTTGATCATGTTTATTAAAGTTTGTTACAAATACAGAGTAGCCATCAGTGCACACAGTGACAAAGGCGCCACCTTAGATATTTTTAGATATTATACTGCATTTTATTTGAACTGCATTTACATTTGAGAAAGTTAAAGTATAGGATACAGTTATTTGATATTTATTGTGTGTGTGATGTGTATTTGAACAACAATAATTCCCCCAAAAATTTAAAAATGGAATTTTAAACCGTTTTTACCTACGTTTTTCCAATTACTAGACATTTAAACACCATTTTAATTCCAGGCTGATGCCACATGGGATCCTGAAAAAAACTGCAATAACCTAATGACTCCATATCCACTGCTTGTATTTTATATATCTGATCTACTATATTTTAGTGATTTATTGAATATAGTGTTTTTGACATACTTTTGCTACAATTTAGGGGTGGCTGATAATTATTATTATTATTTTTTGGGGGGGGGGCGACAACCACCTACTTCAAACTTGGTGGTAACAACATTTTGTTTTCAAATTCATTTTTGAAAAATAATTTTGTTTCCCATTAAGATTTGATGTGAAACGTAGTTAATTTCAAATGAAATAATCTATTGCCTAAAAAAGATAAGTGTTTTAAAGCTCACCTCTGAAGGATTGAGTTAGCAGTTGCTTTATTTTCATTTGACCTCTCCCTCTCCTTTCCTTCTTTGTGTTTTTGGCCTGGTTTTCCTTTATTGAGAAAAGACATACTGCTGTGCATCTCCCGCTCCCTATCACATTCGCAGCACTGCAGCAGAATCACATGCATGTGGGTCGTACAATTTGCACTGTTTTAAACAACTTATTTTCACACAGGCCCCTTTTCATTCCAATATAAATAATCTAAAAATGTTTAAAATGCATTTTCGTACATTTAAAAAACAAACTGCTGAGGGCCCCTCTGCCTTGGGCCCTGGGTACTCAACAGTACTCTTTAACACACACCCCCCCCCCCCCCCCCCCCCCCCCCCCCCCCCCAGTCCGACACCCCTGTGGACCAGTACTGGCACGCGGTCTGGTGCTTGGGGAGAAATTGAGCATAGCGTTAGTTCAGGCAGGCCACGGACGTCAAGCCAGCCACAACTTCAATCAACCAACAGCCCAGATTGGCTCCCTATTGGCCAAAACATACCATGACACCAGCCTCATACCTCCTCAGCATCTCACAACCCACCTCCACCACTACTCCTCCAGGTCAGTATGTATCCAACGAACTGGGTGTTATTTCATTGTCATTAACATCTGCTCTGCTCTGTTCCAGGAGGTTTCTGCTAACCGCTCTCCTTGCTTTAGTCTTTAGTTAGGGCTGAGTGAAGGTCAGGGAGGAGTGCGTTCCCTACCTCCGGCTCTGCGGAGAGGACAAGGAGGTCCTGGAACAGACCAATACTGCCAAATATAAGATTGCATGCACATTAATGTAAATCGCTTGAAGGCACTATATAAAATCCAATACATTATTATTGTAAATAAATGATTTATTTTGACTAAAGCGATCCTGACTGAACTGGATTCAAACACACAGCATGTCTTGTGCCAAACGTCACCACCAGATCTATCCTCAATGGTACAAATGATATCAAGAAGGGGAAGTGGGGATGAAGCAAACCTTTTAATTCTGCTATAACCTTCATATCTGCTACATCTGTCCCATAGCGTACGTGTCTTTTTGACTCCAGGAGAATCATTGTTCAGAAGTGTCAATCGCTGCCAGAAAATGTAGACATGTTAATAATACAGTATTAAAATCTGGGCTATGTAGACTGTTCTAGTTTATTGTTTTGTTTGTTTTTTTTTTTTTTTTTAAAAAAAACGTGTTATATGCAAAGTTCATGCACAGGAATATATAATGGTGACATTATTTGGTTTCAGACTGTGTCTATTTTTTGCATTCTATTTGCAGAATGGAACATTTTGCACCTTAAATATGAATTAAATGGTCTTATTTATATTATGGTTGAATTTTTTTTCTATTCCTATTGAGTTGAAAATGTTATACCTGTTGTAGGAATGTATGAGTGGAAGTCAAATAAAAGCATTTCCCTTTGTTGTGTGTTGTGTGTTTGTTGGTCTTTCTTAATTCAAGCCAAGTGAAGTGTAACTCCTGCCTTCTGTGATCACATCAGTAGTAACACTTTAGAAAACTGACCCTAAACTGTTTAAAATGAACACTAGATGGCAGTATATGATTAACAAGCGTTTACTCTGCATTGTTGTGAGTGTGATTACTGTAAAAAAAAAATTTTTTTTCTTTTTTCCCCTCAGTAACGCTTAATGTAATCTGCAAACACAGGGACCTTATTCATCAGTTTGTCAATATTGGAAAATGAATACAGCAGTTTTAAGATAATTTATGAACAAATGGAGTGATTACATTTAATCATTTCTGTATGTCTCTCTATATAGAGATTTAATACATACATTTAAATCTAGAACAGATTTAAATAAATGTATGTATTCAAATCTGTTATAAATGTTATAATAATGTGTCAAAGGGTTTTTGTCTGGGTCAGTGGTATCATGTTTGTGTGTGTGTGTGTGTGTGTGCGTGTGTGTGTGTGTGTGTGTGTGTGTGTGTGTGATAGTTAATCATTCCTTTTGCCCACAGGGACTAAAAGGAATGAGGAACATATAGCCAGTCAGAGCTTGATTCAGATCCCAGTGGGTTATTTTTTTCTTCTCTTTCTTTTTTTTTTTTTTTTTTTTAGAACATCTGGGGTCATCATCGACTGATGTCTCATGCGTTTTCTATTCTGTTTATCGGTTCCTGTAATTCTGTATTTTAGCCATGAGCAATTGACTTGTTCCAGATTCATTCTAAAGAAGTGAGACATGCTCTTTTGGAAGATACACAATATTTTTCATCAAATAGTAAAATAGGCTGAAGAAGATGGAGCTCAATCTACTCCAGTAGATTAAGTGCAGTATGAGTACCTTAAAATAGAGATAGTAGGACACACTTCCTCTCTTTTGCTCCTTAATTTTTTGGTGATATCTCCCTTACCCTGAGCTCCTTGTCTTCCTTAATTCATGCGTATGGCAGACTTTGTGACCGCAATTTCAATTTAAAACACATGAGGGGAAATCCTAGCCCGTCCTGCTCTTTAATGGGCCGTCATGGGATTGGAGTATGCAGAGAATGATTGAATTTTGCCAGAAGGCCAGGAACGATCACGTCTCGCCTTCTGTTATGCAATCGACCATTCCCTCCTCGCAACGCCACGTCTGGTAAAACCTAGTGATGGCAGGGGAAGATCCTGGAAACCTCACTGTCTGGAGTGAAGAAGAAATATAATATATCATCTGTGATTCAAGACATTATGAAAGAGAAACTTTGCTTTGAGTCTGAAAGAGCTAATTGGAAGTGATCCATCATGCTATCATATGCAGAATAGCTCAGTGCGACTGTTGGAAATAACTGTAAATGAGTATTTTTACACCATGTCCTCACATGTGGAATCATCAGTGGTGGAAAGTAACAAAGGAAATGTACCTAGTATCTATATTAAAGTACTATTTCTGACTATCTACATTTCTCTGGAAGCCCTAGGAGTCAGTACTCGCTACTTTATATATCCTGTCACATCTTTTTTTTTTATTTCTTTAGTTCTAATAGCAAATTAAGTGTGTGTTGATCAGTGACGTGCCGTTAGGGTAGGCAAGGTAGGCAGTGCCTACCCAAGGGTGAATTGATATTTTGATTATTTGTTTTAATTATAATATAATTATTAATGATTTATTTTTCCATTTCCAATAGCTGTAAGGCAGAGGGAGGCCACGCCCCCTCCCAAAGGCACGTTTCTTCTCTGCCTCCGTTTCCATTACGTGTTTTTACGTGTTTGCGCATGCGCAGTCAGGTCCCCAAGATGACAACCATTTACGTCCAAAGGCAGCGTAGAGAGCTGCCTTAGGACGTAACTGTGCTATGCTAAATGCTATGCGTAAGTTCATAGTACATTAGTGAATAGATGCCACGTGACCGCTGCTGCTACGTTCTCTAGCTAGTGGGCGGGATAACACAACAGGCAGGATGACAGTGCCAGAGATGATGGAGAAACTTTTTTTTTGAGGAAAAACGACAGCTTTTAAAAGATGGGAGACCAACACCTGAGCTACCAGACCTTCAGCAAAGGTAAGGTCAGAAAATTGTTGGTATTTTCTACAGTGAATGGAACAAAAGGAAGGATTGACTTTGTGGATGCGCCTCACTGAGGCTGTTCTGAGTTGTTGTCATTTCCTCTGTATTTCCAACACAAACAACAGATACGCTGCCGTGTCATGAGATATATCTTGTTGGGAGAATATGGAGGCTATATTAAATAATTGTTTATGTTTCTTTAATGGTGTTTTACAGTGTTGATATTGTTAGATGCTAAATGCTTGTTCATGTGGATCTTGTTTGTTTTTTCTTTCTTATTATGAATTTTATATTTTGATAAGCACATTGAGATGACTTTGTTGGAAATTGCTTTATACAAATAAAATTGATTTGAATTGAATTAACACTTGCCAGCAGAAACATATGAAACTGTCATTGGTGGTCTCGATCTGCAACGAGCCTACCCAACCCTAGTGGTCACGGCACGTCACTGGTGTTGATCATCTGTTAACCTGAAGGCACGGGGGCCAAATCGGGCCCTTTAGAGCAGGGTTTCTCAAATGGAGGTACGTGTAAGCCTAGGGTAGAGAGAGAGTGAGGAAAATTAACAAATGAATGGAATTAAAAATATGGAGTTTTATAATGTTTATTTTTAGTTAATAATCATAAACATACTAAATATCACCAGCAACTCACAAACTGACTTAAAAAAAAATTAAATAAGAGAAAAATATACAGATTAATATAAAAGAATGGACAAACAACAACAAAATACACAAAAATACACGCACTAGGAGAAAAAATACTCAAAACAACAACAAAGACACGCTAGATAAGAGAAAAATACACAAAATCACTCCAAAATACACAAAAATAACATAGGAACATACAAAAATGACATAAGAAACAACCAAACGACACCAAATACACACACAGTGATGTAAAAAATTACACCAAAAACACAAAAAATTATGATGGAAATGATCTTGATTAGAACATGAGCTGAAAATACAAAGATCAGTGTTGGTCCCACACCAGGGGGGAGTGACTATGAATGATTAAAACTATAGAAATAAATCTATTCAAGAGGCACTAAATACTGTTTCATTTCATTTATTTACAAAATTAGATTCTTTAAATTGTGTGTTAACACTCATTCATTTCATCATGATGCTCTATAGTTGTTCTTTTCACAAAATTCTGAGCAAAATATACTAGTCGGACAAAGGGGGTACTTGGATTTAAAAGTTAGAGAACGGGGTACTTGAGCCAAAAAACTTTGAGAACCACTGCTTTAGAGGATTCACTTCGGCCCACAGAAGAACATGAACATGAATCTTTGTGTGAATTACCAACTAAATAATTTGTACTAGTTATCTCAGCCCCTCCAAATATACAAAGACAATGAAACTTCAGGGCTCACAGTTTCCCCATGCATATTTTACATGATGGCAGTCATTTTTAATGTCAAATTGTTAAACGAATAAAAAAAAATTTCCAAAATCCTGCAATTTTCCTCAAATTATTTCACAAAAAATCCCCAAAGTAAATAAAAAATTGGTCATAGAAGTATGAAGATACTTCACATGAGCATCTGTGCCCATGTTTGAAGTATTAAAAAAAAAAAAATGCGTATATTGAAATCTGCGATTTGAGGCTGGCAAGATGACGTCTGCTTTACTAAACAAAAAACCAACTGGATCTTGAATTATTAGTTGTTTATTTTTGTTAAATATCTCTTGTGATGCTGAAATGTTACTAAAAATGATAGAAATTGATTTTTATTTAATGTAATAACAACACAGCTTATAGTTATTTGAGTGTAGTTGGCAGTATAAAACAGTTCTATTGGTGAATGTAGTTGAGTTTGGTAACACAGACTTCTCTCCATTATTTTTTAGACGTTCATCTTCATTTATTCCGTGAATAACAGTGAAATGGTTTGATGTGGTTTTTCAACACAAACCTAATTGTTATGGCAATTAATAAAACACCACAACGTGTTATTCAGTTGTGCTTGGGTAATGGTTGCATTTTTGCATTACTTTTAACACTTGAGTATTTTTATGCTAATTTTTTTAGTAATTTCACCTAAGTAATATTTCGACTAAACTACTCTTACTTTTATTGAACAATGAGTATCTGTACTTTCATTCAAGTGATGAAGTTGAGCACTTTGTCCACCTCTGGGAATCATTTGGACCCATACAAATACTGACATATTTATGGGATTGGATTGTTAATTTCTATTCATGCCTTTGAATATGAAAAGATCACGTCTAAAATCCTGCCAAGGCTCTGCCGTTATGCTTAAACATATCCACACTATTTTCACCAAATTACACCGCAGTGCTGTACCTTATCAATGAAGAAACAGTTACTACCTTTTCCCGTTAAGTCCATTAAATTCAAATGGCCTTTTTTTTCTTCTTCTAAGCAACAAGACATTAAGTAATCAAAAGTTAAAAGCAAACACTCAAGGAGGCACTTAGCAAAAAAGAAAAGCTTTTATAATAAAACATTCATAGTCAGAGCAGGAGATAGGTAATCTTTGAGGATGATAGGGTTGTCTTGTGGTCAGTTTCTTTGTATTGTTGCTCAGGGAGCCCTGTGGGTGAATGCACCTAATATCCCCCCCGCCCACCCATCATCCACTGAGCAGTGCAGACAGAACAGATAATACCTGGGTGAGTTTCCTCAGCCGTGTGAAGTACACCTTAAAGATCAGCAGTAAAAAAAATGGGTTCATTACCTTGATGGACTGATGACAGCATGGACTGACTGAGATACATGCATATAAAATCAGAAAGGCAAGGGCAGAGGTTCAGGGATTTATGGCACTCAGATTCCAAAAGAGAGATTAAGAAGTTTTGTAGAAGAGGTGCAAGTATTTTTATACTATGTACGATGTACGGGCCAGGTTGGGTTCAGTCTTAATTTCTATATTTTACACAGGCTAGGGCTGGGTTTGGGTCAAGTAAATGACAAGTCAGATGATACGTGCACAAGACAGATGCATAAATGGATGCTGAGGAGTTGAAATGAAGGCTGGCCTTTGGGAAAATGAAGAAATGATGTTTAAAAACACATAGTCCACTCCAGTGACGTGCCATGAGCACTAGGGTTGGGTAGGCAGGGCGTTGCAAATCGAGGCCATCAAAGTCAACATCATTGACAGTGTCATGTTTCTGCTGGTAAGTGTTAATCTAACAAAATCAACATCATAAAACACCATTAAAGAAACATAAATATCAATCAATAGCAGCCTCCATACTCTCCCAACAAGATATATCTCATGACACGGCAGCGCATCCGTTGTTTGTGTTGGAGAAAATGACAACAACAACAACTCAGATGGCGGTGGAGCCGTGGCGCCAAACAGCAAACATGGGAAGCAGAACAGCCTCAGTGAGGTGCATCCACAAAGCCAATCCTTTCTTTTGTACCATTCACTGTGGAAAGTACCAACAATTTTCTGACCTTACCTTTGCTGAAGGTCTGGTAGCTCAGGTGTTGGTCTCCCATCTTTTAAAAGCTGTCGTTTTTCCTCAAAAGAAATTTTCTTTATTGTCTCTAGCGCTGTTATCCTGCCTGTAGTGTTATCTACTTCTAGCTAGACAACGTAGCAGTGGCCACGCTGTATCAATTCACTAATGCACTGTGAACGTACGTATAGCATTTAGCATAGCACGGTTAAGTCCTAAGGCAGCGTAGCAATCTTCCTTTTTATGTAAATGGTTTTCATATGGGGGAAGCGCATGCGCAAACACATTCATACACTGATTTGAAGGCCAGAGGCAGAGCAGAACTGTGCGGGAGAGGGTGTGGCCTACACTGTAATACAGAGCAGGAGTGAGTGCAGCGTCTCTGCCGTACCAGGATATAGTGGTATTGAGTCATTTGGGCTATGCTGGTGGCATTGGTGTGGGGTGTGCTGGGTTCTTGGGGTTTTCTTGGGTGTGTGTGTGGGAGCGGTTGCTGCCTCTTGGCCTGAGGTTTCTGGGGCACCTAGAGGGGCTGCTCGGTCGAGGGGTGGTGACCTGGGGCTCCCTGACCCCCGTTGTTGCTGCCGGCCTGCGGCTGCACTTTCATGGCCGGGGAGGCGCCTTGGCTCACAGAAGCAGTTCTTGCACAAACATTGGTCATGGATGCACTGGTATGCTTTGGGCTGTGTTATAAGCTCGTACTTGGCTTAACCTTAGACACATTGATCCCAAATACCAGTTTCAGGTATAACCACTCACTCCTTCCCTCTGTTAATGGTCACCATCATTATACTTAAGCTGGGTGCTGTGTCACCAACTTCAAATTCTCCACACTTGTCACCAGACTGGCTGAACTGCCACATTTCACTCACCTTAAAATAGTTTACTCTGACGCACCCCTTCCATTGTCTCACCCTGACTCCCTCTTCCCTGTTCCCTTCTCCTCCCCTAGGTGTAACACTGCCCTCTCTTTTATATCTTCCCTATAATAAAGTGTTTCTTACCATTCCTTAGGGAGGGCTGGTGATGGTCACAATTATGCAATAAAATAAATTCATTTATTGAATTGCAATAATAAAACATGCATTGCTGTCTTAAAATAATTGCACTACACACTGTATATAGTGTTGACCTTCAACAGCATGTGCAGACAAGGCAAAAAAAACCGAATAAAATAAAAAATACGACTTGCATTAAAACACTCAGCAGTCACGATCAACCCCCAGTGCCTTGATGAAAGTATTGGACACCCCTGATAAAACACGTTGATTAAAACTTCTACACCAGTGTTTCCTAACCTTTTTTGGCCAATGTACCCCTTTATTTTGTTAATTTGTGTCAGAATGCACATCTGGAAGCTTCACTCATATTTTTTTTTTTTTTTTTTTTTTTTGATGTTTTGACCGTTTTAGGTGTTGATCTTCACCCTTTTTTAAAATGTATTTTAAATAGTTGTGCCACAATGTATTATCGATAGATAAGGAAAATATCTGTGAGCAAGCGGAAATTTGTCTCATATTTATAGAAAAATAAATTGAGTACCACAATTGTTTCTGTGTACCCCCTGAGATGTGTTGAAGTACCCCTAAGGGTACACGTACCCCTGGTTGGGAACCACTGTTCAATTTAATTTCAATTTAAGTTGACTGCACTGGCCTTTGCAGGATATGTTATAGCTGTTGAACTTTGTCATATTGTTACCAATAAAACAGTTTATAAAAGGTTTGTGCTCAAAGATATCTAAACTCATATTTCACATGAAAACAGTAAAAAAAAAACAAAAAAAAAAACTATTCTTAAACTATGTGCCATATGGGAACATGCAAAGCTCACACATAAAAAGATAAACACTTTTAAAATAAGGCTGTCAAACTAATTTTCGTTCAGGGGCCAAATACGGAGGAGTTTGATTTCAAGTGAGGAGGGTCAGACCAGCTGTGGGGTGTTTTGGATGGGCTACAAAACTGCCTTAGTGGGGGTTTCGGTACTTTTTCACCAACCAATCAGAAAGGGTTTGAAAAAACATAATTTCCGCTACTTGACTTCCGGCTTGGTTACTGCTTCAGCATATAGGTCACGGGAAATCTGACCTTAACCCTAACCCTAATACAATCTTATTTTGAAATACCGATCAAGACTGGACGTTAAGCTACAACCGAATAAGAAGAAGGGGGTGTTTCTGCCTCCGAAAGGGGTGTACCCGCTTACAAACCAAAATGCCCCTTTTTGCTGCTGGTCGGATGATATTGTTACAAGTAGGCTAAGGTTACAGGCAAGAAAACGATGAATTTTAACATAATTGTTTGCATTTTTACGTATAAATGACAGAAAGCATGTTAGTCACTGATAATATCCAAGCAATAAGTGACAGATATTAGTCCCTGCAGGATCTTCTATTGAAATTTTCTTTTTTTTCTATTTTTTTTTTTTGATCAATTTTTCTTTATTTGGCAGACCTAATTTAAGAAAAAAAATGCAGTTTTCTGGAAAAATGTACTTCCTTCAACAATTTCAAATTAAAATGATAAAATGAGCATTGCAAACATTGTGGAGTTTAATTTTAGCTGTGTATTTGGAGGGGCTGATATCGACAACTGAATTAGTTGGTCATTTACACAATGATTCATTTTCTAAAGGGCCAGATTTGGCCCCTGGGCCTTGAGTTTGACATGTGTTTTAAAACAACACAATTGTGTGTTCGCTTTAGCTATTGTTGTTTGCTAGCTTGAACCAACCATTTAACAACAACATGAAGAAAAAAGCTGATGAGGAAACGCTGTGCTTTAAATCAATATTTTCAGAATACAAAAAAAAAAAAAAAAAACTAGTTGTATATTAGGTGCAGGTATGATAAATCTATATCTGTAAACTGAGAACAACTAAGGTTTTGAGGCAAAAGTAAACAAATAAAATAAAGACCTAAACTCTGTCTCCTTCATTTCGGGAAGTCAGTTCACAGAGGTTTTCTCTGGGGTCAAGCTAAGGTCACGCTGGGCATCCATTAGTGGCCTTATTTAGAGTCTTTTTCCTTTAAGAGGAGTGATTGGCCAGCGAAGACAAAGAATCATTACCTTTGCCCGCCCCCTCCCTGCCAACAGTCAATAATGAGGGATCATTAAAATGAATAGATGGACATTCCCCTTTTCTCCGGATCCTTATTGCAAGATCAGTGTCAGGGGAAATGAAGATTGAGCTCGGAGAAGGCGTCTAAAAGCCTCACAGTGATTGTCATGAACTCATCTGCAGTACCAGGCTCCTTTATCTACTGTAAGAGTCTGCACCTGCCTGAACTCTGGACTTGCAAGGGCTTTTACTGTAGCCCATTAGGAGCATCCCTAATGCTCACTACAGCATACTTCAACATAAACATTCTGCATATGTACCAAAACATTTACAGCAACCAACAGATGACTGATTGCTCTGGATGTCTTGGAGCCTTCTGCACGTAGAGGCCGAGCTGGCACGGTGACGCTCAGGAGTCCATTTGAAGGCCCTGACTTTATATTGGACATCGATTATGTTGGACCTCGATCTAATTTTGTGCGGCCCCCAAAACAAAATTGTAATTCATGAGTTTGGAAGTTACATACCACACAAAATTCCAGAAACACAGCAAACAACAGCAAAATGCACAAAATGTCAACAAAAGTACCACTTAAACATAAAAAGAGTAAAAAACACATGCACAAATGGACTTCAAAGACATGCTAAATGATAATAATGATAGAATATACACAAAATGACAACAATAACACAAGAAATATAACAAAAGCACACATAATGGTCCAAAAAACACACTAAATGCCGATGAAAATTTGCCCAAATTGACCAAAAAATGCACAAAATGACAACAATAACACAAGAAATATCACAAAAACACACATAATGGCCCAAAAAATACACTGAATGCCAATGAAAATTGCCTAAAATGACAGAAAAATACATAAAAAAAATAACAATAACACAAGAAATATAGCAAAAACACACACAATCACCCAAAAACACAAAATGCTAACAGAAATTGTCCAAAATTACAGATAATTACACAAAATGACATGACTCATAAGACACACAAAAAGACAACAGAAATGTGCCATGTTGACAAGAAAATATGCAAAATAAATTCAAAAACACACAAAATGTCCTTCCATCCATCGATTTTCAGACCCACTTATTCCTGTTTATCAGGGTCGCGGGGGTCTGCCGGTGCCAATCTCCGGCTCTCATTGGGCGCTGGGTGGGGGTACACCCTGGACAGGGCGCCAGTCCATCGCACTCTCATTCACTCCTATGGGCAATTTTTAGAGACTCCAATCAACCTTACAGTCATGTTTTTGGAATGTGGGAGGAAGCCGGAGTACCCGGAGGAAACCCACGCAGCACGGGGAGAACATGCAAACTCCACACAGAAAGGACCCAGGTGAAACACAAAATGTCTAAAAACTAAATAAAAAAACACACCAAGAAAACTCACACAAAAGGACTACAAAGACAAAACCATTTGTTCTTTCTTTTAATAGTGCTCAGATTTGTGCTAACGGGACTGTTGATAATGTGGCCCTCGGATCAGACAATGACATATATATTTTTTGATAGTAATTGCCCATTTCTGCTTTATATACTCATGTGCTACATGCGCTCAAAGATAAACGTTGCTTTTACATTTCTTGGCTTCAAACATCCGTCCTTCTTCTTGATTATTATAAAACCTTGCATGTTTCACGCATCACAAAAGAGGGAGCGATCAAGCTGACTCACTGCAGATGGAGAATAAAAGGCGGGACAAGATTTTCCAGTCTCCATCTGGTTGCTTTTCCAAGCGTCTCTTAAAGTGTCTTTTAAAAAGGTGATTTGTCTGTGGATCCGCATTGTTGTGACCACGTCAGCGTGTCATCTGCTGATCCATTCCTATAAAAGAGAGTCAAAAAACACATGTAAACACGCACTCACAAACACATGGCCCTCGTGTTCACTATCATTCTGAAGGCTATGGTGATAACAAGGCCTGTTTATGATCTTCTGCAAAGAAAAAAGTAACTCACGGGATGAGAAGAGATCAATTGCTGATATGGCTTATGGGGCGGAACTATCCAAGCCCCTTTGGTCTGGTGAAGCTATTATCTGTTAAAACATCTTTTAAAGCCACCCCATGGTTTTCACTACAGCCTCTTCATAACAAAGGTATATTGCAGATTTACGGCCTGCAGGTGGATGCTAAAAGATGAAGACTGGAGCCTCATCACGGTGCCAACGTGCTTCCGTTTTATAAAAGCCCAAATCAAGGCCTTTCTGGGAATACAACAGAAGAGGAAATGGGCCATAAAGACACGATAAATCTCTACAATTAAATTTTAAAATGTGTCCTCTGCCGGTATGTGTACACATTGTCTTCAAAGAGACATGCAGCACTATTGTAATGGACATAAATGGAATTTATTATGGTAATTGTTGCTTTCATTACACATTAGAACAGGGATGTACAACTTTATTCACAGCAGGGGCCACACAAATGTGATTGTCTGATCTGAAGGGGCCATTATCAACCTTAATGTCAGCATTTAAAGACCAATACAAACATTATAAAGCAAACACACAACAAAGGGATTTTTTGGAGGCAACATTTTGTCATTTTGTATATTTTACTTTCATGTTGTATTCCTATGTTATGTGTATTTTTGTTGTCATTTTGTGTTGTTTTGTATATTGTACACTCATTGTTTTATGCTTTTTATGTTGTTTTGTGTGTTGTTGCTCTCATTTTTGTGTGTTTTTGGAGTCATTTTGTATATTTTTCTCAGTTTGTATGCTTTTTATCTCGTTTATGTGTATTTTTGTTGTCTTTTTAGATAATTTTTTTTGTGTTTCTGGAGTCATTTTGTGGTTTTGTTCTCCCACATTCTTGTTTTTTGTGTGTTTTTCTTGTCATTTTATACATTTTTCTCTCATTTTGTATTTTTTTCACTATTGTTCTGTGTGTTTTTGGCCTCGATTTATGCATTTACATTGGCGGCCGCACAAAACTGGGACAATGGCCGCACGTTGCTCACGTCTGTGATTCAGCAACTCTTGATTATCAGTTGACGAGGTAACAATGACAATGATAGGTGTGTAAACAAATCACGTGTCACACTTTGCAACACATTTATAGGTGGGATTTAAGTTCACCTTTCACGACTAATGGAAAAATGCTGCAGCAACGACGGCTAAAGTTTGGGTCATATTTTGATGTTAAAACCCTGAATTTGGTTGGTTATTTATAAATAAATACATGAATTAACTGAAAAAATAAATCAAAACACCCTGAATATGATTAGAATTACAATGATACTGTATTTTGTTGTTGCAATGTAACAGTAATAATCTTCCTGCCATGGATTGTCAGGTCCACAGTAAAATACATTTGTTTGCACGTATAAAATGCAGAGTGAGTGCGTCTTCCTTCATGGCACATCATTTCCATAACTCATAGTGATTCTAATTTTAGCTTCCGTATCTTCTCTTTAGCTCAAACATTCATCTCATGCACTATAGCATTGGTGTACCTGGAACATTAGTTTTGTAATTGGAGAAAATTGCAGGATTTTGGAAAATTTCTTTTTTTTTTCACCTTGTCTGCACATGCTGTCAAAGGTCAACACTACAAGAAGTGCAATCATTATGAGACAGCAATGCATGTTTTGCTTAATTGTGACCATCACCAGCCCTCCCAAAGGAAGGGTAAGACTTTTGTATTATAGGGAGGATATAAAAAGGGAGAGCAGTGTTACACCTGGGTGGAGGGAGCAGGGAGGAGAGACTCAAGGTAGGAAATAGAAAGGGTGGGGAAGAATATATTATTTTACAGTGAGGGTGAGATGTGAAGTTGTAGAACATATTGTGCTTATTATGTTGTGTAATCAAGCCAGTATAGTGACAAGTGTGAATCTTAGCTATAATGGTGGTGGCTGTGGACAGGGGGAATGAGTGAGTGATAATACCTAAAGCAGGTATTTGGGATTAACGTGTCTAAAGTTAAGCCCAGTATGAGTTTTATCCCACATCCCAAGACATGCCAGTGCATCGTAGACCAGTATATGTGCAAAAACCGCAACTGCAAACCCAGGAACTGCCCCGGACCCGCAGATGCAGCCAGGCCAGCAGAAAGAGCTGGGGCCAGGGAGCCCCAGGCCACCCCCCCCCGGCCGAGCAGCCCCCAAGACGTCCTCAAGATCCCAGGCCGAGAGGCAGCCACCGCCCCCCACACACACATCCGAGGAAAATATCTTTCAACAAACTGCAATTTAAAATGACTGCTATCACAGGATGTAAGCACAGGAATACTGTAGAGTTTAATTGAATTTGTGTATTTGGATGGATGCTGTATATCTACAACTGAATTAGTTGGTAATTTACACAATGATTAATGTTTTCTCTGTCATTTTAACAAGTGTGCACTATCGTCTGTGGGTTTTATTTGACATATAGAGTTTCTAGACTTTGCAAATAGTGAAGTGGGAGTTTGTTGCTTTTGTACATGAGCATTATAGTCACCCCGGACGTCTAAACCAAAGCCCATTTCTAAATCTGGTACTTTTGGCAAGAAAGGAACTTAACTTTCTGGTGAAATTGTGGAAGTCCCTTTGTTTGAAAAGAGTCACTATAGAGGGTCTGGAAAGTGGTTGAAAACAGCGACAACGCTGCAAAACTGGCAACACTGTTTTAATGTGACACAAACTCAAAAGGTATATTTTGAATAATCGATAAAATTGATAACATAAAGTAACATCTTAAATCATCACCATTACAAAACACGAGTAAAACATTTCAGCCATAGGCAGAGTTTGAGATTCCTGCCTGGGGGGGCAGTAAAAATAAAAAAATAAAAAATAAATCTATAAAACGTCTCGAGTTTCGCTTTACAAATGAGGAATGAAAAAAAATGTACCAATCAAACTGTTTTTATTATTATTATGATTTATTTTTTATATCTGTAACGAGTGAGCAAAGCTGCTCAAATTAAGCAGTGTTATTATTTATTATTATTCTACGTGATCTACAACACTAGATACATGTGCTTTAATATGTGAAATACACTTAAACATGGAGGGATAAAGTTGCTGTGTAAATCACTAAGTTAAACAACAGGTAGGAGAGAATAAAATTATTCATATGGATTAAAAGCATTTAAAAGTCCAACAATGTAGATTACGGCATTAAAAGTTGTTTACTTGAAAGTGTACTTTTATAAACTTAAAAAATGTTCCAAATTAGAAGAAGTAAAAAATTAGTATACTTTCTAGTTGATACAAGTACATGGTCCATAGTATACTTGGTATACTTATACTCAAGCGTACTTAATAAAATGAACTTGAGATGTATTTGCAATCTTAAATGAAAATTAGCAAACATCTAAACAATTCTGAGGTTGCATTAATGAGAAAAACATATTTCATCATGTTATCACTTTACAGAGGATTGTTTTTTTTCTACGCTGCTTCAACTACGGGAACAAACCACAGCCTGGCCTATGTCAAAGCCCACGGTGCTTTTGGAGGATGATGAAGGTAAAAAAAGACAGCGTGCCAAAAAATCAGGGCGTGACTGCATCTGTAAATAGTAAGGCTATTTTGGGTTAGCCCTGGTCAAACAGGGGAGAGCCGCCCAGGCCTGCCTTCCATCACTACGGGGATTGAAGCCTCATAACTTTGCTGAGTGGAAAAAGTGCAGAGGACTGGCAGGTGGTACACAGGAGCGTGGCACAGCTCCCATGGTGAGGAGCCTTTTGACTCATAAGTACCCACCACTAACAATACTCTCTGGAAAACACAGGCCTCTGCATGCACACACACACACACACACACACACACACACACACACACACACACACACACACACACACACACACGCACACACACACACACACACACACACACACACACACACACACAACAGCAGCCCGTTGCCTTTAATCCTGCAAATGTACATTGTGGGTGGGAGAAATTACATTTTTCTTTATTCTTTAAACGCTTCCACCCCTGTGACTCATTGTCTATTTTTTTGCTCAAATACAAAACACATTTTAATCTTTCATATTCCACTTTATCTCAGTCCAAGAAAATATACAGATCTTTAATGATTTTTAACATGAATTAAATTGTTTAAAAAAGCATCCTTCACTAAAAAGTAAGTTAATAATAATAATAATAATAATAATAATAATAATAATAATAATAATAATAATAATAATAAAAACCTAGGATTTATTTTGACATACGTTCATTTTCAGGAGATGGTTGGTGAAAAATTCATAATTATTAAATTATAAGTAATACATTATTAACGAATTAAAGGGTGCACCCAGTAGCATTTTTAGTTGGTTCAAATTTTAATGATTTACGAACTTAAATTTTAAATATATATATATATATAAAAAATGGTGCTTAAACAGTATATTTAACAATATAGTCTAATATTTTAAGATGTTTATGGAATAATGGCAGTGATTCAGCATGAAATGTTAGCAAGGTTGGGGTCAATTAAAATTGTAATTGATAAATCAATACAATTATGGCATAATTGTAATTGTAAAACTATGTTGCTGTCATAATCAGAATTTAATTGTAATTGAGTTCAGACGATTTAGTTTGTAATTATAATTGCCATACAAATTCTATAAAAAATGTGAAATATGATTTATAATAATTTAAGGCAAAACTGGGGAA
Organism: Gouania willdenowi; assembly: GCF_900634775.1. Classification (NCBI taxonomy): domain Eukaryota; kingdom Metazoa; phylum Chordata; class Actinopteri; order Blenniiformes; family Gobiesocidae; genus Gouania; species Gouania willdenowi. The sequence continues at coordinate 27,175,099 of NC_041059.1, forward strand.
CCATGTTACATTTCTACACATATGAAGTTAACAGTTATTAAAAATATGTTTCATATCAAGCTTTCCCACATTTTACCATTTAAAAACACATTTAATCTAGGGGTATGGTGACAAAAAAAAAGGCTCAGACGCTCTCACCAAAAATATTAAAAACCTAAATTTTCATTGATTAGGAAGCTTAACAAGGTAACCAATAGAATGAAAAGAAGTGAGAAGATAGATATTTGTTTTTAGTGTATTTTACAGCTGATTTAAGACCCATTATCATAAGCAGAACGCTAACACAAGATAAACGTGAAGTTTCACTAAATTATTTATTTCAGGTTCAGTAATTGTGATGAATTGTAATTGAACTTCAGTACTTGAGAACATAATTGTAATTGACTTTCTGAGGATAAAGAAATAATTGTATTTTAATTTTAATTGGAAAAAAAATGCTGGTCACTGTAATCGTAATTGAATTGTGATTGAACATGGGTAATTGAAAGCGTAATTGTAACTGAAAATGTAATTGACCCATCCCTGAATGTTAGTTCCATTACCTGTTTATTTATTTTTAGTCTTTATTTAGTCTCATGAGCACGCTGAAGATGCTTTACTTATATTAATGTTTAACAGAAGTAGAGGTCGACAGATATGGGCTTTTCAAAGGCCGATGCAGATACAGAATTAAAAAAATAATAATTCAGCCAATGGCCAATATACTTTTTTTTCAAAGCACATTGATTATGAAAGACAATTGAAACACTCATATGATATAAATGTATCTTAACGTTTATTGAACTTTATTCCTGTACACAAAAAGTGGTCGATATTGAAAAAAGTCCACATATCGGCCCGACACATCGGTCGACCTCTAAACAGAAGGGGATGTACATTTTCTTGCTGCCAAATTGCAAAAAAAGTGATACGTTTTGTAGCAAATTATTTTGTGCAAAAGTGAAATCAGTGTAATTAAAAACACGTTCTTTAATTTAAAGTTCAGCTGAAAAGATTGGGCCATTTTCTCATGTGGAACAGTCAACACAAGTCATGGGTCACCATTGGGTCATTTATTAATTCCTTTTTGAGAACACATTAAATGCACTTAAAACACATTTCAATTTTTCATAAATATTTAATATTAAAGAGAAACTCGTTTCACCTTGTGCCCACACAGAAACGCATTACAGAGTTGCAATAACTTTGTAGACAAGAGAAATTTTAGTAAGGCACAAAATAGAAATTATATATAGTTCAGGCATGCTACTATAGTATAAATCTAACCTTGTGTTAGAAAGATTATCTGGAAGCTAAATAGTTGCCAACATTAGTACTACATGCATGCTACAAACAACCGGTAACATAAAAGAGGCTGCAGCTATAGTGGAGAAACAAAGATGTTAGTATGTAGACGACTACAGCGGAAACGTGTCATTATATTTGGTCTATAAGCAAGACAGTAAAGTGCATTATGTTACTTTTCCCCATGTTTGATCAAGGGAATTACAGAAAAGGGAAACTAGTGACAATAACTTCACCAAAGATAAAATCCTTTGGTTTACACCAATCAATTATTGCCAGTTGTTCAGTAAAAGTCCATTAAGTCTCCCAGATGGTGAGTCTACCTAGATAACGTCTGTGCCTATACACACTCAAACCTGCAGTGCAAGAGACAAATACATAGTCCACAAGGAGTCTCATTCAAACCCAGCACGTATGCATAACTTTGTTGAACTAAATCTCATCAACGTCAAGGAAACCAACTCTGTTCATTTTCATAACCCCCTGAACACCCGCAGCTGTTGTCATAGGATATGTAATGTATATTTCCTCTGATTGTCTCTGCATCTTTACGCTAGGATCTAGAGAGAGGACTGGAAGACAGGGACAGTGTGATAACCAAGAGGCACCAAGGTGACATAATGTAGAAGAAAAACATCAGAAGCGGAGCATGAGACGAATAGTAAGCAGTTACAATGAGCGTAAGGCGTAGATATGTTCAATTACAGGTTTATACAAAAGAGTATGTCACAAAACAATAAGTATAAATGAACATATATAGCAAATAAAATACAATTTGGATCTATTAACATACACCCTACGTAGTTCCCAGCCTTTTTCTTTTTTAAATTCTGTTAATCTGTAAACAAGTCTTTGAAATGATACAAAACGGTTTGCTCGTATAAAAACCTCTACTTAAGGTTACATTGAACCATCTACTGTCATCAATACCACTGCTGTAAGGCACTGATCCAGTTGTTGTTGAATGACTGTACAAAAACATGAACTCAAGTGATGAAACTTGACTTTTAATCGTCCTCTTAGCTCGTCCAGGTATTAGCATACCCATCGCTGTCACTCTGTCAAGACATTAAAGTAACTCAGTCTCATTGAGCTGGTTGGTCCACGATAAAGATCTGTTTGGTATTTAAGGCAATTGTTGACGCCAACTTTGCCCCTGAAATCACTTGCTCTCTCTTCTTTTAGAATTTCAACATGTTTTTACAGATGATGCCTTGCCGGTGACTGTCAGATCTTGAAGTAACGAGGAGCTGATGATGAAGAGATGTGTTCTTCATCGTCTGGATCTCTGCTTTCTAAGTGGAGGCTGCTGTTTTTGGTGCGAGTGTCTGTAGATGTCTACGCATGTGGGTGCACAGAGATGCTGGACAGGTCGTTCCGGATGATCTCATTAACTGTGAAGACAAAAAGAAGGAGTACATAAATATCATTTATCCACATCCAAATAACTGTTGAGATCATCAATGCCTTGCTCAATTCCAAAAGTAAATGGCTTCAAAGGGGTTGTCAACTTGATGCTCTGCAGGAACTACACCAAAGGCTAACCCTGTTTGCATGGTAGCAATGTGTCTAGCCTTTCTATCTGACTGTAACCTTATTAAAGCATGATTTCATTAGGTTTGGAAAGTTAGTTCAGGAACAGAAATGTGTGCTTGGAACCTGGTGGAATAAGTTCAATTCCCAGTTGCAGCAGAAATAGAATCAGAGGTCAAATCAAGGTTTTTCAGGAATTATTATTTTTTTCTGTCAGGAAATTCAAAAGTTATTTTACGTGAAAAACCTGGTCCGAATAAACGAAACCTCAATTTGAAATAATATTCAAAAAGCATCAAAGGGAATCAGCAGAATTCCTCTGAAGAAGACTGACAGTTGACAGTCGAGACATGTCAGGAGATTACATTTTTTTTTTCCTGAAAAACCTTGTCGGAATCAACGAAACCTCAACTTAACATGGCTCCTCCTGGGTTTCAGATTCAGACGTTATCTTAAGATGTTATGGATTTTACCTAAGCTTTCAAATCTAAATGTAATTCTTGATATGCATTTTCACAATAATAACATCCTAATGAAGACTGGGCCCAAACTTGGTCAGACCACTAGCTTCATGCCAAACATATTATTGTCATCAGTTACTCATATCAGACGCATACGCCCATCCACATTTGAAAGTCATCGTCTTGTCTTTCCTGCTCTAGTTCCTGTTGCCCGCGCTTTTCCCACAGTCGGGCAGACTGGGATCGGCTCCCAGCCATTATCTATTCTGTGTTCTTTGGCAAAACAGACGGAAGTGACACGAGAAGATGGCGAGGACCCCGAGACTTGTTGCCCGACACAAACAAGAAGTGTCGTCGTCGTGGAACTGGCTGTGATAACGGGATGCTGGTGTGGAGACAAACAGCGTCTGGTGAAATCGCCACCACAGCCGAGACAGGAAGTCCACCCACTCTGAAGCTCAAAGCAAGTCTACAGCTCGTTATCACAAGATACTGCTTAGTGATTGGTGACGCATCAGCAGTGATGCACATGCACAAACATAAATCTGGGTGTAGAAAAGAGCTTGTTACAGCTGCTTGTTACTGGTACAAAATAGAATTGAATATTATTTCATTTCTACCAATTTTATTAAAATGAATGTAACCTGGTATTTTATTTTGAAGGGGTGTAGTATCACATTTTTAACGAAGAAGTAAAATTTTTACGTACTTATAAAATGAATTATATACTTCATACTTTTATACAATTTATTATTTTTGTATTGCATTTTTTGTTCATGTATTGTTATTCTGCATGTTCTTCTTTCTTCTTCCTCTGAGGAAATCATCCTTCTCATGCGTAGATGTGAAAAATACCACAATTTCAAAAACAGAATGTTTTATTTTCTACCAATTTTATTAAAATTAATGTAACTTGGTCAAGGGTGTCCAACTTGTGGGTCAGGACCACAAAAGTGGGTCATGAACCTGTTTTTAGTGGGTCACAGGCAAAAAACGTATTTTATTTTGAAGGGGTGTACTATCACAATTATGGCAAAGAAGTTAAATTTTTATGTACTATTAAAAAGAATTTTCTCTGCTTTTATACAATTTATCTGCATTTTCTTCTTTATTCTTCTGAGGAAATCATACATCCCATGCGAAGATTTTTGGAAAATATCAGAATTTTATTTAAAAAAAACAGATTTTTTTTGTTTTTTTACAGCATTATTAATTTTGCCCTCATGTGAACAACTGGAGTCATTTTTTAAAAATCAGTTTTTCACTTAAAGAGCCAATAAATCATTGTCAAAAACAAATTGCCAACATCTCCATTTTCCTCCTAATAAAGTTGGGTTGACCCTTCCCTATAGGGAGGTACTGTATGGTGACGGTCACAAATAAGCAAAATAATGTATTACTTCATTTTTTTTGGTAAAAAAAAAAAAAAAAAAAAAAAAAAATCAATGATGTGGCAAAACAATTGCACTTGTATAGTGTTAACCTTAGATGACATATGCAGAAATGGTGGGATGGGGGAACAAATAAATTAAAAAACTGAAAAATAATGAATCATCCTTGGAATAAGACAATGATTTTATTGCTATTGTTAAAAAAAATGGGCTTCTTTAATACTACTACTAATAATAATAATATTAATTGTATGCAAACACACACACACACACACACACACACACACACACACACACACACACACATAGACAAAGACTGGTTGGGACTCATCTCCCTATCCGAGAGGAACTCCCATCGGAAAAATCGAACATGTGCCAATAGTGTGGCTGTTTTCGACTTCACTCTGCCTCAGGCGGCTAAACATGCATTTACATGCTAAAGTTATTTTTAGCTGTGCCAACAGGAGGCACAAAGGAAATGCAAGCGCATGTTGCAATTAAACGATCAAACTAAAGCGTCTCCGTGCAACTTCATCGGGTTGAGAGGACAAGGTGAGAAAAGCGCTTTAGGTGATTCTGACAAGAGACGGAAAACCCCATTTCTTGGCAGCTCAAAGCCACAGATGAAGAGAATTTACTGTTACTTTCAAACATAAAGCGGATCGGTTTTTAGTCATTGCAAAAAAAAGAAAAAAGTGACATTTCTTTCACCCACATATCACCTTATCGCACATTAAAGTTTCCAAACAACTTTCCATTATTGTGACCAATATTGTTCCATGTGCGACACTGAGAATAACAGAGAGCAGAAAGGTGAAAGGCTGACCTGTGGGTCTGAGTTAATGCGCTCAGACTTTTAAAAAACGCTTTAGAAACAGGATGTGGCCAACTTTTACCCTGCAAACACCATAATGCTATTTATAGCCGCTTAATGGGGTGACGTGACATTTCAGGGAAATGAGAGACACTTTCAAAAGTAAAGATTGATTGTTTGAAACAAACATAAAACAAGTCAAACCATTTAAAAACTACTTCACACCCCTGACTCTGTAACCTGACTCAAACACGTAATTTTGCTCTTTTTTTTGCACATAATTAAACTGTACAGTTGAGATTTTAAATATGTATATTTATATTGTTTTTAAAAGATGTGGCTTGTATAATAGATATTGTTTGCATATCTGTACTTGTATATTAAAGTATTTCTGATTCTGATTCACCTCACGACTTTTTCATCTGAAATGTCTTCATCCTGAAATATTCTACATTTTAAAGATAAACTTTACTGCAGTGTTGAATGGGGATTTACCTTCCATTAAATGACTAGATAACCACAAATATGCAACAAAAGAAAAGGGAGACAGACATGCTGGGGAACATTTTGTTCTGAGTGGAATTTGGCTTTGGAAATTGTGCTGCTTTTTATAACGTAAACAGACAATCAATCTCATGAATACGTACGATATGTAGCTAAAGACGTCTCTAACCTTTACGACGAATTAAAAAAAAAAAAAAAAAAAAAAAAAAAGAGCATCATTATTTGTAATACTGCATTTGCCTGAAGCACAATCTCTTGATATGCCTCCGAACCACCACTGGGAACTTGATTTGTCGGATTATTAATGGAAAGCAGAGACTGGGAGGAAAACTGCTCATGAATAAACAAAAACAGTGGAAAGTCGAGCCTCACAATATTCCCTCGGTGAAATAAACTGAAAACAAATGTGAGCTGCTAGTCATAAACGGGGACATGCTGCATTACCTTCGCTGCCCACATACTCCTGACCTGTCAGGACTGAAAGGTAACGCTGCCTAGTAATGGGATCTATTTCAGGCAGGTGGGAGAGTCTCACAAAGAAACACATTTAAATGGACAATTAAGCTTATTTGTGAAAGGCCTACAACTGTCGGCAGCTCGTTGCTAAACCTCGACTCCACTGGGCGTGACAGCAGGCTGAAAAAATGTTGACCTTGCTAAAACAACCTGTCTGTATCAACTGTGATGGAACATGACTTTTGCTGCTGGAGCTTCAACTGCACACGCAGCACGTGTCTAAGCATTACAGGTAGCTGTAGGGCAGGGCCGTCACACTCGTTTTAGTTCAGGGGCCAAATACGCAGCAGCTTGATTTCAAGTGGGCCCCCAGATTTTATGCGTGAAAAAGAGTAACTTGAACTTTATTATGCCCTAGTTTGCACTTCCACGTATACATAAAATACAAAATATGTAAGAAACCAACAGTATTCAAAACTGTGTTTCCATCACCCGTGGAAATGTGCAAAATCTAAATAGCGCAATAAAAACTGGTAATGGATTTTGAAAAAACGCTAAAAATTTTTTACGCTTTCATGAGGAGGAATTTCAGACGTTTTGATATTGAAATGTGCCACAAAAGCGCTATGGAAACACTTTTTCTGCAAATACACGTCACAGAGCGTGACGTACATGGTCACATGACCACTTCTCTATGGGAAAACATGACGCTATACATGTAGACAGAAAAGGAGACCAGGAAATTTTTCAGCATTATACTTAAAAGTTATAACTGCCACATTAGACGTGAAACGACAAAGGAATACGAAGGAGATTTGGAGCGTCCATCTTCCTGCAGCGGGATGAGATTTCACGAGAGTTACGAGGCTCCAAAACAACCTTCAATGGAAACACGTTCAAAGCGCAATTATACTTTGTTGACATTTAGAAACATTGCTTTTATTTTGCAAAAATCTGGAATGGAAGCCCAGCTAGTGATACATATCAGTCCTAACAGGATCTTCACTTTAAATTTCTAGATTTTGTGACCAATTTGTATTTAATTAAGGGAAATATTCTGTAATAATTAAAAAAAATTGAAGGATTTTATAAGTTTTTTTTCCAACAGTTTCACTTTAAAAATGACTGCCATCATGCAATATAAGCAAAAAATTGTTGCGTTTCATTTTCACAATAATTTTTGTTTCCTCTGTCATTTTTACTTTCTCCCATGAGCCAAATTGGATGATTCAAAGAGCTGAATTCGCCCACAGGCCATGAGTTTGACACATGTGCTGTAGAGCAGGGGTTCTCAACTGGTCTCACCCTGAGACCCACATTTTGCCATGTTGATTAAATCGCAACCCACTTTTTTTTAGAATTCCACCAACCAATATTTAGTATTTCAAAAACAAACATGTAATATTTTTTTAAACATAAATCTATACGTTTTCCTGCGCAACATTCACGTCAAAATAAAAGTTTCTTTCAAAATAAAAGACAAGTCCAACATAAGAGACATTAAGTATGTATTTTTGACCAGCTGTCTTCGACCCACTTTTGGGTCCCGACCCACCAGTTGAGAATCACTGCTGTAGGGGATCTTTGATTTTTTTATATAGGAAATGCAAAAGTAAGATAACAAGCCCAAACTCTTTAAAAAGCAGGAAAAAAAAAACAAAAAACTTGTGCATCAACCTTGAAAGTTCAACAGAAGTAAACTTCTGTCTGGCTACAAATAAAACAACAACACACCAAAACAAAGAAGTCGTGATTGAAGAACTTGGCCTCCCTGTTATCCAGTAATCCAAGCACAGGCGTTATGACTTCATTTGGCCACTTTGAGAGTTCAGTGAGAACCTGACCTGCACTGGGGATTTAGTTAGCATTGTTAGAGAGGAGCAGTGTGCTTTGGGGTTCGATAACAGCCGGGCTTCCTCAGAGAACAGAGGATGCCCTGTGGTCTGAAGAGATGCCGCGCCAGGAGGCCTGAGAGCCTCTGGGAGGTTCCTGCTGTCGTAACACGATCCTCCATTCGGTGGAATCAGGCCTGACTGGCAGAGATTGACTTCATCTATACCTCGGTGCTCTCAGCTGACTTTCTAAAACATGAACTTTGAACTGGAGGTTGTAACAGCAGCTTCCTTGCACTGACTCCTGAGTCTCTTGATACTAAAAGAGTGGAGGGCACCTTCCTGATCTGCTCTTACTTTCACTACATGAATAAATTGTAGCTGTGTTGAGGTCAAGGACCTTCGCTGTGTCGCTACGGGAGATATTTCCTCTGCTTGCTCGTACCTCCTGTAGTAGCACATACGCTCTGTGAAAACCAAGAGGTGGCTTCCTTCCATTGTGGAGCTCAGACTCTCAGCGACAGATGAGGAAGTTGGTCTGAGTCATCGAAGCTTTTTCAAGTAAACACTGATAAACACTGGCATCGAATCTGTGCCGGAGCAGAGAGGGAACAGGGGGAGGCTAAATGTGAAGCAGACTAAGAGCTAAACCTCATCTGAACTTGTCCTTTCATGTGAAATTGATTTGCTGGAGAGGCTAAACTAAAGCTCAAACTTACCAGCGAGAGACAATTGAATTTCCTGCAACATATTACTTTTGTTTACCCACTAGATCAAATTTTCTTTCGGATCCAGCAGAAACACTTAATGGACAATTTGCTGCCTCCTCCACACGCAAGGAGCTCAGACATCATCGCTTATTTGGCGCTCTAAGCTAGCATCATAAATAGGGAGCCAGTCAAAGGTCAGCGTACACACGACACAAGCAGGGAATCAAGACAGAGTAAGTGTAGAAATGAGAGGCGGGAGGTGCGATCATTATTCCTGCAGATAAACTCAAATGAAAGGAGACAAAGCGTTCCACTTATGTTTCATCCTGATAAAGTGCTTCATAAATTAATCTGAGCCTCGCAGGTAGACAGCTCCTAATCCATCGCAGGAATCCCTTTGGGCCTAATGATGTGATGATATGGACAGACAGCACATATCATTCCCACAGATAGGCTGATGTGTGAAGCCCAAGGCTTTCCCATGTGGAACCACTTAGTCTCCTCGACTGACAGTAGACGTGAACAGAAGGACGGAGACAAAAATAGCTTTTTTCTATTGTGTCTTACCTAAATCTGACAGATGCACTCACCTGTCTTAGAAAATTAATTCTAGAATAAAAAGCCTCTAGCTCCTTACTGTATATGACCTCTGTGAGGCTCCTTTTATTCTACAGCAGGGGTCACCAACCTTTCTGAAACTGGGAGCTACTTCATAGGTACTGTATAGTCTGAAGGGCTACCAGTTAAAAAAAAAAAAAACTTCTTTAAATACTAAATTTTCATGGTTTCACTTTAATTAGAGGTTAAGATAATAAGGAAGGCTATCAGTGACTTAAAAAGGTAGCAAATGTTGAGGTTTCAACATGAAACACTTTTTTCTCCTAATTTATGCAATCTAGGGTTGGGCAAAAAAAAGATTTAATCGATTTATCAAAAATTTGTAGATAAAAACAACTTATTTTGCAAATTCGAGTTAAAAAATATATATACACATATATGTATTTTTTTTAAATACACACACATATATATATATAAACATTTTTTTTTTCACCACAGTTTTTTCAGACTTTTTGAAAAAAATTGAAAATGATATCGAAACTCAAATTTTTCTTTAAAAAAAATCAGAGATTTTTTTTTAGACAAAATCGCCCAGCCCTAATGCAATCTTTTAATTTTTGTTAAAATTTAAAAAATAAATATCTTATATATATCATATTATATCTAACCCACCACTGACCATACACCAGATCTGCAACACCTAAATACATTTGTCACAATGTTTCAGTGAGAATAAACTTTTAAAGATGGTTAATTTAATACTAAAACTTCATCAGCAGTATTTAACTTTATAAGTACTGACTACATCTGTCATATTCATCTGTGAGTTTGAATCCTTTAAAGTAAATCAGACTTTAGATGAAGCTCATTGGTGACTAAAGCTCCTGAGGACCCCTCACATGGTCCATGAGGGCTTCCTGGTGCCTGTGGAAACCATGTTGGTGACCACTGTTCTACAGTAAGTCTGAAAGGTTTGTAATATATGTTCATAAAAATGTATATAAATTAAGATGTATAAGCTGCAGAAAGCAATATATCAAAGATAATTTGCTCAGAAAAAGATGTTAATGGTTGAAACTTCCACTAGACAGTTTGTTTTGGGCTCCACTGTTTATTGACATTGTCGGAGAAGGTTTTGCGCATTGCATTGTGGGATGTGGAGTCGCGGAGGCGGATGCATAAAAGGGATCTAGCTTCAGTCTGATGTCACGGGTATTACCGAGAACAAACTAGAACAAAACTGTTCTCCTTTTCTGGTGAAGAAACAAGAAATCACGGCAAGAATGGAATAAAAACACTTCATTCTTGCAAATGATCTTTGATTTATTGATCAATAAGACTTACACGGTAGATTTTTTTTTGATGAAATATTGTTTTTGTCCCACAGCTTTAACATTGAACTAAAAGCAGCAAGAATTCCTCAGTAACGGCCTCTACACAAACCTTTCTATGCAATATTCATTTCATATAGTTACAAACATTCTAAACAATAGGGAAGGTGTCACGTCAATTATATATTTGACCTACAATTTATCAATGTTGTTTCTGTGCTATTAAACTTTTAAGACTGATGTGAAGCTCTCTATATGCCAAATATATTTCCGTTATCACTTTATTTTAGGAGCCTGCATCAAAAGCTATGGACAACATCCTTTGTGAGACAATTCCACATGTTGATGATGAAGACGAGAACATTGTCAGTGTGTAAAGGAATTGGTTCGCTGCACAAATGCAAAGAGACAGAATAAACAGTACATTTAAATTGTCGATATTTCTACTGATGTTTTTTGGACAAAGATCACTGGCATTAGACGAGCAGGAAATGCTTTCAGATGAAGAATGAGCCATATGTGGACATATAAAATGTAATCTAAACCTATGCCTCCCTTTACAGACAACCTGGCCCAGCAGAGAGAATGCACCATTAGTTGAAATTAGAAAAATGTATCAGCAAATGATTATTATTATTTATAAAACTATTGCCCCAAATGAGAAATCTAAAGGCAGCAGCTGTCATTGGCTACGGTTACAAGATGTTTTTTTAATTCGGAATTATTTATTCCGAATTAAATCATTCAGAATTAAAGTGTTCTGCTTCATGTTTACATGACAATAGTAATACCTGAATTGAGGTTTACATGGAAAACTGGTTTATTTGGCTTTAGGAGCAGAAGGGAGAAATTAACTAATCACTGGTAAAAAGCCCAGTAAAACAATAACCAAGAATAAATAGTTTCTCCCTGGTAAAGACAGTAGCTCTAACAACTGGTAAAATGATAAACTGGTGATATTACAGCCTGTGAATGCAGTACGGGGATGCATTTACTCCGCCTCTGGGTCCTAGAGCCAGATCCGTGTGTGTTTAATACAGTAAGTCCGCGTGTGTCCGTGTGAAAGTTTGCATGTTTATGCTTCCGTCCATCCACTCTTTTCATTATATCCATGTCTTTTAAGGCTCTTTTAATTAAATAGTCTTGGCTTTAGTCCGGACGATTAACTTGGATTATGTCGTCATTGCAGTAAATTGCGCATGCGCAAAATGACCCGAACGAACTTAAAGCGGAATTAAGCAAGTTAAGTGTTTACAAGAAAGAAGAATTATCTAATTCGGAACTAAAATCGGAATAAACCAGCCACTTAATTCGGATTTAAGTTTAAATCAGAATTAAATTAGCATTGGGAATTATGTGTTTACATGGTCAGTTTAAAGAGCAATCAACTTTTATTCTGCTTTAAAGAGGAATTAAAGCTCCCATGTAAACGTGGCCACTTAAGGTAACCACCGCTGACGTGCCTTTTCTGGCCGCACTGGGGCAGAAGCTTTGTTTTTCATTTTGCCTGGTGTGCTCCGTCTCTCACCCTCTTACCTCATTTAATGAGCCCCCTACTCTCCGCCCATTTCCTCTCAGCCCAGGAGGCTGAGCTCTGTCTCCAGGGATGATGGGGAGGGAGGTGTTTTTGTTGCTGCCACTGCTTTCCAGTGTATCACTGACTTATCTAAATTTGGTAAGAAGCTACAAAGTGCACCGTTTGTAACAGGGTGTAATCAATAACTTTTTAAAGCAAGATGCTTGAAGCCAATTGATAATAATAAATTATGTGTGCCTAATATTTAGTTTTACTGTTCACAGTTGTAGGAAATTGAGCATATCCTGTTTACACAAGCCATAAGGTGAAGGAACCTACACCCTGTGCAGGTTGCTAGTCAATAATAGGCCAAATAAACAAAAAAGAGACAGAAAATCCCATTCAGATTTCAAGACTCACAAAGCTTTACTGTAGTTTTACTAACACACGGCGTCTTTCTAAAATCGAGGTTCAATTCAATTCAACTTTATTTATAAAGCACAAATTACAATAAAAGTCATCTTGAAGCGCTGTCAAAATACAAAATTCGTGAGAGAAAAAAAATAACCCAGGTTCAGAGGTGGCAGCCATCTGCGTCGACTGGTTAGGGTTAGTGGACAGAAGGATGAACGGAACAGGATAGAGAGATAGAACATCAGAGTGTCCCAGAGTAGGTTGTATCTGAAAATAAGGTATCCACCTTGTCATGTAGGCTGTACTGTAGTAAAGTAGTGTTATGGGAATAACGCCCTGTGTGAGTGAAGAGATACCTGTAGCACTTTATGCCATACTCTAGTTAGTGGGTATTTTAAGAGACCAGTTTTGACTGGCGTGTATCTTGGCTGGAAAATGAAAAAAGCCTCGATTATTGGCAGGACTCTTCGAGCAGTTAAGACACGCCGATTCCATACTGTATCTCCGAAGAACAATCCATCCTATGCTAACTAATGACTCAATACTCACTATACCTCTCTGTTTACAATTCTCTCAATCAAACCTACTCGCCACAGATGCTCGTTTTTATAGAAGGGGGCGGGGCAAACAGTGGTGGTTTGTGATGTAAGAAGCCACTAAATGTCACAAATCTCCATTCTCAGCCAATAGGAAATTTCAATTGTAAAAGCTGGCTTTCAACCAATAGAGGGCAGTCACTCTTCCATTTTTACAAACAAAAAAACGCCAGATTAAAAATGCTTTGACTAAAATGTCAAGAATTGCTAAAGTATCAATCAACAACAACTCCATACACAAATAGATTTGTTTTCAGCAGAAAAAAGTTTGGGGGTTTAGCATTCGGTTGGTTAAAGCTGTCTATTGCACAATATTTTGCAACAATAACCTGATCATCAGGGTATTAGAGGAAATGTTTATTATTGAAGGGTGTACCCCCGCCCAGCGCCCTATGAGAGCCGGAGATTGGCACCGGCAGACCCCCGCGACCCTGTTAAAACGGGAATAAGAGGGTATGAAGATGGATGGATGGATGGTTTATTATTGATTACTTTTTTAGTTTAATATTATGTAATTTATATAATGACTGGATAAAAAAAAAAAAAAAAAAAAAAAACACTTTAATTCATATAAAAAAAGAAGTTGAATATGTCAAACTCCTTTTCCCTGTTTTGCACTGTGCTCTTTAACTGTGAAAGGAAATATTTTAGATTAGCATTTAACTTTTTTTCATAGTGTTTCCAAACCGGGACATTATTTTATCTTATCTTTTTTCCTTAAGTATAAAATGCACATTCTTTTTTGATAAATACGTTGACTATTTTATTTCCTGTGGGTTAGACTTTGGGAGAAAACCTGAAGCCAAACCAGTTGAGAACTACGGCCTTACGTCAAGAAAGTCTTTTTCAAGATCTCAAGCCAAATGCTTTTTCGACCTCATTTTTTTCTTGGAAAAATTGCCTCAGAAACTCCAAAGTTTTAAAAAACCCAATCATAAAGGATAAAAAGGTACATTGAAGCTAAGTAATATAATGTAAAAGTAATACACACTAAACACACACATATGCACTTTGTGAGATATGAAAGCAGACACATTAAAAGCCTTTGCATGGCTCATTACCAAAGAGTTTACTGTAAAATGACACAGCCTGATAAACCTGTGAATGCTGGGATTGATCCTGAATTAGAAACGTATGCTGGTGCACGGAGGCAGATCCAGACGCCTCATGACTTCACTGGTTCTTCACCGCATCGGCACACGGCACGAGGAACGCGAGCATATTGAAATGATCAGACTTCAGTGGGGTTACAATTTTTTGGCTGTGCATTTGGCAGACCTGCGTACGTTATGATTTACAACTGCATTTGTATTCTGCTTCTTTAAATCACCAGCTGCCTGTCAGCTGGATCGTGGGATTTGAAGAATATTTTTATTTTCATTTTTTAAAAGAGAAATCATGCGCACCGTGTCCACAAAGTTTTACCTCAGTGAGGGCTTCATTTTTTAATAATCCATCATAGTTGGATGGTTCTTTCCTGTTGTTTTGTCTCTGTGTAGCAGTCTGTCATTGCCTTTTTAACTCCATCGGCTCAATGAACATTAGAGTAATTGCTCATGTAGATAGATTATAACTTTTGATCTTTCATATTGAACATAGATCCACGCGGGCTTTCACTCTTTGTTTCTTATTGAATGGAAAGTTTTCACCTCAATTTATATCATATTTTTGTCTCTTTTTTTCTCTCTCTCTTTCTCTAATTTATACCCCCCAGATGTGTTTGAACCAAAGAGAGATTGATTAAAACTGTTGGCTGTTGACTCCAAGATCAGCCCAGCTATGTTGAATCCTCAAATCTTGTCCTGATTCAAAGACAGAGAGGAAGACGTCTCCTTCAACCACATCATGAACTTGTTCCTTAAAAGTAATTTGAAAGGTGCAGAGAGGCACTCATAGTATCTGCTTTCCAACATCTTCTCTTTGATTTTTATAGACAGACAAACTGATCCATCTGGACATGTAAGGTGAACAATGGGCAGATCAACCACTAAAATTTATGAACCCAGAAATCTTTTGAAGACACATTTTCACCTGCTTCTGTTAGCCACGTCATAAAGAACAAACACGTCACGGAAGAACATTAGGGAAGCCCGCAATTAACACCTGCATAATTCAAACTGATCCTTTTTGACTATGATAAGCAAATCTAATGTTAATTTTGTAGATATAAGGCTTCTAAATGTCTAATAGAGGAGAGTATTTGCATGTTCTGAGGGTATATCCGTTACTAGAAGAGCATTGAGAGAAGTAAAGACTACAGAAATACTTTAAAAGGGCACTATAAAGAACTTGGACTAGATGTGCGACATCTAGAGGTGCATCTTGCACTCCCCTCCATGTACAGCTTATAACAGTACAGCTGATGCTGCACTCAACACAACTTGGAAATCCACATTTTCCAAGTTGAAAATTCCAATCTCCGTCATCAAACGCTAAACATCGAAATATCTCCCAAAACTGGCTGATCGAGATAGCCTTCACAATAAAGACATTAATGTTTGTGTGATTTGTGAGGGCAGAAATTCCAGAGTTCTGAGTAGCCTTGAATGCAGCATTACTGCTGCTGAGGTGTTTCTCTGTTTCCACACTTTCGCCCCCACCTGCTCCACGCCCTTTGACGTCATCCTATCAATGCCTTTAAGATAGACAAATATTTTACACAACGCCTCATGGTATAAAATGCTGTAAAACACTTTTAAATGTGGAAAAATAATCCATTAAAGCAGTGTTTTTCAACCACTGTGCCGCGGCACACTAGTGTGCCGCGAGAGATCGTCAGGTGTGCCGTGGGAAATTATCCAATTTCACCTAATTGGTCTAAAAAAAAATTTTGAAAACATATTAATTATTATCTGCAAATAATATACCATTGTCGAGTGTCCGTGCTGCAGTAGTGAATAAAGGTGCGTGCACACCGAACGCGACGGAAGCGATGCCGTTGCCTTAAATCGTCCCTGATCGGTAGTTTGCACATAGTGGTGCTTTTTTGTCAGTCCATCATTTCATCGCTCCAGCGACGCGATCACTAGGGAACTGTGTGTGTGTGTGTGTGTGTGTGTGTGTGTGTGTGTGTGTGTGTGTGTGTGTGTGTGTGTGTGTGTGTGTGTGTGTGTGTGTGTGTGTGTGTGTGTGTGTGTGTGTGTGTGTGTGTGTGTGTGTGTGTGTGTGGCCCCGGTAACAGGGTAGAGACAGAGAGAGAGAGAGAGTGTTGATGACGTCTTTTTTTTTCCTTCTTGCTCCGCTTCTACGGTTAAATGATCAACTTAACGGAGATATTAAAGGATGACTTCACTCAGAATGTGTTTGATCAGTAGTTACTGTGGTTTTAAAGAAATTTACCGCTTCAATTTTGAACCTGATACTTTGAGGAAGTAGAACAGCCTCCGCTGCAGCCGTCAGCACTGAAGCGGGAGCGGGAGGGAGGGGCTGCTGCCTCCGCTCTACAGACAGTGGAGGACGGGAGATATCGCTTCACGTCGCTTAAAAAGTTAAAATTTTTCAACTTTGATCATGCAAGTCGCGTCGCTGAGGGGGGGATAAATTGACGTTGCGTCATTTACATTGATTTTTAATGTAATCGCATCGCTTCAGTCACTTCAGTCGCGTTCGGTGTGAACCCACCTTGAGAGCGTAATCCCAAATATTATTGCTTCTGTCATAATAAGCACGATATTTCTGTGTTCCTGGTAATTAATAATTTTGGACAGAATTAGAGTTTGCAAAACACTTTGACGTTTTCTACTACCTTTAAGACCACATTGTTGTTTCATTTGTTATGTTCAAGCTGTATTTTTGAAGTGGACATGTTAAGTGCACTTTTTATTTGAAAGAAGAAATACAAACTAGATAGCGCAGATGCGTTTCGAGGGCGAAACGCCATTTTTGACCTTTGACCCAAGATGGCTGACTTCCTGTTTGGTTTTGGGCGGGGTCACAATGTAACTTTTTGCTCATTCTGGGGCGAAGACTACATGTGGCGATTTTCGTGCAAATCGGTCAGACCTGGCGGTCGTGTGGTTTCATCGTTTGTTTTGGCGGCGAAAACGCACGCATAGCGTGCGTTTTCTGTCCGTTTTTTTTCACGCCACCAAATTATCAAATTTTTCGCCAGGCCTGAGGTGCGTGCAAATTTCGGTGAGTTTTCGGGCATTTTTAGGGGGTCGAATTAGCGATCAAAGGCGGGCGGGGTATAATAATAATAATAATAGGAAATAAAAGCGAAAACAATAGGTTCCTCTGTCCCATTCTGGGACATCGGAACCTAATGATGATAAAGTCCTTTATTCTTTGTGTTTATTTGATTCCTATTCAAGACACTTTGATGAGAATGGCTATATTGTTAATATAGGCTACAGAGTATCATTTTTTAACATGTTGGTGTGCCTCGTGATTTTTTCAATGAAAAAAATGTGCCTTGGCTCAAAAAAGGTTGAAAAACACTGCATTAAAGAATAGACAAAATTCCAAGAACTATCCTAAAATGCAAATGGGTATCGTACACGCAAGTACATACGCTCCGCCACAGTATCTGCATGCCCTCGTCCATCAAAATGCAGTAAAGTGAAGGACATGTGAATGCAAAAGTGGAACAATTTTTCAAAATAAAACTTCCAGAACATAATGAGGGCCTGATTCCTGAGACTTTTAGATATCTCGCTGCTCCAACACACCTGAATCAAATGAATGGCTTGTTATCATGCTTCTGCAGAGCTTGATGTCAACGCATTGGTTTCAACCAGGTGTGTTGAAGCAGGGACACATCTGAAAGTCCCAGGAATCCGGCCTTCGAGGACTGGAGTTGCCCACCGCTGCTGTGAAGGAATGTTTAAACTCTAGTGCAGTCAATAGAAGAGCACTTTCTAGAGCGTAATCTCTAGTACAGTTTGAATACAGCGTGAATAATGGCTTTAATAAAGGCCATACAGTGAAGCAAGTGCACCAGACAGAACTTTGGTGTGAGTAACCGCTGTAGCTCGCTGTCGTCTCTCACTCTGTGCTGTGTTTTCCAGTCGTGGTTCATTCGTCTCATGCACAAACCAACATTTTCCGAAGGTTTTCGCATTAACTCGTGTCATACAGAGGCACATCTTACCATGTTTTTTTTTCAAAATAATTTGTTTAATGCCCATAAAGAATGTAGATTTCAGGGTATTTGGTGTTTCAGAAGCAGCAGAAAAAGTTCCTTTTTTTTGTTGTTGCTTGTGTAGTTTTTCTTTATGCCATTCTTTAAACAAAAAGGCTTACTGGGCAACAAAGAGGCTACCAATTTGTTAGCATGTTGTTTTGAGCAGAAGTGAGCTCAGTTGAGTGTAATCAGAGAGGCGGGGGAGCAGTTGAGGTTTATAGCTACCATGGGTCATATGTCAACAGTAGTACACTCACAGTTCAGTGCTTATGATCATTCCCTCCCCTGAAGTAAACTCATTCACCCACTGCTGGCTAAGTCTCTGCGCTGCGAGCGGCCACTGGTGGGAGAGGAAGAAAAGGTGATCTTTAACTCGGGTCGTGTTTTTCTTCCTTTTACTTCCAGCGTTTAGGCCTAAGAATCTTGGGGCTGGTAAAATCAGAACAGCCGTATGTTACTTTCACTATGTCAGATTTTCCCCTTTTTCTTAAATGTTGGTTGTGTGTCTGACTCTGTATCTTCCATGGCTGACATGTTTTCTCGCATGTTTGCTGATGCGTGTGGGCACATTAATAGGATTTAAAAGATTAAAACGTAATCTTTGTTCTTCGTCATTATGGGACTGAAAAGGAATTCTGAGGTATCTATCAAAAATGGGTTAAAGCCGTTTGTTTTTCAAGACACTGAATTGAGTCAGAGCATTTCTTTAGATCAGTGGTTCTCAAAAGTACCCCCGTACCCCCATTGTCCAGCAACTTGCTCAGAATACAAAAAAAAAAAAACAACTGTAGAGCATAATGATGAAATTAACGAGTGTTAACACACACTTTAACTCATTCACTGCCAGCCATTTTCAGAGCAGCCAACCCCATATTGCCAGGCATTATATAGGATTTTCACTGATTATTTTGTACTATGAAAATCTGAAATCTGAAACCAGATTCTGAAAGATAATTTTCTTTCTAGCTCGTTTTGTTCTTCCGCAATCAGCAGTTGAATAGAGGCAAGTTTCACACAAATCGCCAGTTTGTGACAAAAAGCTGAAAAAAACGGCTTTTTCTGAAAAAATCTCTGAAAAGTGACTTTGAAGCAATTTTTGTTTTTTTGCTTTAGGGACACCTCAACATTAGTTTCCTTCTATAAAACTACAAAAACAACACTGAGACCAGGCTTTTGATGGCCACATTATTATTATTTTGCTATCTATGTCAGAGTTGAATGGTTTTCTCAATAGTCCACTTAGGTTCCACACATGCTCTGGTCGAGTGTGCGCTGCTGTGCGCTACTGGAAACTTCAGCATCAACTCTCGTAGCGCCATTTCCTGTCTTGCAAACTCCTTTCCTCTCCTTCTGAGCTCTGCCCATCACGGGTGATCTCTCATCCAAAGGTGCGCTGCTACCACCTAAATGTCACCAATTGGTCACTACATCATGATAGAAGTTAGATATTCTCCTCAACGTTACTAAACCAAAAAAACCTCTTTAGGCAGGCAATGAGTAAAATAATCTAACTTTGTAGAAAGTTTTTATCATTTTTGGTCCGTGGGACATGACCTGAAATGAGAAATGTTCATGACTGTAACTTTTAACTAAAACTACATATTTTGAAATCCCCTTATTTTCATGCCTGTTTTGTTGATTTTCCACTCTCTCTCAAGTGGCCCGTCGTGTCACCGCAAACCCCCATTTGAGAAACACTGCTTTAGATAATGTGCTTCAGAAACTTTCTCATGGATTCTATGAAAAATCAACATCATGCTTTGTGTAAAGTATTAAGAATTACTTTAACATCATCTTAGGTGTTTAGTGCTTGTAATACCTCTACCTGTATACTATCAGATGATAAATCAGTTTACATTTTTATAAAACTGCTCTTTTTTAGTTAACAAACCTATTGATCTTTAAGAAAATCCTTGCATTTTAAAGTTCTTTATACTGTCGCTATAAGTGTTGCCAATTATGTAACAGAATTTTTTTTTAATAAAAAATAAAAATAAAAAGTCTGTATGCATCATTTGTAACAATTAACAGAACAATGGCTTTGTTACAACCTTACACAATAAAAATAAACCAATTAAGCATAAGCAAATTAATACTAAATTGCAGAGATGGGCAACTTTTATCACAGCGGAGGCTACAATACAGTGATAACCTGATTTGAGGGTCACATTATTGACATTAATGTCAGCATTTAGGAAAATTACCAATTTGTGTGTTTTCAGATTAGTCGTAGGGCTGTGGCTAGGCCTGGGCAATATATCAATATTCAAGACATATGAAGTTTTATATTTTGGTGATATTTAAAATTATAATATCGCCTTTATCAATCTATTTTTATTTTATAGCTTATTTTGTATTAAAACACTCGTTTTAGGAGTCACTACTTTTGCTACTTCTCAGAACAGCCTGAAAAAACTGAGTGCGTTCTATAAACCAGACCTTCCATACTACGGAACGCACTCACAAATGCTTTATGGAGTTATAAATATGGAGATTTATATTGAATATCGCCATTTTGAGAAAAAATATTGAGATATGAGTTTTGGTCCATATCGCCCAGCCCTAGCTGTGGCATTATATTATTGTTCTTAAAGAGATTTTAAAGGAGCTTTTGTTTTACCCTGACCATTACTCTTCTTTGCCTTCATGCATTCCTCCACTCTCCTGACTTTATGTCCCTCCTCCCTCTTCTTTCTGAAGTATTTGCTAATGGAAGGGACGCAAACGCTGCCAAAAAAATAGCAAAACCCAGCGGCTTTCCCCAACCTGCCAGGCTCGACAAGGCTTCTGACATCCGTCGCAACAGGATACCATTACAGTGAGCTAACAAAGTTCAAATACTTGGGAAGCCATTATCATGTGGTCTGAAAAGAAGACCTGTGCCTGTTTACTGATGCCACAGGTATTTATTTCCTTAAATACAAGCCACTCAGTGTGGCTAAATAGTTCAGCTGTTCTGTAAACCACATTCAGCATTCTGTGGTTGTCGGAGCAACATCACACCAGGACAGGGTGCCAACTACGACTGTAGTCCAGAAACAAGCACTGACCTTTGACCTCTGTGGAGTATCTTATATATGATCACTGTTTTAACATTTGAAGCCTGGATGAAGCATATTTTAGCTTTTTCTTCAGCGCATGCTAGTTGGAGAAGGCACGGCACATCATGCGCTCCATCAAGGGATCAAAAAAGAGAAGAAAAAAAAAAAAAGAGTAAAATGAGACTAAAACTAAAATTGATTTTTGCTGACTAAAAATGTACTAAAACAAAAGAAAACCAAAAGACTGAAACATGTCTTTAATTAAATCCAGTCTGACTATAGATTAAAACAAAATGTAATTTTTTTGGTAAAAGTTAACATTGCTGTTCACAGATCCACAATATTTTTCAAAGTTTAACATATCACAGTAACTCATTTTCCATTTAACTATGAAGACAACACATTTTTCATGGCCTATTTCTAATAAGATGCAGGCACAAATTTCAAACATATACACACAAAACTTTGTCATAACAACCAAACTTTAACAAATTATAATAATAACAGCAGAGATTTTACACGCTTTAGCAAAACCTCACAAACTATTTACTCTTTCAGGATCATGTGCTACAAATATTGGCATTAATCACACATACATAACCTGGACCATCTTGGGAGACACACATGACAGAGAGGAGAAACTGATTCTGCTTGAGTCAACAATTTTGAATGAATGAATAAAAATATAAATAATAGAAAAATATATTTTGAAATATATGTTAACATTTTTTTTCTTTTTATATTTTGCCATCTTTTCTCAACTTAATCTGCTGTTTCTGCCACTACAATCTACCAAAAGCCACGCCTCTACTTTTCTGCATTGCGAAACATAACAAGGTCGCTTCTGGTCGCATTGATATAAGTCTATGGGTCAGGTCAGAGCCAAAATCATATTTATCTGTTTGCTGTTGTGACACGCGGCCATGTTTCCGTGCACAGTTCCGCATTCACTTTGATTGACAGTCTCAAAAACAGGAAGTCGAAGCCTATTGGCTGGGCGCACTCAGTAATCGTTTCCATTTGTATAGAGGTCTATAGGACGAAGGAGGGACTTATATACATTAATGTATATTAATGACCACCGGCAGTAGACCCTAGTAAAAGACTAGTTAGGTATTTTTTAGCATTTCAAAAGATTCATACATAAACATAGATTTCTGGATATCAGCTTTAAGGCATTCTTTTGTGTTTTTGTTTGTATATTTTTATGTAAAAGGGAAATGAAAGTGTTTTGTGGTGTCACATTCACATAACATAAATGTAACTTAAAGTAGTGTAACTCAGTTACATTTTATGTTATATTTTTATGTCTGTAACTAGTAATACAAAATGTATCACAATTTGAATAGTAACTTGTCCAACACTGATCGCGGGGCAGCGTTTTCATGTTGCCAAAAAACAAATGAACGTCTCTACACGAGAGAGATAATATTCAAGAATGATCAATATGATTTTTGGTGGAAAATAGGTCATATGTTTTTTTAAACCCTGCAGTATAAGCTTGAATCGGGCAAAACTACACAACAGGACATCGTTATCGGCAATGGGACAAAAAAAAAAAAAACATCCAAACAGATTTTTGGGTTTGTCAAAACTACAGTGATTTCTTTTTTTTTTTTTTGCCAAATCCTGCTTTTAAAATCAAACTGTATGTAACAAATAATCTCATCGTCTATACCTACTTATCCTGAACAGGGTGGCAGGGGATGCTGGAGCCTAACCCAGCAGACATAGGATAGGACACCAGGTTATCGCAGGGGGTTGACAGAGACAAGTTCGAAGCCACCAGCGGGACTTGAACCCATGATCCCTGCACTGAGGCAGCAATACACACCAGTGTGCCATAATCAGTAGATGAGGCTTGAAATATTGCTACAGGCTGTAACTTAATGATCTCCATGTTATGATGCAGCTCTATTATCACAGATGTATGAAGGAAGGTCCAAGCAAAGCCACAGGCCTTGTCTGAGTCCTCACCCGCTGGGATCAATGCGGCCCAGTGGCTTTTCAACGCATGTTTCCTTAACCTCAGAATGTGAGCCACATAAACCACCGCCTCTAAAGGGCTGCGTCAGGAGAAACTAAGAAATGCATGATGTATGATGAAATGAAGTCAGCTTTAATGAATAGACTTTAATGTGTCTAAAGAGGGAAATATCTTGCGGCTTTGCTTAGCCATAGACTTTTTGATTGTACTGTTTGACTTAAGTACTTCAGTTCATTCATGCAAGACAAACATATTTCATAAACAGACTTAAGAGTGTATAACTCATCACAAAGATAGGTATACATCATTTAAAAAAATACCGTACATTTGTATCACATTTTTAAAGACTAGAAAAAAAGCCAAATAGTTCAGACATAATTTAGATCAAAGGCTGGGATCAGATTGTGATGGTTTCTAGAACTCCGGCACAAAAAAACCTAATGTTTTTCAGTAGTTTAGCTGTTCTTCTTTTGGGCCGACATTTCTTTTTTCAAGTACTGTTGATATAATGACGAAACAACTGGATCCCACACCAGATCTGTTAACTTACAGGTTGCCCACCCATGAACTCACAGACCTTGAAATGCCAGGTGTTGTTGTAAAATCTGAAATTCTAGGACTTATTGTGGTAGCACTTATTACTAAACCACTAATATTCCCAGGAGTTTTACAAAAACATGAAAAGTAAAATAATAATTCTGAAGGTGGAACAAGGAGGAAGACGAGAGCCTTCCAAAAAGAAACTGGGCTTGGGGCACGATTTCAAGAGGACTTCCACTAAATAGTAAAACATCAAAATACAGTACACGGTTTATGAATATCCAAATTCATTTGCTTTTCTTACAGCACAATATTAGATGCTCATGGCATTGGCAGACGTTAAATATTACCAACTCTTGCAACAAGGTGAAACGCTGAGTATGCAATTCCCAATTTAAGCTCTTGCCCTGATTTTTGAGCTGCTCCAGGGACTCCAACATCAGACATTTGCCTGATATGATATGTTGTTCTATCATAAAGTGTACATTTAATAAACTGTAGTGTGGTCATTTTAAGATGAAGTTAATCAAATACATTAAATATCTTTTTTTCATTCAAGAGATAAATCTACTTCTCTACCCCTGCAGACACTCATCTTTTCTTTGGAGAACACTCCTTGATTGCTCTTCAGTTTGTACTAATAGGTGATGGGAGACAAATTTGTCTAATCCATGCAATAAAAATAATGGTTTTTTACAGTTAATGGGAAGAAATTGAATCAAATCTCTTTTTGATCTCTAAAGTCCAATTGTTTCTTGCAAAGCATCAGGAGCCAATGACTCTCAAAAGCCAATCTAAGCGCACCCACCGATTCACTTTTTCACAAAGCAATGAAAGTTCTCCGGCAAGCCCGAAACTTTTACTTCCTACCTCCTCATGAGCTGCCAGGAAAATGGGATACCTAAGATGAGCAGACTGCAAAAACAACAATAGTAAAATCCTACATCCTCTTTGTAGTCATTAATAATAAAGAAGCCATCACGCATTTTCTTGTACCTGTCAATACCACTATGTGTAGACGGAGACTATGTTCTTAGCATTGCACTTAACCACAAGACAATGACCTCTGCTATTAGCTTGAGCTTGACCTGTTCCCTGAAGGCCAGCGGGTTAAAGGTTGGGGTGTTTTGAAAGCACATGTACTCACTAACAAGGCTTCTACCATATACTAGCTAATAGAGATGAAGGCACACATCTATCGTCTCAATCAGAGGTGAAAGTAACGGATTACAAGTACTCACGATACTGTAATTGAGTTGCTTTTATGGGTACTTGTACTTTTTTGAGTGTATTTCTAAATCAGTCATTTGACTTGTACTTAAGTACGTTTTAAAAGAAGTAAAGTAATTCATTAAATTTCTACACACAACCGTTACTGAGTAAATTATTTGTTTTCAAATGACATTGTGAAACAACTAAAACTTAAATGACCAGACAACAATCAAATGCGACCAATCAGAGCCGACCAATCAGATTAAAAGTAATGCACGGCGTTAAAACAGCATTGAACGGAGGTAATTTTCTCGGTTTTAGAGTTCATAAATGTTGCTATACTTAGAGCGTGACAACTTTTTTTTTAAAATCTGGAATTGAATTATTGTACATTATGACAAAACTTTTATTATATACAGATGCCTTTGTGGAAATTAAATAAAGTTCCAATTGTGCAAGATCTGGTCTCTTCCTTTTTAAGTTTATAAATGAGATGTTTACTGTATGCAAGGGAACCGTGGCAAGATTTATTACCAACCATATTACAAAGTAATTAGTAACTTTTACTTTGAGTACTATTTATTTGAGCGACTTTTTACTTGTACTTGATGGATTGGATTTGGTTGTGAATAGAAATCCTCAAGACAGTTTTTTCTCTGTAGGTGGGGGCACGTCGGGGCAAAAAAGGAAAAGAGACTCGACAACAACTCTGGATTTAGTTTGAGAAAAACAAACCTCGTTGGGTTTCAACTGCACCTACACTCAATTGCAGAGGAAACAATCACACAAAAAATTACCCAGTAGCACAAAGCAATCAGTGCACTTATGTCAAATGTCAAAAATCAGCTGTGGCTCTTTGCGATCGGTGTTTTTCTTATTTTTTTTTAGGGAATAAGGGTCCTTTTGTATTTCTTCCTGGGGCAGCTGGTAAAAATCTGGCTCTCTGATTAGCGGGAGCTCTCTTGCTGCGTGCTGCTGCATTTCATGACATACCCCATCACAGCAGCAGCTAATGAGACCGGACACACAGCAGCAGCCTTATAGTACACTAAACCCATTGTTTACTTGAAACACAAAGTAGACAAAAATATACAAACAAAACAACACAAGTATCCTAACGTGGGATTTAGGGGTGATACTAAAACCTGGAAACATTTTGGAAACATAAGCTACTGAAGACGGAGTAAATTCTGACCAAGTTTATCATTGTACCAGTTGTTAGCGCCATTATCTTTACCAGAGAGCAAAAATTTTTTCTTGGTTATTGTTTTCCAGAGTTTAATAGGACTTTATTTACTGGCGGGTAGTTCTTATTGCATATTATTTTATTACTGTGCATAGATCCTGTTAAGAGTAGGAACTAATCACTGGTAAATAAAGCCCAATAAAACAATAACCAGGAATAAATATTTGCTCCCTAGTAAAGACAGCAGCTCTAACAACTAGTACAATGATAAACTTGGTGATATTAAAGTCTGTACATGTAGTACGGGGCATAATTTACTCTGTCACTGGTATGTCTGCGAAATGTTTCCGGATGTTACTGGCATTTAGCCCCATTTTCTGAATTTAACTCAACGTGTGGTTGAATGAGTCTGTGTGTGTGTGTGTGTGTGTGCGTGTGTGTGTGTGTGTGTGTATGAGATAGTAAGAGAAGAAAGAGCAGTATGATGTCACCAGGACTGCTTTTTCAGACATGACAAGCCATGGCGTCATTTGGAGTCTTTTTTAGGTTATTAGCACAGATAACTAGGCTAAATGTGACTCAGCTCTTTTTTTTTTTTTTTTTTTTAAACCAAATCTATAAGATGATGTCATTTCACTGCCACATTTTCGCCTTGTAAAGTACAGAAAGTAAGCTGCGAGTATAGAAAAGCTACAGAACTCTTCGTGGAAGCACTACCGTGACTTGTTAATGACAGTCAACAAAGCACTGAAGCGTAGCCTCTCCACCGGAGGACTACGCCAAGCTCATTTATAGCCATACTGCAAGGTTTCCTAGGTGTGATGGGAACAGGTGAAAACCAACGTTCTGCAGGGTGAAAACGGGTGCTCCACCCACAATTTGGCTCTAAAAAGAAGACGTCTCATAAAACTTCAGTGCCGAGACCAAAATCAACACATCGTGCCCTCACCTACAGCAGAGGGAAGAGTTGAACAATTTACAGTGGAGACTTTGTATTATAGTCAGGGGGGGGGGTTACGTCTCTTACCAGTTCCTTGAGGTACAGTAGCTCACGGCCGATAAGTTGAGTGATTTCTCAGGGGCTGAATAAAATCAGGGCTAGGCCAAAGAGACACATTTCCTCTGGCTGATGAGAGCCGGAGGCCTCAGTGCTGGAGCGTGGGAGGTGCAGCACTCTTGGGGAAGATCAAGTGTGCTCTTTTAGACTCCAAATCACCAGCCCCCAATTGCTGGTGAGGAACGCTTTTCTACAAGCCTGGTGTTAAATCATTGCTGCTGTGGTGAGGTCATCCGCTTGTCTTCCTTCTCTAATGGAGAGCTAGTGAACGCTAGCAACCTCCATATGGACGCTAAGGATTGCAAAGGCCTGGGAGCTGTGTTTTTTTTACCCTTCTTTATTTCCACCTGTGGCTTATTTGGAGCAAATGGAGGTACGCGATGGCACTACACTGGATACTTGAGAGAGCAGAAGAGAGAGAGAAATTATAAAAAAAATATGGACATAAATCTATTAAGCAGCCGCTAAATTTATGATTTTCAACTTTGGGGTCAGGACACTATATGGCAGACAAAGGCAACTAGCGGTCCTCTGTCTAATTTTGTGCGACCCCCAAAACAAAATTGTAATTCATGAAGTTGGACGTTAAAACATAACACAAAACTCCAGAAACACAGAAAACTACAGCAAACTGGACAAAAAGACAACTAAGACACACTAAACAATATGACAACAAAAGCAACAACATAAACAAAAGCACTACAAAAACACACAAAATGGCACTGAAATTGCACAAAATGAGAGAAAAACACACAAGACAACAATAACACAATTTTTTTTGAAAAAAACACAATGACTTAAAAAAACACACAATAAGGCAACAAAACATTGCCCTATTGACAAGAAAATAGACAAAATGAATTAAAACTCAAATTGTCTAAAACACCAAGAAAACTCTCACAAAATGACTACAAAGGCTACCCTTGGTTCTTTTCCTCTATTAATACTCTGTGCTATTATATTAAATGCTAACGTAAATGTTGATAATGTGGTCCTCGGAACAGAAAATCCCATTTTTTTGGAATATATATATATATACAGGTATATATATATATATATATATATACTGTATATCTGAGCTCAAACATGATTGAAAACTAATTCAAAATTCAAAAACTAATTAAAAAAAAATGTCTTTGGGGTCGCCAGAAATTCTTGACATCAAAATAAGGACATGACACAATCCAAAAAAGGTTGTGAACCACTGCACTAAATACTGTTTCTTTCCACTTATTTACAAAATGAGATTCTTTAAAATGTGTGTTATCACTCGTTCATTCCATCATTATGCTCTATAGTTGTAGTAAAATATTGTAGTTGGATAAAGAGGGTACTTTATGAAAAACTTTGAGAACCACTGATTTGGAGGATATGATAGAGTCGTGCTTTAGAGTGTAGATCCTTCAGTCATATGCCATTACATATGAACACCTACCACGGATGAGCTTACCACAGATACCCGAGTAGACGTTAGATGATGCTCAAATAAAGGCCGACTCACTGTCCTTGGTGAATCAATAGGCATTTTTCTGCATCCCTAATGCAACTGTAATCACTGGCTGAATACATTTAGCCATAGAGCTGAGATGTATTGAACTCACTAAAGTGACTATGAATATAGTAATGGGCTAGAGCAACAGTTTATATGCATTTGACCAACTTTCATAAAGATTAAATAACCCCAGGCAAACCTTTTAGGAAAGGTAATCAAAACTAGAGTTTTACTGTATTCAAATCTCTCTATAAAAGTAAGGACTCTCTGTCTGTGTGTGTGTGTGTTCCTCAAATATCTCTACGGATCAGGGTCAGACTGACCTGAGAGTTTCAACATGGCTGCTGCTTGGTTCAAGGGTGTGCGATGTCGGATTTGTTTGGACTGCAATTATACTGTTAGTAAATTATTTCATAAATGCCGCAAGCATTGTCAACTGGAGCCACCACGGTCACATGCACACCAAAGCCAATCTCTGCACACCGTAGCCACGTGGGCAACGGAGCCAATCACTGGAGAGCCCACCTCCGGAGTCAACGGACGCACCGGTGCTTCACGTTTGGACCTGCAGCGGTATATTGCTCCCATTCTGTGCATCGAAACTGAATGTTGAGATTTATAACAATAAACAAGTCTGGACTGATTGTGTTCCGGTCTGAAGGGATCCGGATCCGCGAGGACAACAAATTGGAATCGGAATCTGTGGATGTTTGTGTGTAGCTAGCTGCTATATGACACACTCTTAACGTAAGTTAACATTAGGCCATCAAATCTTCACTCTCTTAGCCCTATTCATTCTGGATGTCTGGATACTGTCATCACTCATCTGTAGTTAAGTTAGGATTAGGTACTACTCGACATAAAGCTGTGGGTGTATGTCTCTCTGAATATGTGTGTGTGTGGGTAAGTACACGTGCGCCAACCTGTATGTTTTGCATGATGTGACATGCATGAATATTACATATATTTAATCATTTACAGTTTATAATTTAAATGACCCTCACTATCACAAATCCTCACCATTACTGAACAATTTCTCACTCTAATAAAATCATCACTGTGCTACAACAGCCATCATTCTCTGTCTATCTTACCATTTTATAACTTAAAACAAATTATTCAAAACTTAACATGTTGGTTTAAACATACTGAAGGCTTGCGTTCAACACCAATGAAACAGCATAACATGATAGAAAACACATTTATACTTATTACAATATTCAACCATACATACCCTTTAATTATCCTCAAAACAGAAATCTAACCAGATTTAGCCTTCAAAACACTTTCAAATATCATGCTGTTGCATTACTGTTTTTGCTGTTTTTCAATCTCAAAAAAGCAAAAGGCACCGGTAGTACTTTCACATTAGTGGAATAGGGTTCAACTCCCTGTCCTTGCTAAAAGCCAAAATATATGAAAACACAACAATAGTTATGACTCTACACATTTCACAACAAATCTAAATGCCACCCATAGCAATACTAACAGGGATTAGAGCTTAGCATCTCCGCTTCACAGCATGAAGGCTATCAGTTCATGCTGGGGTTGACCTTACACCTTTCTGTGAGGAATTTACAAGGTCTAGGACTGGTATCCTCTGCAGGGTGAACCCTGTCATGTGCCCACTGTATGCAGGGATAGACACCCGCAGAATAGATCATGATAAAAAAGTGAATGATCAATGATAAATATTACTTTAAGTCACTTAGTAGATGTTTCTTTTATGTAATAAAAAGAAAATAAAAAGAACAAGATTCCAAAAAAATTGAAAACTGTTTATAGAGTGATAAACAAACTACCTTTCACTCTGTTGTCTGTTTATGAGCTAAGGACTAATGTGACTCATCAGGACTGACAGCTATGCTGACAACAGTATTTCAACTCAATTACAGTTCCACAGCTAAACTCCCCTGGTCCCCTCATGCCTATTACCATTCTACTCCCAGAGCTGTTGAGTGAAGTGCGTAAGAATCACACTCATTTATATGTGAGTAAGTGTTCTTACTGTAACACACACACACCCGTACAAACACATACGCACACTTTGTCAAAACAACCAAATCGCACAAACATTGTTTGTATTGGTTGTATCAGATTGTTTTCCTGCCATAAACAGCACTTGAGGCTTCATGCATAAGGCAGGCTTTTTCTTAATGCAGACACAGTTGATTTTACTGTAGCGGGGGACACAAAAATGTGACAGTCTGAGGGCCACATTATCACCAACCTGAGCATTAATAAAGGGAACAAAAAGGTTTGTGGATATTTTCCTGTGATTTTTATTAGTAGTAGTTTTTCATCTTTTTGTGTGTTTTTGTTATATTTCTTGTATATTTCTGTAATTATTTGGTGTATTTTTCTTTTGTTTTGAGTGTAATGCATTTTTTTATGTATTTTTGTCATTGTTTTATGTATTTTTCTGTATTTATATAGTCATTTTGAGTGCTTTTGAAGTAAATGTGTTTTTACTGTTGTTTTGTGTATTTTTGGAGCAACTTTTGTACGTTTATGTTGGAAGCTGCACAAAAACAAATAGAGGGCCACATTTGGCCCTCGGGCCAACGGTTGTCCATGTCTATCTTAATGTGCACATCACGGCTACGAAATTCTGTGGTTATCTGCCCCTGTTGATGTCAAACCATTGGAGAATTGATAGGCATTTACGCACAAACACACATATTCACACGTTACTTTACTAGACAAAATGTGTAAAGGAAATGTGAGATGACCTTGTCCAACATGGACGTGTCCCACTCACCTATACATATTTCTCATGATAAACACACATTTTAATGCTAAAACTGAAAATATGCCATTATTGGGTGCAACAAATATGAACTGACGGTATAGGTAAAAAACTGCTGCGCGCACAGATAACAGGTTGCTGACCTGAGCAATGGACACAGACATGGAAGGCAATAAACCCAACCATCTGGTCCCTTGGGTGTGACTGATTTCATTGCTAAAGGGAGAACAGTGACCCCGCGGTCTCCCTTGATGACGACAGAGTCGCTGTGTTGACTCCAATGGGAAAAGAAACGGGAAAACAAAAGCCTCTGGCTTCTGCCTCCCAGCATCCCTCCCAGAAATACAGGGGGGAGGAAAGACGGGCAAACGGTCCGGTTCAGGAAACCCCTACCCATTGTTTTGCTTCCTTCATTAGTCGTTGTGTCAACAGTTTAGTTCACTTATGCGTGTGCCACTGTTTTTGTTCTGCTGCTCCCCGGCTGACCTCGGTGCTCTGATGTTTTGACAGATTGTTTCAAAATCCCATCAAAGCGATTACTGTTGTAAAGTCCAGCCGTCGAGTTGGACAACACAAGCTGGGCTCCATGGTACACCAAAAGCAAATAAATCTGCCAGGTCTAAAATTAAACAAATCTGCCGCCTGCATTTGGTCAGGAAGCTCTGAGAGGTGTAGCAGGGTGTGGTTATGAGTGAGGTCCTCTAGATAAGCTAATGGTGTTAAATGAAAGTGATGTGCTGTGTAAACAGCCGTTACTGGTGTGGACGGAAGGAACTTCAGCATACTCTTTCATCTAAAAGAACTCACCGTCATCAAGGTACATCTGGTCCAGTTCCTGGGGTTCCTGTTTGACAGCGATGGTCATTGAAGAGGGGCTGGCGTCCTCAGGTAGTTGGCAGGGTGAGTTCCCTTTGTTCTGAGATGAGTTTGCCGCTGCCTGCACCTGACTGGGGCTGTAAGCTGAAGCAAATGGACTCTCTGCAGGCCCACCAGGAGTGGATGGGTGGGATGCTGGAGAGGATGAGGAAGAGGGGCTGCTGTTGGGATAAATGGGATGGTAGCTCTGGGCTCCCGGGCTGTTGAGGCTGTTGGAGCTGCCATGGGAGTGAAGAATCTCTAAGGATGAGTTGTGGTCTGGTGACGGAGGGTGGCCTAGATTTGTGTGACCGGGGCTCTCTTGAAAGTGGGAGGCCATTGGACCTGATGCTGTTGTGTGAGTCGGGCTATTTGGCAGGCACTTGATGTACGCCACAGGGGAGAGATCGTGTAGAGTGGGACTGGAGCTGGGAGACGAAGATGGCATTGTGGCATGGCTCGGTGGACAGGGAGGGTAGGCACCAACTAGGCAGGCATCAGGATCAGCCACCGGCATGACCGGAGTGAGCCTGGTCTGATTGTAGTAAGGCTTTGAGTGCATGGAGAGCCCGACAGTCCCCAGAGAATCATAGTCATCATTGGGTTCTGTCTTTATTATCGGCACTGGGAGAAGAAAAAAAAAAAGAGAAAGAAAGGTGGGAGATGTTAAAAACGTGTGGAGAATCCACGTGGCAACCTGAGTGCTGGAGTCAGGCTGAGTAAAGCAGTGAGCAGGAACAATTTCCCTCCGTAATCCAAACAAACAACCAGTAGTGGATATGGGCTGTGGGTCAACTTGGCTAAGTACTCAGAGGAGAGAAAACCTTACACCCCCACCCAAACCACCACCCATCTTTACCACACTGTGAAGAAAAGCAAAAAAGGAAAGAAAAGAAAGAAAGAAATGATGAGTCATTAGTGTGGAAAGCCACAGCTGGTGTTAATCATGAATAAGAACTGTTTTCTTTCGACTCTCCTCCATCTCTGATATCCACTAAAAGTACTTTAAAGAAATGAGCTGCTGCTGTTGCTGCTGGAGAAGCCCGGGACCCCTAGGCTTTCTCCCCACTCTAAAAGTAAGTCTTGCTTTCACGAAGCAGGGATGGGGGCGATGATTTGATTTTGATTAGCGTGCCTGAGCTCCCTAACAGGCTGCAGAGCTACGCCTGCGGTTTGAGGAGCTTCAGACCTCGGCTAATGCAGGAGAGTGCCGTGACGCTCACCACTTGATCATTCTGCCTCCTCGCTTGTACTTTGTAGTCCAGCACAGACTGTCTCCTTTGTTTCCTGATTAGAACTTCTGAGTGACAAGTATCAAATAACACCTCTCGCGTGTCAAGAACAAAAGTGCCTGAAAAAAAGTTTCTCCTTCAAAAGCGGAGGGACCTTGATAAATTTTGGATAAACGACAGGTGGGATCGTCATTAACAAGCCCACTGTGGACTTATTATTGAAGCACATACGCACAGACTGCCAGCAGAACACAAACAGGCTGCTGTTAAGATACCCAGATGCATAGCAAAAGTCTCTGAGTCACAATGGACATACTGTTTCTCTTTCTGCACATTGTTAAATTAGCTAATGGGTGTGGTGAGCATTTAATGCCAACTGTAATGAGCTTTTGGCTAAACTCGCTCAAATGGACATCTACTAAAAGGCGTACAGTTGTCAGTATGAATACGGTGTTTGTATAAAACCAACAGGACTTTTTTGAAAACACAGATGAGTATATTGTATGACATTAAGACATATTTTTCTTCTGGTGTTGAAAGTGAAAAGCAATGAATCCTGCCTGTGTCCTCCAGGGTGCTGAGGTGTGCTGCAGTGATAACGCAGTAGTGAGCACATTTACGTCAACCCTGAGCTCTGGGACCTGGGTCAGAGTCTGGGGAAGCAATGTAGGGAGAGTCCCGTGATGCTCAGGGCTTTCATCTGTGCCGCGCGGGGAGTAGCAGGTTGGGCACATGGTCTCCACTACATCCTCTACCACCTCCCTGTGATTGTGTGTGTGATCTTTTAACCTGTATTTTCCTCATTAATGACCGACAAATCACTTTCCACTACAACCATTTTGGTTGTTTAGATTAGTACCGTACTCTGTGTTCAAATATAATTTGCAAAATATTTCTGATGAATATCTTTAGAAATAACAATTTACCAATAATACATATACAGTATGTAAAAATACTTAATATACTTAAAATACTCAGATAAGCTTTTACAATCACAGTACAGATTTAATGTTGATAGTAAAATGTATTTCTGATTAAAAAAAAAAAAAACATTTCTAAAGGACTGAAAAAGTGTCAAATTCACAACATTTTGAAAGCATAATTACTTTAAACCAACAAAGTAAAATCACTTTTCTAAATACCTAAAATATATTTATTCCAAAAGCTAAAAGCTTTGTACCATTTACAATGAGTTACTTCCTGCTTTGGCTCCACTGATCTGAATAAATTAGAGTTGTTTAAATGATATTTTTCAAACTGCCTTCTTCTGCATTGACAGTGTGACATTACATATTCAACTATAACATTGTAATGTTTCTTCTTCATTTTCTGACTGCAGCCAAAAAATAATGCTATAAAATTGACCTATTGCATTGTGGTAAATGATGGAAGGAGGTAAAAAGATGAACGGAAAGGAAGAACCTGATCAGGTTTCACTACCTGTTTAAACTGGAGCCACAATTTGAGCCTCCATCATGTTGCTGCTTCACAGAAACTATGATACCTGTCTTCTTTGAATCCAAATCCCAGGGGCCTCATTTATAAAACATTGAGTAGAATCTATACTAAAAGTGAACCTATGTAAAAAATCTGAAAATACAATACGCCAAAAAAAAAATCTGATTTATAAAACCACCTGCTCGCAATTTTCCCTTTATAAATCACAGCCCAGCTAGAAGTTGGCAGAGGTGAAGTCACTTCATGTTTCGCCATTGACACGCCCACATTCAACCATAAATGGTCAATGCAAAGGAGTTCATGAATAGGGCTGGGTACCGAAACGCGGTAAACGGTAGTAACCAGACCGAATGAGAACAAACATTTCGGTGCCCCGCCCCCCCCCCGGTCGTTGATCGTGACGTCAGTGCCGCTACTCATCAGATTCAGCACACCCTTTGCTCATAACTGATAGTGAGAGGATAAAAGACCACATGGAGTTTACTTAAAAGCTAAACAATGCACCGTTTGATAACTTACGTGACCCGGAGCCAAGCACATCAACAACAACAGCAGCCAGTGTCGACGCGCCCGGACAAATTGAAGTGAGTTCCGCTGCCAGTGTGATGCACATCATCACAGATTATAACAGCAGCCTTTCCTCTTCGGGTCAGTCTAGTAATTTAATGTCAGCTGATGGCAACCTGGCAAACACCGTTGCTAGTGTGATAACAACATATGAGCTGATCTTATTCTTCAACTCAGTGTTCGCTGACTTTCTGTTTAATGTTAAGCTCATAACAAGTTGTGTTTGTAGACAAAATGTTGAACCTAAGCTTTAAACACCAGATTTAAAAGGCACAGTTTAGCATTTACACAGGAATGCAACAGACTGGCTAGCTCAGGGGTTTACTTCAACCTGCGGCTCAGGAGCCACGTGTGGCTCTTTGACTCTTTCCTATAGCTTTAAAACAAAAAAAATTGAAATAAAGAGTTTTTTTATTTTTACAAAGGTTATTAACGATAATTGACAAATAAAATCATGGTAACAATATTAATCTCCAGTATTATATACCTTAATATATTATTGTTTTACTGGCTATTATTTAAATGTTTTTGTTTATTTATTATTTCCAAATGTTACTTGTATTTATATTATTTAAGGTAATATTGTTTTCAATTTGGCCCTGAAAATAAAAGGGTATTGTATTTTGACCAAGTGTATGCGGTTTAGTTTTTTTAAAAGTACCGGTTTAAGCACAGTTTAAGCACCGGAACTGTTTAAAAAATACAGAGTAGGCGCCGGGATCGGATAAAACCCAACTGATACCCAACCCTACTCATGAATGGTTTTTGCATCAAAACGAGCTGCTGACCAATGCGATTCTCCTAAAGTCTCCAAAGTGTTCGTGCGCCAGGTTCAGAGTTAGCGCACCAGTGCACACATAGTCACGCTACGGTTATTTTTTTATAAATCACAACCTTTGCCATTTTCAAGCACTGTTTTTAGCGTAATCAAGCTTTATAAATGAGGCGCCAGGTAAGAGCGAATGAGCCAAGCTAGTCAGGTTATTGACATACTTCAGTGACAGTATGTTACAGTAGTGAACACTGCTAACTTTTGTTGCACAAACTAAGCTCTTAATGAATTTCACACAGGTGCTGATCTGATAGAGCGACTGTTTTATACTCATTAGTTCAGACTTATTGTGATAATTGTCACATTTATAAAAGCAGCTTGTTGTAGAACGAGAACGTTTGTAGAAGCTACAGCTGTCAGCAGAAATATTTGTTTGGTTTTTGAGCAAATGTAGGATGTGCTTTAACTTAAAAAATACATTGAATCACTGTACAACACTACTTTGCTGAAGGATTGATGTTTTATTTTGTGAGGATGACCATTTTCACACTAATATTTTGTGTAGTTTGTGTTGTAGCCTGGCTAGATTTATACGGTTTATTTTCGTTAAATATGAATCCATCGAATGTTGTCTTTTATGAAGAAGTACTAAAAAGTAAATAATATAAATAGTAAATACTAAAATAGTAACTCGGGTTTGTTTTGATCAGACATAAGCCAAGTTTGTAATTTCTCCCACATTCAATGTCTTCACTCAGCAGAGGCCAAATACTAAAAGCAGCTGCTGGATTGTAGAAGTTTTAGTTCAGTGATTCTCAACTGGTGGGTCGGGACCCAAAAGTGAGTCAGGGACAACTAGTCAAAAAATAAATAAATACTTAATGTCTCTCATGTTGGACTTGTTTTTTCTTTTCCTTTTGACAGATATGCTGTAAAATGCATCTTGCACAGGAAAATATATAGATTATGTTTTAAAAAAAGATTTTATATGCGTGTGTTTTCAACAACTAAATTTGGGTCCCAGGGAGATAGTAGTTGAGAACCACTTTTTTAGTTTGTAAATCCATTTGTTCATACTTAACACTAGGGATGTAACGATTCACTCAACTCCTGATACGATTCACGATACTGGGTTCACGATACGATTCTCTCACGGTTTATTTTACAAAATGGGACTGTAGAAAAATGATGACTGAAAAATATTCCTTTATGTACTGTTTTCCTTTTATTTTTCATTGTCAAAAGAATCCCTTGATAAACTATCCAAAACAGTGCAATTTAACTAAAAATAAATCTTGAATGAAATAAATAAAGGAATAATACAAATGAAGAAGAAGCCTATTAATTTAAATTCTGGTTCTATAATAAACAATGCAAAACTGCATAATAGTTATTTTTCTCTTTAAAAGTGCAACTGAAAATGTATTTTGTGCCTTAACAATTGGACTTAAAAAAAAAAAAAACATTCAGTCATTTCACTGATTTACGGCAGATATTTGTTTGGACCAGCAGAGGGCGCTGGTAACCCAGTGGTCGGTTGGCATGCAGATATCTTGCAGTGAAGAAGAGATGCTATGCTAGCAGACAGGGCTGATAGAAAAACGTGACTTTTACAGATATTCACGTAATATTACAGATATTTTCGGTTCTACAGGGGTAAGGAATCATTTATTAACATGTTTAAAAGTAGAAGGCGGCCAGAAAGAAAGTATTAGCAGATTTTGCCCGCCGCCAAAACTTCTGGATCCGCCCTCTGCTGGTTAAAACAAGTACTGCGATTCAATTTTCACAGTATCGATGTGAATCGTGATACCTATGAATCGATTTTTAACTGCCTTACGATTAATCATTACATCCCTACTTAACACATATATAAATAAATAAATAGAGTTAATACTAAACTGACTGCTTGTACCCATGTGCAGTATTATAAAGAATAAAGTATGAAACAGATTATTATGCATGGCGATGCATCATGGAATCTAATTGAATCAAATCGTTGAATGATGTAATCATTTTGAAATTAAATCAAAGTCTTCCAAGATAAAAAAAAAAATGCATTTTAGTAGCAAAAATGACTCAATAACAGGTGGTGTCTGATGTGACACATCCAGCTGTGATGGTCACTGTGTGCTTAGGCACAGAATAGGTGAGACAAAACCCAAAGCTGCCTTCAGACACGACAAAAACAGTCCAGTCTCTGTCCGACTGTGCAAATAATTTACAACGAGCAGAACAATGTGTGCTTCATTTATTTTTCCTGCATGTGTCACAAAACATGTTCCTGGCGCTCGTTTCTCCAGTTCCAACCACAAACCGATGTGTTGAAGAAGGGGGAGCGGGCACTTGTTTGTGTTAAGAATAGAACTTGATATTATAGAGGAATCTCTAACTGGTCTGTAAAAATAAAGAGACTCCCAGAAATTTTCAGTGGTTGCTTCTTGTTCTTCTTCCTGGTGACGGTTGATTGGTGTATTTAGTAAAAAGTATTTCTTATTTGAAGAACTAAACGTCACATCTACAATCGCGCAAGACTGATCGGAATAGAACCTGGACGAGCAAGGTTCTTTAAGGGAGTCCAACAAAGTCACTTGTTTCACAATTGACCATTCAACTTTATATAGTACAAGCAATCGATCCA
Organism: Gouania willdenowi; assembly: GCF_900634775.1. Lineage (NCBI taxonomy): Eukaryota > Metazoa > Chordata > Actinopteri > Blenniiformes > Gobiesocidae > Gouania > Gouania willdenowi. Next base: position 27,214,413 of record NC_041059.1, read on the forward strand.
CAAATACAGACTCAATCAACATGAAAAATAAGACATATATGAAAACTACTGTAACACTACCACAATCTAGTTAAATACAACAAAAGCCCACAACATCCAGGTCATCCGTTTAGTATCAGGCTGCAAATAAATAATCAAGAATAAAGTTCAATAAGTAGTGAATAGTCTTCTTTAGCAGAGCTGGGAATGATGGGAACACGAGGTTCTCACCGCAGGACTCAGCTCATCAGTTAAACGGTGTCACGTCTGTTAATAAGACATTACTACAATGATATTATGTGTATTATCATTGATATGGCTCTCATACCAACAAGCTATTCTCTCTCTTTCATTCTCTCAGACTTTGTACCCAACAATAAAGTGCATCAATGAGCTATACGCTAATCTAACACAATGAAGAGTTGGTGTTGATTGCACAGGATTAACTCTTAAAGCAGATCGCTTGGCTTTATTTGAGGAAAATTAAACTTGACTGTCTTTATCTGGTAACACTTTAAGTGAAGTTTTATACATAAAGGCTGACATTACGCTTAGCATGAATGAGGTGTCATGAAGGCTTTCATTAAGTGTCGTTCATTACCCTAACCCTACCTAACCCCACTCGATCCCTCCACCTAACCCCAAAATGCCAACATAGCTCCAAAGGTGTCATAATTTAGCTAACAACACTTAATGACAGCCTTCATGACACCTTATTCGTTGTAACGACAGATAATGACAGCGTAATGTCAGCCTTCAAGTAAAGTGTTACCCTTTATCTGTTACATGCTTATAAATAAATGTAGGACATTGGAATATTTATCATTCCTGTGAGAGCAGACACTGGCGATAAACTGAATAATGTCATTAAAATGGAATTATCCTCGTGGCACAGAAAAGCGTAAGAATGAGAAAACAGGAGCAATAGAAATTGAGCAGGTAAGTCGTTTGCTTTGGAATTGGATGGAGGTTAACAGATAAAGTTTCAATCCTGCTAACTAGCTAGCTCAGCTAGCTTTGGATAAACGCTCATAGTACATTGTTTATCTAAAGCCCACATGTTTTGCTAATTGACAGTTGGCTAATTTACAATAACCATGTGACTGGTTAATTTATTATAATGGTCTGCCATGGGACTGACATACTGGCGTGACATCACAAATACATTGTTTATATAAAAACAGGAGTGTGCCATATTGGTGTCATTGTCCAGTGACATTTACCGAAACTAAAACATTTGGACAATGAATGTGGTGTGAAAAAAAACTGCAAATGTAACAGTTTAATAATAAGAGCCAAACCTTTTATACATTATGGATGCAGGGCGAGAAGGTCTTATCTAATTATGTATGAAAAAGCTTTTTTTTATTACATTATTTATTGTTGTATAATTTCGTTCCCATACAAGTACATTCCTCTAAAATGCAGCTACTGGTGTTCAGCTCCGGTGCTTGCGTTTCACTCGAAGAACAACATGCTTGTCATGTGACCTAAATGGAAAATAAAGGTGGTTTTCACAAGCATCTGTGGCCCAGAGAGTGTTTGCTTCATCCTTCCGCTATTTCAAACAAGTCAGGCTATTTTAAGGCTGGAGTTTGCCTTTTTATAGAAAGGCAGACAGTGTGGGGTGAGAAACGCTCTGTGTAAACAACGTCACAGACCACATGTGTACTTGAAGTGGGACATCGGCCGGAAGAGGCTTTTCATACAGGCGGGATAAACAAAGTGATGACAACGGTGTACAAGTCTGTGTGTGAATGTTTGTGTGTCCCGAGCCCACCCCTGAGCCACAGTGATGGTTGTTACTGATTGTTGACACACACACACGCACACACACACACACATATCCTCAAAAGCAAAAAAAGCTTGACAAAGATTTCCTCGTTCTCTGATCCTGTACTCAAACTAGGAAATTATTACAGTAATTGTCACCAGTGAGGGTCTAATTAAAAAGATTATACACAAATTTGTGTTAGTGCCATGATTAGGGTTGGATAAATAAAAAGCATAAACATGTTTATCTATTCCCAAATGCCGTGTTAAAACCATTTTGGTGGATTACACATAAAGGAGTGTTTTTTTTAAAATGCTGTTTTGATAACTTAAAGCGACTTAACCACATAGACTCTACCTGTGTGTCATCCAAAGGTTGATATTGTGGCTTCTACAGAAACGCTATGGCTGAAGGCAAAAAAACTCAATCATTCACAGTAAGAAGGGAGTTTAAACACTTCGTAAAGGAAGTTTTCTGCTTTGCGCTCCAAAACCCACATTGTAACGCGCAGAACTTTTTTCAAAATTCAACTCACGTGACGTGTCAACAACTTGTGTGTTCATGGTGGAGTCAAAAACTAATTTTTGTGTGGAAACGCTTTCCTTCGACATTTGCTTGCGAGTACTTCCCAATCAGAGGATTTTCAAGAACAACTTTTGAACAAGAAACAGGAACAGTTTGAAAAAATGTCAAATGAAATTTATAGAATGGACTAAACAATGAAATAAAGATGTGTAATTCTATGTTAGTTTATAAGAAGACCTTAAAATTTTAAAATATCAAAGGTTACAATGAAAATTGATTGTTTTTGATTCTTCGGTTTAACCTATTATGTGTTTTGTAACTATGTACGAGTACTGATGTTTCATTGTGAATAATTTAGTTAATCCTATGACGGTACATGATAGGCAAAAATTCCTTTTTCGATTGCTTTTTGATAAATTATGTTATAAAAACATTCATTCGTTCATAAATATGAGTTATGTGGTTAAGCAGTAGTTAAAACACTGTCACGGGTGTGTGGTTTACTTTTAAAATCAGGTGGTAGTAAACTGTCATCGATATGTATTCTTTAGGTAAAAATAATGAATAAACAACAATTTGATTATTAATAAATAGGTTGCTCTGCTTGGGTTCTTCCTTCCTCTGATATTTTTCATGTTTTTTCGTTGGACTAGGACAGGGGTCTGCAACCTGTGGCTCTGGAGCCTCATGTGGCTCTTTGACTCTTTTGCAATGGCTCCCTGTAACTTAAAAAAAAAAAAAAAACTATTGAAATTTTTTTTTTTTTTACTGAGGTTATTAATGATTAATGACAAATAAAATCAAGATATAACAATTTGTTAACCTAAAAATAAATCATGTTGTGCAATGACTCAGCACCTTCCTACTTCACCTCCTGCAACATCTACAGACCATCAACTTTCCTGCACCTGTGGCTAACCTTAAGTTTTAAATCCCTGGTAAAATAAAAATAACTAAACCAACAAAAACACTATTGTGGAAGAAAATAGAGATTTTAATTGTGTGGGAACAGATTCATTTAACCACCAATGTGCAGGTCAAATATGCATGTTTTATGTGTGGCAAGAAATGAGTAATTAGCATGTGTTGATCACATGATCATGTGTTATCAAACTCAAGTTACTTTTTGTAGCCTTTTAAATACATTCAATTTAATTGCATTAAAAACATTTATATAACATTGTGTTCATGTAAACTGAGATGTGTAAGAATTTGAAGATGCAAGATACTGTTTTATTTCTTGACGTCAATTTATTTTATTTTCAACTGTTTTTAAGTTGCCGTGTATAGAATTTAATTCAGTGTATTGTCTTCATTGAGAAGGTATTTTTCGGCTCCAGGAGGACTTTAATCCAGGTGAGATGAGGCAAAATGGTTCCTTTGAGAGTAAAGGTTGCAGACCTCTGGACTAGAACTAACCATCCCACAGCCCAAGGGTTCCCCCATACTGCTTCCATAAACAATACTTGACTGTTTTAACATGTGGTTGACATAATATTAATACCACTAACATAACTAATTGAAAACATGATGATATAATATGATGCCTTCTGCTAAATCATGATGTCATCCCCGAAACCCATAAAACCTCAACATTTGAAGTTGCTCAGTTGCAGGTGATTGAGATGCAGTATAAATCATCTCATAAAGGGATCAAACTGACAATATATCTGTAAAAACTATGAAAATCATTTTTGCTATGAAGCATGAAGATCTTAAAAGTCGATTGTGTTTATTTCCTGATGAATTTACTACATTATCTTCCACTAAAATCACTAATACTCAGGAACACAACTTATTTATTATTAATTGTTTATACTTCGATAAACATCAATACATTCTAATCATTTATGAAAACCTTGAAAAGTAATGAACATACATTCAGCTTTTTAAGCTTCTTAAATGGGCAGTGTTGGCTATAATGTACTACAGCCATAGCTTGGTTGTGGAGGCCAAGCCTTCATAACAACGCCGCTTTTTGATCCTTCGATATCGACTCTTCCTGTTATTGTGAAGCAGAATTCATCAAGCGTTGGATTGTTCTCCCACTAATAATTAACGTCAGCTTGGGTTTAAGAGGTTAGTTTACCCTACAGAAGATCTGATGGAGTAATCTTAGTAAGATTTATTACACCCTGGTTAACATCCATGTGTAAAAAACGAAAAAAAAAAAAGTCTTACAATGAGAAAATACTTGTTTCAGCAAATCTGCTCCATTGATATTTACTGTGTATCTATGTCAACAAAACACTCCTTTTAGATAAAGGACTACTCCAACCAGCAAAGCATGTGATAGTTATTATTTAAAGTGTAAAGTTTTCGGATATTCTTGGTTGTGTAAATCTCATAATAGCTTCACAGCCATTTTGGCTGCAGCTCTTAGAAGTTAATTATTGCTCTTTGGCATGACGTTGGCCCTGCTTGTGTGGTCGGAGTGTATTTGGCAGTCAAAGACACAACCAGTGATCTTATAATTAAACCTGTGTTGATGCTGGGGGGGGGGGATAAAATAGAGACGCACCATAGAGCTGCTAAATAGCACTGTTGTGGGGGTGCAGCATGTATGTGAAGTGAAAGGGATAGGCTATATATGGCTCGTCTGTCCTGCACTGGCTCAGTTAGCCACAATGCACCAACAGGCATCTCCAAATAGGGCTCTGCTCCACTTCTTTCTCAGAGCTGCATCCAAAATTCTAATCACTTATCTGTTGCGGTCATGAATACATCTGCTCATAATCTAAATGTCACATCTTGTTAACAGCCCAAGGCCTTAAAACACAGCACATGCTATCCCTGAAGCAATAGACCCATTAGCCGCTGATCAATGAAAACAAGATACCTGTGTTTTGATCTAATTGATTTCCCTGTTTATCATGAGGGTGAGTGCAAATGCATGGTTGCTGATTGGAATCTTTAAACCTGCCAGGACCCTGAGGAGTCGGGTCGGTACGTTTTTGTGTTTTCGGAGCATCACTAATCCTGTCCTCAAAGTTGTAGGAAATAAATACATTTGCTCAATGAAAATTGACATTTGTATGTTCAGCATGATCAATTTTATTTTTATTAAAATATGTATTTTATTTACATCATAATATTATATAAATCATTCACCAATTCTGCAGCACTTAAAAACATTTGCCACAATGATTCAGTAAAAATAAATACTAGAACTTTATCACGTGCAGCAGTATTTAACTATACTAAATATTACCTAGATCTGTTGTGGAAAGTGACTCAGATGTTAGATGGAGCTCAGTGGTGATTATTATTGCAACAACACATCATCAGTAGGATAAAACTAACCTGGTAGTGTGAGGGCCCCTCACATGGTCTACAAGGGCTACCTGGTGCCCGCGGGCACAGTGTTGGTGACCCCTGACTTAAGATGATAAAATGTATCAAAGGATGTTTAGGTTTATTGGTGCAGTTGATAATCTATTTGTTCTTTTTGTGAACTCTTCTCTAAACTCTCAGCGATTCATTCTTAAGATTCCATTGTGAGAGTCGTCTATAAACACTGAGGCCGGGAGCACATGATAACACACTGAGGTATTCCTGCGTTTTCAGGTTGATCGATGAGTGACAAGGCAATTGCTCTCGCTGGTGGACTTTTGCACGTGTGTATTTTACACTTCATCGGAGCACAGGTGACATGGGGAGGTAGTCGGAGTGTGAACGGTGATTGACTTCTTTAAATCAACATGGCTTGGAGGCTCTGTCACTCAACACCAACACCTCATGGCTGCGGAACGCGGCTTTACTACAGAATAAACACACCTCATGTCTTCTGCTCTCACTCACGGGCTAAAGCCAAATGGCAGGTGAAACATCAAAAACATCCACTGAGGCTGACCGCTGACTTGTATGTACGTACTGTATAGGAGGTTAAAGAAGTAGTTTGTATGATGAATGCAAGGCACTGCATGGTGTCACTGTTAAAGAGGTGTGGGTGATGATTACCATTTGGAGGCAGGTAGGTGAAGCGCTGGTACTGGCTTCTCTTCCGCTTGCCGTTGCAGACGTAGAAGTTGACGTGCACTGGGCTTGATGTTCTCTGGTTTTTGTATGGTGGAATCTCCACAACAAGGGTGCACTAAAATAGGAATAAGAAGTTTTTCACTGTTTCCGAATCAAAACTGCGTATTTATACAAATACACACATAAACAAAAAAAAAAAACCTGTGACGAAATCACACTTTGATTTTTTGTGTCGTGCTCAGTCTTTTGATAACAAAGACCTTGTGCAGCACATTGATATTCAAATACCTGAAGTTATCATTGTTTCACTAAAGCATCTGGCTGGGTCTGATTTGAGCGAAACCACACAAAATGACAGAAAAAAAACACATCGTTAAAGGACAACAAAGATACACAAAAACGACTCCAAGAACACAATGACAGGAAAAATAAAACAAAAAACACACACACACACACAAGGACAAGAAAAATGCATTAAAGAACAAAAATAATACAAATAAAAAATACAAATTCAAAATAAATATAATATACAAAAGGAAAGCAAAAATACACAAAATGACTCCAAAAACACATGAGATGACAAGAGAAAAACACAAAATGAAAAAAAAACAAAGTTCTTACTTTAAAATTATTTTTACTTTCACTTCTTTACTTTTCTATTATTTCTATTGTATTATGTTTATATAGCACTATATTTCCATTACTATTTATTTTGTTGTTTTCTGGCTTCGAGAAATAAGTCTTGTTTTTATGGAAACATGAAAACAACAATAAAAATAAAAAACCTTTAACTTTAAAGAAATCCTGTTCAAAAAAGGCTCAGTTGTTAGGTTTTTAAACTATATCTAGTGTTCCTTGTATTTTGTTTAAATTAATATAATATATAATATTAGATCATTCTAAACCAATACAAGATCTGTTTTTTAATTATTTCTACTGTAATGTGTGCACTTTTTTTTTTTAATCCTTATTTATTTAACAGTATTTGACTTCTTTCTTTTGTGTTTATTATTTTTATTTGTAATATTTCTCGGACTTCTGTAACAAGTAATTTTCCCTTGCGATGAACACAGTATTTCTGACTCTGATAGTTATATTTTTCTCTTTGATTCACCTGGGGATGATCTGTATTTTGTGATCTTTCTTTGAATTTAAATGAAGCTCTATAGATTTGAGAATATGGCTTGCTACATGACTATAGACCTGTGGGGTTGCAGAGGTTAATCAACAGCTTTGTTTATTTTGCATCTGGCCTGCTTTTCAGATACATTTTCCAAGAGGAATCCAGACTGGGATGTGGCCCAAATGAGCTCATCTGGACTGTGTAGGTGCAGCAGCAGCAGCAGCAGCAGCAGAGCCCCAGAGGTTGGTCCAATGCCCATGTTTATCTCTGAGGTAACCCCAGGGTTTTAGCGGCCTGAGAAAGAGAGTGGTAGCTAGCTTATTTGTTTGCACAGCCAGGCCTATCTGTAGGAAGGCACAATCCCCCACCCACCCCCAAGACCATGGCAAGTCTGGACGGATGTGAACTGCATGATTCCTGACTAGTGAGTCTGATCCCTGGGATATTGTCACTCGCGTGTGGGTCTAAACAGGCCAGGGTGAGGACTTTTGACAGGAAGCAGGTTTTTGTCGGTCATCACAGTGTGTACAAAGGAAGGCTGGAGTAGAGCGGAGCGGAGGGAAAGGGGGGTGGAGGTGAGCTCAGCCCTGGTCTGCCCTCCAGATGATGAAAAAGTAAACATACAGGTGGCTGATTGAGTGGGCTGAGCGAGCGCATGCACATGCACATGGCTTTCCGTCTGGACTAACCAAGGTTAGTGTGCTCAGGACAGCCATAAAAACAAAGTCAGGCATCCAGACTGAAGTAGTTTAAAAGCAGCCTGGTAGAATTAGACAGCAGAAGAAGAAGACCAGTGTTTGGCTGCTGCTTCTTGTTTGTTAGATCCACAAATAAACACACAACAAATGTTGCCTGGCCATGAGCTGTGAGCACCCACTAATTTCCTTGCATCTGGGACTCTAAGCACCACACATCAGCTGGCCCTACAGAGCAATTAGACATCAGACATCATTACCTGAGTGAATAAACAACAACAGCACGAGAGCAAGAAGCTCTCTCAGTCGCAGCAGATGCATGAGTGTAAATCACCTCAACAACAAGCAAGGGAAGAGGAGTAGCTATGAGTGAAAGGCATCAGCATTATCAAACATACTGTTGCCATGTGCAACTACGCACATTTCACCTCTTTATCACAGACAGGGTGTTTAGTCCAACTGTCTACACCTCACCACAACTCGCTGCTGATTGTGGTGAGAGGCCTACGGTGTCTACGGTGTATTTTTAATGCATTTTTAAAGCATTGAATGAAGAGGTTTAGCAAAAATGATGATGGTCACAATTGCCATTTTCCCATCCTCATTGTCTTCCTTGAATTCTGTTCTGTTGCTTTCGCAAAGGTTACATCATGACGGCGACAGGTGAGGGTGAGATGGAGAGGAAAGGAGGAGGAGAAAGCCTCGAGGGAAAGTGGAACTGAAAACGTCAGCTGAGGCAGGTAGGTGAGAAGCACTTACAGGTTTGACAGAGTCCTTGTCCACTTTAGCTTCTGTCTCCCACAGATGATGCCCGTCTAGAAAAGAAAAGAGTTTTGTCTCGTCATCGTGCAGATAGATTATACCTCATATGGAAGGTAACTGTATTGGTCAGAGCACATTGATCATGGACTGTACGCTTTGGCTCACATTTAGCTCAATCTTTTCATAAAAACAGTTGATCATTTTAAAATTGGTCCATTTGTCATTGACTGCATAATCAAAGACAGTTTAATTCAGTGGTTCTCAAACTTTCTTGGCTCAAGTACCCCTTTCTCTTATTTCTGAATTCAAGCACCCCCTTTGTCCGACTTCAAATTTTTGCTCAGAATTCTATGAAAAAACAACTACAGAGCATAAAGATGAAATGAATGAGTGATAACACACATTTTAAAGAATCCCATTGTAAATAAGTGGAATAAAACAATAATTTGTGCCTCCTGAATGTATATATTTCTATAGTTTTTATCATTTCTGGTCATCCCTCACCTGATGTGGGGCCAAGACTGACCCTTGTATTTTCAGATTATGTTCCAATTAAGATCATTAAGATCATCCTAATTATTATGATTATCATTTCTAACAAAAAATAAACATCATAAAACTCCATATTTTTAATGTTTTGTTTGTTAATTTTCCACTTACCCCCTGTAGTACCATCAAATACCCCTAGGGGTACATGTACCCCCATTTGAGAAACACTGGTTCCATTAATGCTTTGATTCTTTTTGTTCTTTTGCTTTTCCTAAGTTCACAGACTTTGCAGATTTGGTGGATTTTGAGTTTCCAGTAACATTGACTTGCTTTGGAACTGTCACTCATGGCTGATACCTCCCTCTCTGTGATTGGCCCCTCCCTCTACACCAACTCCTATTTCCAGATAAAACCCTTGTGAATTCAATCAATTCACCTTTCACAAAAGCCCCGCCCTCGTTTTTGTGATGTCCGACATTTTCCTGAGTTGGTTTCATTTGGAATGGCTGTGCGTGTTAGCGAGTCTTTTTCAAGCAATACCTGCGCGATGTCCTCCAGATCCAGGCAAAAGGGGTTATAAAATGCTGTGGAGGGATATATTTAACATATTAAAAAAAGCAACGAAGGGGACATTAAAACTATTGAAGCGATTCAACGAATGGAAGCAGTAGCAGCAGCTCCAGGTCACAACTGACCTTTTTCATTCTTTTCACCTTGTTTACCTATATTTTTTATTCTAGGTGGGTTCCTTTATTTCTTTCAAACACAGACGCACAACCTGCACAATTTTTTCTGCTGTTTGTGTCGGCAATTCTTTGCGATCGTGTCGGTTGATACTGCTCTGAGCCACGGCACCATTGTTTACACACAAGATCAGCTGTTAGCACTCCGTGCTAATGCTACGCCAGCTTACACAACAAGACCCGACATCATCATGGGAAATGTTAGATCTATCTCCAATAAGATGGACAAGCAAGCAGCGCTAACCCGGCATTCAGGGACTTCACAAGATACGTGAATGTATGTCACCTTCTTTAATCAAAATCAAATCAAATAAAGCTCTATTTTCATTTTGCTGAACATACACATTAGTGCAGACAAAATGAAACAACGTTAAAAACACATCTCTCATCACTTCAGTTGTGTACATATGATTGGACAATTATTGTTTGTGGGTGGGGTTTTGCGAAAGGTCAATTGAAAGAAGAGAAAAACCCAAACTAAAAATGAACTGCCTATATCAACCCTATAACTAAATAGATGTTTTTCCAGAAGGCAAAAAGGAAGACTTTTGTTGACAAAAGGCTATTAATAACATTTGCCACCTCACGGTAAGTCCTGGTACTAATCTAATTCAGTGCCTTTAACTCTTAGTGCAAGCAAGAAAAATACTTGCATTTTTAATTCCATCACTGGTTATTCTCTTCTTGTTGTGGTAAAAAAAAAAGTTTTCCTTGCTGCCATGTAATAAAAAGCCACTGCAGCTGTAGGAAAGCCTGCAAAAGCTCAGCTTGCATTCTTGGGGTTTTCTTTCTGATTTCATGCCACACCTTCCAGAGAAAACACTCTGGGCTTTGCAAACGCAACCATCTCCAATCACAGTGATAGTTCTCTCTCTCCCTCTCTTTTCCCTTAAAGATAACTCATTAAGCCTAATGAAAACAGAAGGGAGAAAGAAAACTGTCTGTGATTTAAATCGGTGCTAACATCAGCTCATGGTCTGAATCTACACATATATAATTCCTGCATGATTTGCTGAGCTACGCTCCAAAATTCCAAAGCTAACAGATAAGCTAACTGATGTCAGTCTCTAGATAGATAACAGAAGTCCAACAGCTTAGGGAGATGTAAAAGTCTTGTTCCTCACTATGTTTTTCACATCATGTGGTAAATAAATAATACCAGCACGCTCGTCTTATTATTGGTGAGTTGTGGAAGAGGAGGCTCCTGGTCAGCTTTGTTATTCAGGGAGTGAGCATCAGTCGATATTTCTTCCCAAAATGACCACATTAAAATTCAGAAGAGCAGAAAAACAGACCAGGAGGGGATCAGATAAATGTTTTCTATTTAAACTGAGGGAAATAGAAGTTGCATATGGGGGAATGTGTATGGCTGAAATGGAAATGAAGTGGCTGACTGGGGAATAGTAGCTGCAATATCCCAGTGGAGCTTCCATAGTGCAGTGATAGCATGGATGTAGCTGGTGATTGGGATGCACGCAAGGAAAAAGTAAGGATGGGATGTTGAAAAGAGAATGAAAGGTCATTAGGAAAGAGCAAAGTCGTGGAGAAGGTCAGAGGAAAGAATAGAGAGCCGCGTTCCTCATGTTACGTCTCAGGGAACCTAGAGGGAATCTCAACCGCCTCCGCATTGGGAGACACTCCAAGAGGCAAACCTTCGACTTAGATTACATACGAGTAAACAAGTTTTTAGACTCTACATTCCTCTGGTTAACATTCCACTCATCCCTCACACCTTTACATCACTTTTCCTCCACTAAACCATGAATCCCATATTGAATATCAAACCAAAACCGATTCGTGTCAGGGCAACCAATCGCATATTTTGCAAGAGCTGGGAATGACTGATAACCACTGAACTTTCCATTCACTTTTCCTTCTCTGCAACATCTGCGAAATGCGTCTGTTGCCTACAACACCTCCTCTTTCACACAACCTCCACCCACGCTTAATGCACACACACAGATGCGGACACACGAATGCACGCAACCACGGTATCCTTTACCTCTGAGCAGGTCTTCTAATTCATATTAAGTCGAAGCAGTGCATGGTTTTTCAAGGAGTTGTATGTAGAACTTTGCCCCGTGTTTAAAAGCTTATGAACAAAGCTGAATTTAGTCTTAGTACTGAACAGTCAGTGAGTGTTTTAAGCACATGACTTACATCAAGATTTGATTCATAAGGGTTAACACCCGAATGTGAACAACCCACTCATCTATCAGGAAACAAGACCGCACACAGGGTGAGACATTTAAGAGTCACCTCTATTTCTGTGCTCTGGAGGATGTGTCATGTTGTATCCAACGTAGCAACAATTTAGCTGGGGTTGCAGTTTTTATTCAAACAACAACAACTATCATTGTTCATCTTTTTAGTCTGAAAAGTTCTAAAGAATTCAACTTGATCTTTTAAAGCCTGACGGATACTTCCTCATTAGGGATTCCCCAGACAGATGCACTCACATTGAACCCGACACAGAAAGACAGCACTGAACCCAGCTTCCACTGACCATACAGAGGTCATATGGACAAAAGGAAAAACGATTATACAATAATTAGACATCACTGAATAAACTACATATTTAGGGATTACATTTACATTTTGTAATTCACTTACTTTTACTCCTTTTCCCAAATGAAAAAAAAAATGCTCGGTGGATTTTCTCATAAATGATTCCAGAAGTCCAGCTGCTGCCTCTATCTGAACTGGTGAAACCGGAGTAATGCAGTTCTGCATCAGATTGAGAAGCTTTCATATAAATTTTGGTGTGACAGTAAATTTATGATCGTTTTATTGACAGGAAGTGCGTTATTATTGATGTATAACAGGTAAAGCCTGAGCCGACTTGACCTGTGGGGCAGCGGAGCGAGGGAGATGGAGCTCAGAATGAAATCCATTCTCTCTGTTGAGGATCCAGCCGTGTGGCTCGGAGTCAAAAACTGATCAAGTGACTCAAAGTGATGGCTTGGAATCATCTGGACAAGTACATTTGTATTATATTTGTAGGATGTATATAGCGCTCATGTGGAAGACATCAAAAGTGGCCAATGGTATGTTGGACAGCCTCGTAACAGCCACAGCAGGCTGTCAAATCACAAATCTGACAGCTGGAAATGTGGGGCAGATGTGTGAGATAAGATGGCCTTTGCCACCAAATCAAGAGTTTCAACGACGGGCAAACGAAACACGAAATATGACCTTTTTAAGGCGTAAACACTAATCCAAATACTCCTCACTGGGATGGTACTGACAGGTAAATTCTTCATTGAAGATGCAGAGGTCTTAGTTTTGTGAATTAGCAAAGCTACCAGATGTTCCACACACTACATGATCTTTTTGAAAAGGTACGTTATTTCACAAGCATAGTAATCAATTGTTTACTATTGTGAGCTATTGTTGTGAAAAGCTTGAGATGAAAAATGTTGTATATGTGTGTGTTTATTGAAATAAAGAGAGTTCAACTCAACACAGCTTGTTTATTTATAATTTAGTGTTTTATCCATTTATGGAAATTGCACCGATAATAAGGAAATGGCAGCAGCCCCAGGAATTAAGGAGAATTTTTTTTTCTTTTCCCAAATGAATGCAGATGTATCTAAAAGTGCACAACTATCAAGGATTGAATACATACTGTACACTGGGATGGGGGCTCCTTCTCATAAATATAAGGTGAGATAAACTATAATCCAGTGGTTCTCAAACTTTTTTGGCCCAAATACGCCCTTTTTCTTATTTCTGAATCCAAGTACCCCCTTTGTCCGACTACAACATTTTGCTCAGAATTCTATAAAATAAACACCTATAGAGCATAATAATGGAATGAATGAGTGATAACACAAATTTTAAAGAAATTAAACAGTATTCAGTGCCTCCCGAATAGATGTATTTTTATATTTTTTATCATTAGGGTCATCTCCTGCCTGGTGTGGGACCAAGACTGACTTTTGTATTTTCAGTTCATGTTCTAAGAATGATCATTTCCATCATCATTATTATTATAAACACTATAAAACCCTGCCTATATTTTTTCTGCTCTCATTTGTTCATTTTCCACTTTCTTCTCTCAAATATTCCCTGTGATGCCATCGTGTACCCCAAGGGTACACGTACCCCCATTTGAGAAACACTGCTTTAATCCACTGCAGGCATAGAAAACAGTTTGTGATAGACGAGTGAATAGTTGGATGAATGGTGAACTTGATCCATCACTATGATAGCAGACTTCAGGAAGAACCCAGTTTTTATTGGAGAGGAATAATTACCGAGGGGAATTGAGTGGACTAACCTATCCTAATGTTATATATCGGACTAGACTTCCCCCATCTGCAGATCAGGGGCTGTGTGGTGCTGTCGAGCTTGGGGCAACACTCCAATCTATCCAGATGTAAAAACCATCCGGTACACCAGGGAATTCCCTCCCCTCCCCTCTGAGTCAGTCGGTGCAGGCTTTCTCCTCCCCTCCACTCCCTCTGTTTATCCGTCTGACTCTCTTTCTTTTTTCCCCGCTGCCAGCGATCCTTCCATCCGTGGAAAGCGGGGCAAGCCAGAGCACACACTCCGATAGGTGCGTCAGGTATGGCTTCCTAGTCTCGTGCCAAGAGGAAGGAGTGTGAGCACTAACCACAACACTTACACAAAATCCACGCGCATGGAAAGCAACAACAAAAAGTCAAGCAAAGCAAAGAAGAAGTGGGGGAAGGATTCGGAACACCCACACTGTGAACACTGGAGGGACTACTGCTCTTTAATATAGGGAAGAAATGTCAACGTTTATTAAAAATCTTAAGTATTGCAACAAAAAAATGTAGATGCAGGGTATAATTAATCTATCAACATAGAGTTTAACTCTTCAGAACATTCACCTCCTCTCATATTGTAGGTGAAAACCCCCCATTATCTCTTTACTTTCTACTCTATGTAGCACAACCCAAGCCTTTAACAGAGAACGCTGGATTAGTGCCGATCAAACGGAAGCTATTTTTTCTGCCTCACACTTCAGTCTAAGGGTCTCGTCTTTTCCGTTTCTCCCTCTGCAGGGAATCCTGTGAGGATGATTCACTGAAAACACTTCCTACTGAACAAAGCAAACAGGCCCGCAGGCCGACTACTACTGTGGGCACACACCAACACAACAACAAACACAACGCACACACACACACACCCAGTGGATGCACAGGGTTTGCATCAGGCATCCTGTGGGTGATGAAGGAGAGCATTGGGGATGTACATGGTATTTAAAAAGTCCAAGTAATTATTTTTCAAGGCACATTAAGGTTTCCCGCTGAGCTCTGCTCATATGATATTGGAAGCTTCTTCAGGGAGTTCAAACCCTCCAAACAACAAAGACGAGAAAGTATGATTTCATATTACGTAGGCTACATATTTAGACATGGATTCCAACTTCTTAAAATAAAGAAAGAACCACATTACGGTCATAAGTGCTTCAGTGGTAAATCGTTTGTTTCACTTTTTCTTGCCATTGTAAACCAGAGGTCAATCATATCGATCACATATACATTCTGAACAACAGTCTAGAAAGCCCAATGACTAAAAATTACATTTTATATCAATCATACGGTGGCTGGGAAGTGTCAGGTGAATGCATTTAAAGAAATGAACACAAATGCAAACAGGTCACAACACGAATGCAAACCGGCCACAACGGAAGTGTTTCCGACGGACCGGTATTACAGTCGGACGGGTATTATGATATGATAGCCTGATATGAAAAATAAAAGAGTATCCTAATCAACTTTCACTTACTTTCATACGCATTTCGATGTCTTCTTCTTGTTCTTCTCTGTTCTGGTGGGTTAAAAACATCCTCCAGAAACGTGTCCGTCTGTAATACCGGTCCGTCGGAAACACTTCCGTTGTGGCCATTTTGCATTCGTGTTGTGACCTTTTTGCATTTGTGTTCATTTCTTTAAATGCATTCACCTGACACTTCCCGGCCACCGGGTTTCCGCAACGGAAGTGTTTCCGATGGACCGGTATTACAGACGGACACGTTTCTGGCGGATGTTTTTAACCCACCAGAACAGAGAAGAACAAGAAGAAGACATCGAAACGCATATGAAAGTAAGTGAAAGTTGATTAGGATACTCTTTTATTTTTCATATCAGGCTATCATATCATAATACCCGTCCGTCTGTAATATCGGTCCATCGGAAACACTTGCGTTGTGGCCGGTTTGCATTCGTGTTGTGACTTGTTTGCATTCGTGTTGTGACCTGTTTGCATTTGTGTTCATTTCTGTAAATGCATTCACCTGACACTTCCCAGCCACCGTACAATCAAAATGTTTTAACACCAAAGATACCAATCAAATGGAAAAACCATCGTTCTACTTCAGGGTTTAAACTCAAACATAGGTTATGCCGGCGTGGAGCCTGTAAAGAAATCAAGAGTGGCATTTGTTAATGGATTACTGACATAAGTCTATGCTAGTTTGACTTTGTCTTTTTTTATTGTTACTTCTATGATCCTTTTTTTGTGTCCCATTGTCTGTACACTGTATGTCATTGTATGTTAATACTACACATGGTTAAGAAGGCCAAGAGCATACTGTGCAGAGGAGCGAAATCTGACAAATTCAGAGCGAACATTATAAACTAAGATAATTCCTCCTTAGTGGGCCTCCTTAGTTTCCAAAAATGTAATACTTCATTTAAACAAAGCAAAAAATAATATATAAAGGTATAATTCCATTTTATCAAATGTAATTTATAAAGGATGTAGGTCTTGCTACTGTCTAACAGACAAGCTTAGGTTGGTCCAATTGTCTGAAAGTCAAGATGTTATTTACCGGTACAAATATTTTCATGAAATGTATCGGATTGTGACTGTTAGATATTACAATATGAGGGATCTTTTATTATTATTATTATTATGGGTCAGAACTGTAAATGCAAGCTGGCTTGGAAAGGATGTAGCTAAATTTGATCTTTATTTGCATGTCAATTTTACATTTATTTACATTCTACCTATTTATTTTTACAAAAATGCCACTGCAAAATATATTTGACATTTTAAAATATTGAAAAGTTTCCTTTATTTGTACTGCAAACAAATGCTACACCTTCTACCACAGATTGCTTTTAAAGTAATCTCATTACAAAGTGTTACAGTAAGTAATGTAACAGAGTGTTTAGGAAACACAATAATTTAGGGCTACTTGCATTCTTATTTTTTTCGTGTAGCTGTGTAAGATGCGCGTTACTCTAATTTGATTAGATTACTCGTTACTGGAAAAGTGTTCACAATAAAGTTATTTATCCAAATCACTGTAAGACCATATTTATGTCATTTTCCTCACGTTTTCAGCATGAGGACAACTCACATTTACATTAATATGACATTAATATTTTAGAAAAAAAGATATTTGTGTTTAGAAAAGTCATGAAAGACTGTCTATTTTATATCTTGTCAGGAAATACATTATTGACGTTACTGTTACAAATGCACTTCTAATAAAGTGAGTATTTGCAAAAATAGTTATTCAGTTATACGGTAATTCACATAATAATTCATGTTTGTTGGTTTACTTTAAACAAAACCTTCAAGGGGCCAAATTGGCCCCAAGTTTGAAACATCTGCTTTATAAATTCTTTGACTGTTTGTAAACATTGTGAAGTATTTTGGTGGGCGGGGCTTAGCCTGGAGGCAAAACCACAATTGTCTTCGTTTTTTTGAGCACGAGTGTCCACTGGAATCCTATAAAACTTCAATTTACGTAACTATTCCTTCTATTCTGGCACCCTAACACACAACAAAGCTGTAACATTACTAGCCTCCACAGTCTTTAGCCAACGGCGTTTCCTGACGTGGGCCATTAAGGGGTCTATAGAATCCCTCTACTTGAGGAAAAGCAGGGTGCGGAAGACTTCATATGATTCTTCACTACTTGAACAGATTGCCTGTAATCAAGTAACTTATTCAATGACAAATCTGTGATTTTAAAGAACTAGTTATTAAGCTTGTAGCTAATGAGAGACACTGAGTATTTGGAATAACGCCATTTAAAATAACGGCCTTAGGTAACGACGTTTTGTTCAGTAACGGGATAGCACTGCTATCCAAAAGCACCCCTGGCTTCATATGCAGCTCTAGTGAGGAGGTGGGTTAAAAACAAGGTGAGCGATTATGATTGGCTAAGGCGCCGTAATGTTTCATGGTAGCCAATCAGAGCCAGCGTTTTTATACATGTGCCAGCACACGCGCCACACACACAACCAGATTGGTGAACGTGGAGAAGTCCGATAAAAAGTTGTCATTTTTAAGGTGGCGATACAAACACTACTTTAAATTAATTGTGATCAAACGCAAGAACGTGCATGTGAAGTGTTCATTATATCCAGGAGTGAAGACTTTGTAAACATCCGTTGTAAGCAACTCACATTTAATGAAGCACCTCACGACACACGCATCTAAAAAATCTGAACTCTTTGACATAGATCAACTTTTTTTTAACAGTAACGCAAATAGTTACTTTTCTTGGTAATGAGTTACTTTTATTATAGAGTAATTCAGTTACTAACTCAGTTACTTTTTGGAACAAGTAGTGAGTAACTATAACTAATTACTTTTTTAAAGTAACGTTCCCACTGGATACACCTCATCATTATCACTTGATTTGTTGAGGAAAAAAGCCATAAATTAAAGCTTAGAGGCAAGACTTTTATACTTTATAGAGTTTTGCCCATATTTGTAGGTGACATCTGAAGACTATCGGATGTTATTGTGCATAAACAAGTATTACTTGTTCCTTGGCTGCTCATATTTATCAATCTGGAGAAACAGTGCTCTGCTTTATTGCTTTGATTTGATGTGTGTAACCAAGGAAATGACGGTAATCAGTCATCATCTCATACTTCGACTTGATCAGTACTGTTTTCACCATCAAAGCCGCCCACACAGGAAGGAAATGCGTGTTCAGAGCATTTGGGTGAAAAAGAAATCACCAGCCACAGGCCACTGGAGTCACTGTCTCGCAGAATGGTTGCAGGAGACATCCAGTGAGAGGTGAGTGAAAGGGGTTAACTGTCAGCAGCAGGGGAAGTGAAGGGGAAGGAGGGACTGCAGGGGAGAGAGGGAAAGTGAGAGAAAGAGACGTCGCACATGGCTCATTTCTTAAGTTGTGGCGAGCACCAGTGAACAGGCAATGGAAACTTCAGCAAATGTAAATATGCTTTGGTTGAAAATATAGTGGCTTAATGCACACCACATGTGTATCTCTGGCTGGCCCTGCTGTATTTTGACGGGAGGAGAGACTGAGGGACCGCAGCCAAGGCCGGGGGATGGGAGGGAGGGAGTGGAGGGGTGGGTCGGGGGGGGTTTGGACTGAGATTTGAAAGAGATATTAGGAAAGAAAGTGCAGGCCAGTAGAGATGCTCTGCTAAAGTGTGGCTCACCCTGTGCCTTTTCCACAAACACCACCTTGGACTCTGGGAGGAAGTTGAGGCCTGTGAGGAGCATCATTTTGCCTCCAGTGGCTGGAGAACTGTCCACGCTCTGCTTCTCCACCAAAGGAAGCTCCTGAGCTGAACGCTGGGCTGAAGAGAAAACAACACACAACGTTGGCCATTCATTCATCACATGTAGATTCCTATAGAGGTGAAAGTACTCACGCTACTGTAATTGAGTTGCTTTCATGGGTACTTGTACTTTTTTGAGTATATTTCTAAATCAGTGATTTGACTTGTACTTAAGTACGTTTTAAAAGAAGTAAAGTAATTCATTACATTTCTACACACAACCGTTACCGAGTCTGTAAATATGCATATATCGGTATCCATTATTCTTTTTTCTATTTATATTTGCAAGTTCTATTTTTGTTTATGTTCTATTATTGTATTGTTTATTTTCTCTTCTTTGCACTATTTTCCAGGCGTCTTCTGGGTTTTTCTGTGTGTTGCCTTCAGTTGTCTTTTTTTATTGAGCAGTCGCGATTTTCCCCACTGTGGGATGAATAAAGATACTCAAGTCTAAATTATTATTATTTTTGCTTCAAAATGATTAACAGAAATTGCGAAACTACGAAAAATGAAGTGACCAGACAACAATCCAATGCATCACATCATAGACGACCAATCAGATTAAACATAATGCAAGGCATCAAATCAGCATTGAATGGAGGTAATTTTCTCAGTTTTAGAGTTCATAAAAGTAGCTATACTTAGAGACTGAGAATCTTTTTAAATTTTGAATTGAAATAATTAATATACAATATAAAAATAATTTTATACAGATGCCTTTGTGGAAAATAAATCAAGTTCCAATTGTGCAAGATTTGGTCTCTTCCTTTTTTAAGTTTACACATGAGATGTTTACTGTATTCAAAGGAACCGTGGCAAGATTTATTACCAAAAATAAACTTGGGGGGTGAAAGTTACAAGTAAATTTTACTTTGGGTACTATTTCATTAAGCTACTTTTTACTTGTATTTGAGTCTTTTATGTATGAGTTACTTATACTTGTACTTGAGTACAATTTCAATCAAATAACAGTACTTCTACTTGAGTAGAATATATCAGTATCAGTACTCTTTACACCCCTGGATTCCTATCAGCTGTGAGAACTCAGCATTGCAGCAGTTTTTAGTGATGCAAACCTTAATCAACCTCCCAGAAATCATCAATACTTTTGACGTTTTTAGCCAACAGCTGTTCTTTCAGTGACGTTAAAATATGCATGATTGGGCCTCATAATATTATTACAGTCAGTCAATTATTCATTGATTTGACTCTGGCAGCCTTCACGCAACCACCTGTTTGACTTTAAATGGAATGAGACAAACTAGTCACTGTAAACCACACTCACTTTTTACAAATTTTTGACGCAATTTGACATCAATAAAAAGGACAGCTAAAAAAATAAATTAGATAATTTCAGGTAGTTTACTATGTAATTGAAACTCGTACTTGCACTTAGTTGAAGCTTGTGGAAGCAAATATTCTTTTATGATGAAGTAACCACAGATTATAATCCACATTGGTCCATAAACTCTGCTGCCAGCTGAGTAAACCTAATTGGCTTCTTCAGGTGCAAATAACATCACACCTTTATGCACAAAGAAATGACAGAAAACTGAGCTTTCCTTCAACGTATACATGCAACTGTGCCAAAGCTGCAGCTGGCAAAAGACCTTTAAAGACCCAGTGTGAATGGATTGGTTTTACCACGAAAGCTTGTCTATTTAGTCATAAAACATAGATTTAAGATAGATAATGTGCATTTTGCATCTATTGCCTTGATGAATGATTTGAATTATCTCATACTGTGGGTAAAATTACTCCATCAGGTAATAAAAGTCGTAGCTTAGTTTATTGGATTACATCAGTAGCTTTCCCCTTTTACTCATTGAGAAAGTCAAGTTTTAGAAAGCATTGCCAGTATAAGAGTTACGCTCTGCAAAAGTGTGTTGTTCAACACTTACAGCATTCAATGGGATTGGAAGCAGCCTGCAGGGATACCGTCCTTCCGTTGGGTTGGGTTATGTGCACGCGGAACACCAACCTAACGCGTGTGTTTTTACGTCCGATGTCTGTTTCCCCTTTACGAAGCTCAATGTCCGAGTTGCGCAGCTTTAGGATTCCTGCGCAGTCGATTCTAGGAAAGAAGCAAAAGAGACCCAAATGTTAGGACAAGTTTGGAAATTCAAAGAGAAATGTGTTCCCTTGAGAGAAAATTGAATTTCAAGAGATTCTTTATTCAAATTGAGACGCAAATTAGAGTCTCCTGTCACACCATTTTTCAACTAAAAAGTCCTTGAATGGCAAATTTGGATGAAAACTACTCAAACTATTTTTGCACGCAGACACAACGGTCTAGTCTGTATTGTCTCTCTTCACAGACTGCACAGTTCGCAATTTTTGAATTCAAAATAATAAAGTTAATTGTTGCCACATGCTGCAACTGTCTGTCTTCATTCATTTTATTTTACAGGTTGGCAAGGTGTAGAGTAGGTTACTTTCCTTCGTCTTCAGAGGAAAAAAAACACTCATGTGTAGCCGTGGCCTTCAATGAATTTAAATAAAACTCATGTGCCTGATAAAAAGCAAGGGAATACAAACGGGATATGGTTTGGCATTTTGGTTATTTTACATGATAGATTCAGGCTTTTTTTTTCTGGGAACACAGTGATTGTTAGATTTAATGGCACAAAATCTCCATAAATACAGTAAAAAGAGGCCAATGTAACACATTAAGTCACTTGTCTTTATTTTATTGGCATGGTCAAAGTTGGCATTCAGTTTCATTATTTTTTAAACTTTATCTAATCTGCACATTTGATCTTCTGCCTACTGAATTAGTTTTGGTCAATAATACTAGTTAGATCACATTCAATTCCAAAGTATGGCTAGTTATTGCTTCTAACCCATTGCAGTCATATGGGTAGGATAAATCAAACAATGTTTTATTTGGCTGAGAAACTAAAGAAATAAAACTAAAAGTTGAAGCTCTCTAAACATTTGGCTGCAGTTCTCAGTGCTCTACATCCCATTTACAGTTGGTTAGAGTTGGTTGAGAGCATAGTAATTAATTGGACATTTATTAGAACCACAAGACCGATGGTTAACCAGCCCTCCTAGATATGTAAAGCATAATGGATAATGTGGTAATGTTGAAAATAAAATGGCAAAGTGATGCAAATTGTTAAATCTTTAATGCCCAAGGCCACAGTCCAGGAAGAGAAGATCTATATGTTCCATAAATTTCATGATAAACCCCAGAAGTTAAAAACACATGAATCTAAATCTCCACCCTAGCAATGCATTACCAAACATTGGAAGAGTGGGAATTTAAAACCAAAATGGTGAAAGATAAATTAGAGGTGCAGGGAAAGGTAATGGCCTTATGTAACCTGAACTCACATACAGAGGTTTAGTTTGTAACACAAAGTTCTGGGCGGCACTCCAGTTATTCACGACTGCACAGTCTGAAAGGAGTCCGAGGACAGGAGCTGGTCCCTGGATGCACAGCAGAGAAGTCTATAGAGCTTTATATTAAAAAAGTGTTATTTTTTCTAAATGTAAAAAAAAATTGAATCACCTTTTGCTTTTTTATATGGCCTTATTCTGACGTCTGAATCCCAATCTGCGAGCAAAAACCACATTTCTAGCGTTGACCACTTCATGCTCCAATTGGAAGTGGAAATCATCCCCATACAGTATGTGAGCTTTCAAAACTAGATCTAATGGCCTCATTACCTGCCTTGGATTGAATTTGTATTCGACACATCAAAAATTTATTAAACAAATCTTAACACAACTGTTGTATCCTGGAGCCTGTGTCCAAGGCCAGGTAGACAGGTTATTGGGCTACCATTGGTCTAAGATGCTTCAATGGATGCAGACAATTTGAGGACAAACAACTCTCTGGATGTTTTTTTGATACATAATTGGTCTACTTAGTGAAATGTCTGCGATGCAGGGTATTCTCTGTTAGCTAAGGTTGGCTATAATTTAGCAAAATAGATTTTATGTTGTTGCAGAGCAGCTTGGTAGGTCTGTGGTAAAAGACTCTATGGGGCGGATTCACAAAATTTTTCGGGGTATTAAAACGTGTGCAAACGTCACTCCACGCGCTAAGAAAAGGTACAAACCCCAGGGAATCAGCACTGTGCGCCCACAGTCTATTTAGTGCATTTCCCTCTGATTAATATGTAAAGTAAGCAGATCTCATATGGGGCGCAAAAAAATGGGAGGAGGAAATGCAAATAAATGAGGACAGTGGGTGCAATGTAATTCATCAAACCAGAACTGTTTGTGGTGATTGTTTTATGCGCCGAGAAAGTACGATGCACAGGCAGGTGTAAACTCACACACAGAGATCATCTCCACTGAATGTTGACACAAAACACAGCGGAGATGGAAAAATATGCTCCAGTTAACCCAGTTAACCACTTATTAAATACACAATTTTCTCAAATTTCTCAATCAGAGTACATGCGGCAAAATTTACCAGTCTTCACTAACGTAACGTGACTGGTAAATATGAGTCTGACGCGACAGAAGCCCATGAATCACATTGAAGTACAGCTTGACTAGGTTGGCCCTTTAACGTTCTTATCTCGGCTATGGATTCAGTACAGATGGCAAGAATTAGCCATCTGTACTGAATCCATAGCCGACTACATGATAAAGTTCATACCGAAGCTCCATCATTGGGGTTCCCCTGTTTTGTTCATAAAATCCTTTTAACAACAGATTCCCACTTTTAAAATACTACGTACATTTTGAATCACTTAGTCATACTCAACTGCATCCATGAATACAATAGGACGTTGTTTACTGCAAGTTTTTTTAACTTCACAACAAACCCTGTCATGAACAGAAAGTTATTTTGAAACACTTTAATCAGTTTTGTTGTATCACTGCATTAATGAAGAGCCAGCCTCCTTCTGCATTGCGATGCATCCTAAAAAATGATTCATTTCAACAGTAAAGGTATTTTAAGAAACAAAAATCTACGAGAAAATGTGGGTGTTTTCTGAACACTTTCACAGCTTTGGAGATCATCTACAAACCTAATGATTAAACACAGATTAATTTGATTTAAGTCACCTGCCCACTCACTGTGTTAGAAAGTGTAAGAAATGAAACTATGACAAAGTTTGCCACACCAACCACACAGTGCACGGTTGGTGTGTTCCTTCAATAAAAAAAAGGGGTGCTTATATTTGTAGAAAGATGGATGGTGAACTTGTCTAGCTCTAATGAGCACTCACATGGCTTTCATGTTGTTTTCAGGCAGTAGAGGGATCTCAAGAAGTTTGGAGTTGGAGTGCATGACTTCATGGCTGGCGGTGGAGACCGTCTTGCCCGTGATGCGGTGGACCTGGTAGAAGGCATGTGGTCGCAGGAGGCGGTCGTCTGCGGTCCCGATGAACAGCTGCAGGGTGAGTGGCTCGCTTTCCATGTAACCGTAAAGCTGGCAGGAGAACAAAGGGAGCCAGGTGAGAGGCAACGTCAGGAGTGAGACTCGCGTCTCAGGCAGCCCCTCATTTAGGAAACACTGATTGAATGCACTTCAGCTACTGAGGGTTTAAGGAGTATTTAATGATAGTCCCGGACATAGTAGAAAAGGTTGTGAAAATACACAATTTTCCCTGTTTGCTGTTGAATGACTTAAAGTCCTTTTTTCGTGGTTTGAGCTTTAGTTACATTTATATTCCCTTACCTAAAGGTATAGAGAAAAATTTGCTTCTTTGGCTGGGATCATTTTTCAATGAGCCAAAAAGTAACAATGGCCTTTACAGAATACACGATAAAGATCAAAAAAAAAAAACCACACCCCAACCTCATAAAATGCTTTCACTTCTTAGGTATAGGAATACTGCCAATAATAATTTTCCACATGAATAAGAACCTCAGTGAAAATCTAAAATGAACACTGACTGTGTTAACACATTCTCTGTATCAGATTTTAAACCAATTCTATTGTCAATCTCAACTGAAGTATATTAAATGCAAAGTGAGTGCAGTATTACACTGAAAGTTTAAGCACATCTGATGCAAATATGTATGCAGACGAACCATCACACCCCCCTGCCTTTATGAAGCTCACAGACCACGTCCCACTGTGATGAAAAAGACTCCTGTATCAGAACCACCACTTCAAAAAACTCCCAGTTACTCCAGTGGGCCTCCATTAGCTTCTACTGCTTGGCCAATAAAAGATCAAATCATAGAAAAGAGAGAGAGAGAGAGAGAGAGAGAGAGAGAGAGAGAGAGAGAGGGGGAAAAACTCTCCATGCCAGGCACAGTTTGAGAGGCGGGTTCCACCATGCTTCCAATATAAACTGGGCATGCCAATTTAAATACAGTGGCAATATTGTTTTTATACCTACGTACAATATAGATTATTTATACATAATAATCATTGCATCATATTCATATTATCCTATTGTCAGTATCTTCATACTTCTACGCTAGAGAGGGGCGGCTTCTCTCACAGCGGGAGCCACAAAATTGTGATTGTCTGATCTGAGGGCCACATTATAAACATTCATGTTAACATTTGGACATACAGTGGGTACGGAAAGTATTCAGACGCCTTTAAATTTTTCATTGCAGCCATTCATTAAAATCAAAAAAAGTTATTTTTATTTCTCATTAATGTACACTCAGCACCTTATCTTGACAGAAAAAAACAGAAATGTAGACATTTTTGCAAATGTATTAAAAAAGAAAAACTGAAATATCAGTATTCAGACCCTTTACTGTGACACTCATATTTAACTCACATACTGTCCATTTCTTCTGATCCTCCTTGAGATGGTTCTGCTCCTTCATTAGAGTCCAGCTGTGTTTAATTAAACTGATTGGACTTGATTAGGAAAGTCACACACCTGTCTATAGAAGACCTTACAGCTCACAGTGCATGTCAGAATCATGAGGTTGAAGGAACTGCCCAAGGAGCTCAGAGACAGAATTGTGGCAAGGCACAGATCTGGCCAAGGTTACAAAAGAATTTCTGCAGCACTCAAGGTTCCTAAAAGCACGGTGGCCTCCATAATCCTTAAATGGAAGAAGTTTTGGACGACCAGAACTCTTCCTAGACCTGGCAGTCCAGCCAAACTGAGTAATCGTGGGACAAGAGCCTTGGTGAGAGAGGTAAAGAAGAACCCAAAGATCACTGTGGCTGAGCTCCAGAGATGCAGTAAGGAGATGGGAGAAAGTTCCACAAAGTCAACTATCACTGCAGCCCTCCACCAGTCAGGGCTTTATGGCAGAGTGGCCTGACAGAAGCCTCTCCTCAGTGCAAGACATATGAAAGCCTGCATAGAGTTTGCCAAAAAACACATGAAGGATTCCCAGACTATGAGAAATAAGATTCTCTGGTCTGATGAGACCAAGATTGAACTTTTTGGTGTTAATTCTAAGCGGTATGTGTGGAGAAAACGAGGCACTGCTCATCACCTGCCCAATACAATCCCAACAGTGAAACATGTTGGTGGCAGCATCATGCTATGGGGGTGTTTTTCAGCTGCAGGGACAGGACAACTGGCTGCAATTGAAGGAAAGATGAATGTGGCCAAGTACAGTGATGTCCTGGAAGAAAACCTCTTCCAGAGTGCTGAGGAGCTCAGACTGGGCCAAAGGTTCACCTTCCAACAAGACAATGACCCTAAGCACACAGCTAAAATAACAAAAGTGTGGCTTTGGAACAACTCTGTGACCATTCTTGACTGGCCCAGCCAGAGCCCTGACCTAAACCCAATTGAGCATCTCTGGAGAGACCTGAAAATGGCTGTCCACCAACGTTCACCATCCAACCTGACAGAACTGGAGAGGATCTGCAAGGAATAATGGCAAAGGATCCCCAAATCCAGGTGTGAACAACAATTCTACATTTCTGTTTTTTTCTGTCAAGATAGGGTGCTGGGTGTACATTAATGAGAAATAAAATGAACTTTTTTATTTTAGCAAATGGCTGTAATGAAACAAAGTGTGAAAATTTTTAAGGGGTCTGAATACTTTCCGTTACTATGTACTCTGCTTGGTTGGTTAGCTTCTTAAAAGGTGCACAGAAGTTAATTGAAAATGATATTGGCCAGAAGGCTTCGTCATTACAATATGCCTGTTACATTTCAAAGGCAAAGGATCAAGACAGATTTCCAAAAATCTGATTTTGAGTCAAAAAAGTCTGAACACTAAAGACCTGCCAGTTATGATGTGCCAAATGGTGGTCATGTGGTCAGAAATGTAACATTTGGGATTGGCTCAGGAAGCTTGCCAAAGCCTTTAGGAAGACTGCAGAATCCATCTGTGTGGACCTCTATGGACCCACCCAGGTGGTTGCTTGATCTTGACCACATGGACATTTTGTGAGGGATCATTTCTTCCAAACCAGGGCTCTCCAAGCTAAGACCAACGCACACGGCAGTGCATCACTACTGATCACTTTTCTTCTAGCTTGGTTTTAAGTGTAAACAGTGGTACCGCCAAATGGAATAAAAGACTCCTGTTGTTTATTTTACAAACTGAGTCATTTTACAAAATGCAGACCACATGTAACCTATGACATAATCTGATTAATAGGTTTATAATTGCCTTTGAGAAGAAACTGGGAGTGTAAGGAAGAGTGAAACTGATGGAAGACTCATTAGAGGTCTGCAGAAATGTAAGCTAATGGCTTTGGTTTAAAAGAATAATTGTCTGGATACAGTATTAGAGATTCTTTCATTGGATAAATATAAATGGATCAGTCTAAACTTGATGACAGGGTTTGTGGATTAGGAAAGAGTCATAGGATGTGATCTTTGCCTCCAAGTTGCCCAAATTTCAATATTGATTATCTTGAAATGTCTCCTCAGTCGAAGACTGAATTCCCATGTGCCCATTAAAACAACTTAAAAATCGTTTATTTAAATTGGATATGAAGGTAGTGATGAAGCTTAAGATGTCATTCATTGCTATCCCTAACTATCACGTTTTTCTCTCTCAGTCCTTGCACTGTCTCCTGTAGCTGTCCTGACCTGTGAGTTAGTCACACATGCTAGTCATCAGTGAGCAAGGCCAGGGTCAGGAGCTTCTTGAAGTCTTGGCATCTCCTGGGAGCACTTCATCTGTGCAGTGATCTCACCAGCAGACCCTGCTCCCCCTTGTTATATTTTACTTATGGTGTCACTAGAAGTAATTATCCATAGCCACACATGCTACTAGTTACTTACGCATTGGATTTGCAGGAGAGCTACGCTGCGGCATGAGGCACAAATCTGTAACGTCGGAGCGTTAAATTGCATGACGTTGCTATATGATTTAATAATAAAACACAGGCCAGCTGGGCTACAAAGCCCTGTCGTCTGTCACTTGTGCCCCAGCGGACTCCTATGGATCTCTATGTGACCCCCCAAACATTACCTCAGCTGCCACATGGTTGCAAAGAGGCCCACTGGAGAGGCAAAGCAGGGTCCTTCTTATCTCTTCACTCGTCTCGTGGTAGCATATGATGACAGTGGCATCTTCATGCAAAACCTCAAAATTGTAGTGACCTCACAATAGGGAGGAAGTGATTAATGAGGTAAGGTAGCCTCTTTCAGTGACGCTGGTCTTCCCAGCAGCAAGGGAAGGTGATCTAGTCCCCCCTCGGACAACCTCCCTTTATTTCTTCACCATATGTGCTCTCCTGACCCTCTCCCCACAATCCCGTCAACTTCTGTGAAACTCCTGTGATGATCACGACTGTACACCACAATCAGAGCGCAACACTTACTCCTTCATTTTATTCTCAAAGGGCAAATAAAAAAGGAGGAATGAGGACAGTCGACACACATGCACACAAAACCAAACTTGTTTTCTTTGTTTGACAATTGTATTTTCTTTTTTTTTGCTCAAATTTACTCGTGAACCAACGGTGCTTTCAAGGCAGATAAGCCTCAAAAGTAACATCTTTATACATTAGCACACATTAATAGAATTTCTTTTTTTTCACAAGAACTTACTGTCGTTAGCTCAGGTGCTACTGAAGCTATCCGTACAGAACACTCATTTAACATTTGAAACACTTTAAACTAACCAACAGAGAGCTAAATAAATTATCTAACACGTCCATATGAGTGGCTTCTGTCTTCTCAGTCTGTCTCCTGCTTATTTACCTTTTCCATCATTCAACAATGTATCGTTTTCTGTTGAAAGCACCCCACACAAGATGCAGTCTACATTTGGTAATTACAACCATAAATTGTAAAAAACTTTTGTCCACGCCCCCTTCTTTAGACACTATAAACCAAAAATGGCAACCCTGTTCCTGAAGCGGTTAAATCTTTTGTCTCTGCTGTTTTGTTTCTTGTTACTCTTCACATTAAACGCGACTTCAGCGACTCTGGCGACTATATTACATTCAAAATCAATGTAAATGGCGCAACAAGCGGCCTCCATTCAAGCATCGTGACTCGTGCAATTACATCGACTCAGCTGCCGTAGAAGTGAAGCCTTCTTCTGTCAGTGCTGCCTCCGATCGCCACGTCACTGGAGCGATGAATCGACAAAGTGAGCAAAAAGCGCAATTATGCTCAAGCGACTCAACAAGGGCGATTTAAGCAACTATAGTTCAGTGTGAAAGCACCTTTCCAGTCATATCTTATTTCCCTCATTAGGAGGAATTAAGACATATTCAGGTCCATTTATTTACTCAGCATTTACAATTAGACAACATAGAAAATAGGGATTGTCTCAAAAGAAGTGTCTGTTGCAATGGCAGATGTATGGCCACCCTAACCCTTTCATTTACTATACTCGAAAACGTTGTCCAATACGATGAGGACAAGTAAAAGCATTAGCTGCAAAAGTGGTTTTGGGTAAGACTCTGAACTTCAGTTGGTTCCCAGTGGAAGACTAGACGCTTTTGTCATCATCGGTGATTGATCGTGTGTGAATAAGTGAATGTGACTCATAATATAAGCTGCTTTAAGACTAGTAATGTGGTGATAAAGTGCTACATAAGCAGGGGCATTGCATGAACCATGATGAAGCTATGATATACTGTGAGCTATGAGAAAGGTCCATTTATTATAAAATGCTGTGCATCTCAATGTTTTGGATCTGACAGTGAGTGTTAACTGAGGCCACTAATGCTCCTAAAGTTACTCCAACCGTTCATTTTTTTGCTTCCGATAGTGCTCGTCAGGTCCAACCAATGAGCTGCTAATTTTGACCAGATGAGCTCGGTCCTGCTGTAACTACCCCCTTTCTGGCAGGAGTAGCCTACTGTGTATTCATTCTAAGATCATGAAAGTTTAATGCTAATGCTTGATTTGCAGATGTTTCCAGGCGCAAAATTCTCCCTCTGTCCACTCCATCTATTTACACCTCTCACTGCAAGCCTATGTTTTTGTTTTGTTTTTAATTTAAACCATTGCTAAGTGGGGGTTCAAGAAGAATCATTGCATATATGTCAGCTGGTACATTGATTGTGTAATTGTAAGCAGCTGTACTGTCTGGGTTTAGTTGTGATCATATGGAGCGTGAGCAAAGGAAGAACGAGGAAGTTATCCGTCCCATCATCACCACAGAATGTTATGATATTGAAAATATAACTCTAAACCCTTCTCCTTTATACTTTCCTTAGCAGCAATAATAATGATGGATTCACGAGAGGAGTGGTTTCATCATCTGTAAGTAAAATGTATATCAGAAATGTGTTAACCTTCAGTTTCCAAAGTAATCTTGACATTCTGCTGACTTCATCTGGCTTTGAAGGTTCAGAGAGTGGATTTTAAAATGTTAAATTCTATAAATATAAATTAGTTGTGTCTGGTCTGGCGAGGAATACAGTGTGAGTATAGTTCATAGGACTGCGGCAGACTGACTTCTATCCCTCAGCAGTGATTTCATCACCGCCTGGAGAAATGTCATGACTTGCAGAGGTCCACGTGGCGCAGAGAATTGAGGAGAAGAGGAGGGGGTTGATAGGTGGGAGGATGGGGCGTGGAGGGGGGAGGAGAAATACCACAGCAGATCCTCATGCTCCCATTTCTGTCCTCCACTGACACAGTGTACCCAATTAAATGTACACTCTCCAGTTTGTCTCTTCTTTGTAATGTTTCCAGTACCACATATTGAATGCATAATTCAAAGCTGCTGTGGACAAATATTTCTAAGGCCTCGTAGATCAACAAATCAAATATCATTTGCACAAATTAAGACGTAAAAGGTTAAAATTTCTACTTGAAACTTCATTTTGATCTGCTCTGTAAAAGCTCTTTTTGACATTGTCGGAAAAGTTTTGCGCATTCCATAGTAGGATGCGGAGTCTTGTGGATGGATGCATAGAAGTGTTTTTACTTTACGTTCTTGTGTTTGTCCCTAAAAACTCTGCCCAAATAACTTCTCAACACATTTCTGGTTTTCAAAGATTGAAAGCTGTGGTAAAACAATGACGGATGTTTATTTTGGGGTTTTCACAGAGAGATCTGAATCCAACCGACATTGATGGTCACGGGGAATACCGTGTAGAATGAACTACAACCAGAATGGTGTCAAGCAAATCATTATCCTCCTTTTCAGGTGAAGAAACAGAAGAAATTACTTTAAGAATAAAGCAAACACACTTCTATACATCCAGTTACAAGACTCCGCATCCCACAATGCTTTGTGCTAAACTTTTCAAACAACGTTAGTAAGAGAGAGTTTACGGTGGAGATCAAAACAAACTTTCAAGTGTCAATTTGTACATCTTTTTCCAAGCAAATCATTGTGAATTTAATGATCTACGAGGCCAACACAATGGGTTTATCTATTGAAAGTTTTAATCTCCAGCAGTTTAAACATATGCAAATATTTTTGTGCATTGTGTTTCCAAGGTAACAATACATAATTCTGTCAGAGACAATCAAATGTCGATATTCCCCAAGTTTATCTAGAATCAAGAAGATTATATTGCACCAAGGTAACAGTTTCAAGCCGAGGTCTAGACCAGTGATGGTCCACATTCCATACAACTTACAAAATGATTTTTTTTTCTCAAAGCGCAGAACGCCTTGAGAAGCATTAAAACCAAAGGAGAACCTGAGTAAGATGATGTCCGGATGACTACGGCGCAACCCACATGTGTCGTGCCTCATAAATCTGTGGGCTTTCCGGTTATCACCTCAAACCAATGAAAGCACAGCTTTCTCAACTTTTCCACTTGTTATTAAATGGTAATTAGTGGTAGCCCAATACCAGTGGAAGGTAAGCCAAACAAATGAAGAGCCACAATTTCAGAGTGGCATAAAAACTTATTTTGGCACAATGAATAATAGCCATGACTAAATTGTAACTGCTTTACTGGGTAGACCAGTGTTTCAAACACCCAACAAGATGCCAAAGTCAATTTATGAGCAATTAGCAGCAACAGGATGCGTCAAAATGAGTTATTTACCAAAAAAAAAATGGACAAACGTCTATTTTTTTTTCATTTCACCTACATTTTATGTCACATAATGTGGAAACAGGAGAGATGGGCCTCACGTTATGTATACCTTATATTGCCCTGTGTCTGCTTTGCATCTAATGAGAGTGTGTAATAACCATATCACTGCGAACTGTGATTATTCCATAAGAACTGGTCAATAGAAAAGTAATATATCTAATTCTGTGCAGGTGCTGCAGCCTGACATCAGAAGAACTTGGCAGACGTGGAACAACAAGTATACAATACCTTTAATGGTTCGAGTGAAATAAGTCAGACCAATTCCCATTTGTAACCAACCTTCTCTGGAAAAACTAAATTAATCAAAGTTGTAATGTGAGTCTGAGTGATGACAGTTTAGGTTGTTGGTTTTTCCTGTGCATGGGTTTGAAATTCATCCTTTTTGACTTTTGTCATAGCTGTGGTGAAGAAGATGAGCTTCTGGATTCCCCTTGGAGGCAGTGTGGTCTGCAACAGTACATAAAGGGGTCATTACTGGACCCCATTAATTGACTTGTGATACCACCCCTACTTAAAAGCAGACACATTATTGTGTATGTACCCATACATAATGGCAATAAAGGTGATAGATCGATAGTTTGGATACATTTTAAGAATTTCTGCCTAGTTTTAAGCCTAATTTCAGTCTTTAAGGGCCAAGAAATGCGTGCTTATTTTAAAGATTCTTGTTAAGTAAAAAAAAAAGTCTGCCTAGTTGTTTTGCTTGATACAAGATCCTTTTATTGAATTTATGATTATTTTGCATCTTTTTAATGGGGCTATTTTTGCACTTAATTACAAGTTCATCAACAATTTGATATATTTTTTTAATTTTGTCGGTATTTCCTCCATAGAAATATTGGTCGCTTGTGCTAAGACTATTACAGTATTATATATCAACCAGCTGGTATTGTCAATACATCACCCTCTCAAACATACAGTATATCACATTTATCATATTGGGTTAGCATGGGTTAAAGGTTTGTTAACTTTTTGACTGACTCACTATTAAGTTTTACAATGATATGCGACTGCATGTGCATAAGACTAATGTGTTTATCATTAGCATCACATACATCTATTAACTAAGTAATCTTAAGTATTCAAAAGTATGTTTTTTTTCTCACAACCACCTTCGTCTACCAATAAGTGTATATAGTCATGTTTCATTATTGTTACTCTTGCTTTCTAGCATGTTGCCACCATGTGTGACTCATGTATAGTGGAGAAATAAATGAAGAGTTAATGGTTAACTGGGAGCGACGTCCCTCGGTTCCCCCAGTGAAGTGAGGGGAGTGCAGGTGTGTGAACAGGAAAGACGACATCCGAGAAGATCCAGTGCATCCCCTTAAACAGAGCTGCAATGTTCAGCACTAATCAGCAGGATACGAAGCATCCCGTGGGGCAGCACCAAGGCCCCAGTGGCCTGGAGGTGAATCCTTCTCAAACACACGCAATTGACTGCGCCTCACCCATCCACTGTCTGCCACGTCATGACGACCTAGCATAGCATTGGGGACCTGAGCTTACTCTATTCCTAATGATTACAACAACACTATCACTCCCACACCAACACAACAAATAGAGAAAAACTTTCTGAATATACGAAGATTATATTTGTTTATTAGCTTTAATTTATAATTCCAGTAATTAATATTGATGTCTATTTCTTTCAGTGGGTAAAAAAAAAAAAAAAAAAACTGCAAAAAAGAAACCAGAAGCAAACCCATGCGCGCTTTACAAGAACATGCAAACCCCACCCAGAAAGTCATCTAACAACAACTATTCAGCTCACTTTTTCTTGAAAACTAAGAAACAAACATTTGTTATTTTCATGATTAATAAATATAAATATTTTCTATCAAATTCTTGTACACATGTATAATTTGTGTAGATTTGACCACACTTCATAAATTCATGATAAAAACATGACAACTAAAAATTTGATTAAATATTTACTGCATTTATATTTTAAACATTTCAATTCATTACAATTTGAACGTTTTTCAATAAAAGTTTAAAAAGTTATGTCAACACAGCTTTAAAAAGTAAATAAGAAGACATCCCGCACCAGATTGGTTCTCATTATAACTCCCAACCTTTTTCCAAATGTCCTAAATCTAACTTAGATGTATACATCAGAAAATATGATCACATCAGAATATAAAATAACTATCTTAAACAAAAAGCTG
The DNA here is from genome assembly GCF_900634775.1 of Gouania willdenowi. Taxonomy (NCBI): domain Eukaryota; kingdom Metazoa; phylum Chordata; class Actinopteri; order Blenniiformes; family Gobiesocidae; genus Gouania; species Gouania willdenowi. The sequence continues at coordinate 27,249,569 of NC_041059.1, forward strand.
TCCCCTTTGAAGATACCTTGAACAGAGTAAAGAAAAACAGAACAAGGGCAATAACTAAGGAAGAACTCATTGCGCACTTCTCATTTTCGAACTCCATCAAGGTATTGATACCCTGAAGCCACACACCTAATTTGGTTATTATATCTTAAACAGTCCCCTTTGAATCGGACGGACGGATGCACGGATGGACGGACGGAGCTCAAACCTATAGCCCCCTTCCACATTTTTGTGGCTGGGAATAAAAATTCAATAATTTGTTTTTAAGATCAACAGTAAACTATTTGCTGTATTAAATACCAGTAAACATTTACTGTATTAATGTAACTTTTAAACATTTCAATTCAGTACACTTTGAAAGTTTTTCAATAAAAGTTTAAAAAGTTATGCCAACACAGCTTTAAAAAGTAAATAACCCAATAATTTGTTTTTAAGATCAACAGTAAACTATTTGCAGCATCAACCGTGCACATGGTATCAGTAAGCATGTAAGAAATAACGTGGTAAATACACAAAAATACACTAATGCATAAACAATTAATGCTAGCCTAAAAGTAAAGCGAGTGCTATTCATTCATTTCAGTTGAAAACTAATGTGACATGCTCTACTTGGCCCACAGCCGCTGGGTTTAACGCACGTCTGAAACAGTGAGTCAGAAGGCGGCACAGACTAAATCAAACACAGCCTCACCTGCCACAGCTGTGCAGACTGACTGGCTGAGTCTAACCAGCTTCTTTCTTACTGTATTATGTGGAACAGTGCAGCTGACGCTTGCATGTTGATATACAACAGCTGGGACTGAAGGGGAATAATTACCTGTATTTACAGAGAAAACCTGAGGGATGACAAGCGTGTTTGAAACACCCTCTTGGCCATCAGCTGTCATTTGCATTTGACACTGTGCACACCGGCCTGTGCTGACAACATGTATTTACACAACAGCTATGGCTTCTATGTCAAATGCTTACTTTGTGACCAGAGTGGACCACCAACCTTAAAAACACACAACACTTTGCTCAGGGTGAAGTTAGGAAATTAAAATTTTCATTCCAACTATTTCACAAATATTGAAAGTTTGTAAGATTAATGGTCATGGACTAAATCGCCACCTTGTCTAAATAACATGTCAGTCGGGCGTGATGACAACAAGGAGGTGCTATATGTTGTGCCACCGGTAGGACTTTTTTTTTTATGTGATCGCCAAGTACAATAGGCAGATGCACTAGGTATCCTCTTTGCAGAGGTGAACGTAACGTACTCACATTACTGTAATAGAGTTGCTTTTATGGGTACTTGTACTTTTTTGAGTATATTTCAGAATCAGTCATTTTACTTGTACTTAAGTATGTATTACAAGAAGTAAAGTAATTCATTACATTTCTACACCTAACCGTTAGAGAGTAAACTATTAATCTTTGTTTTAAAATGACCAACGGAAATTGTGAAACTACATTAAAAAAAAGAAATGACCAGACAACAATCAAATGAATCGCATCATAGCCGACCAATCAGATTAAATGTAACGCACGGTGCTAAAACAACATTGAATGGAGGTTATTTTCACAGTTGTAGAGTTCACAAATGCAACTATACTTTATTTTGAATTGAATTCATTGGTGTTATTTTATATTTAATATTACTGTAAAAAAAAAAAAACACATTTTGACAAACCTTTTATTTTATACAGATGCCTTTGTGGAAAATAAGTGAAGTAATGTAAGTAATGAGTTCCAATTGTGCAGGATTTTTAAGTTTATACATATACACATACATTACTGTATGCAAGTGAACCGTGGCAAGATGTATTACCAACAATAAATGTGGGGGGTGAAAGTAACTGGTAACTTTTACTTTGAGTACTATTCAATTGAGCTAATTTTTACTTAATATTTCACGTATGACTTACCTGCACTTGTACTTGAGTACAATTACAATCAAGTAACAGTACTTCCACTTGAGTAGAATACATCAGTACTTTTTACACCTCTGGCTAATTGTGTGTTCGTACTGCTGTCATTGAGAGTGGCCTTCAGCAGCAGGGTGGATTCATATTGCTGTACGTATATACTGTATATGGGCTGTAAATACTCGTGCACCATAACTGTCAAAACTGCCCTCAGTGGATCCCCTTTTAAGACTGTGGATAAATCATTCATTTTCTTTAATCATGTAAATATTCAAGTTTCTAAGCACCACCCAGGTCTTACCTGGTGTAGGCTTCTGAACACAATACTGAGGACATACCTGCACAACAGGGTGTCCTCCCGACAGCGCCTTCACGGCTCCTCGGCTCCCCTCGGTCTCATAATGGGCTCGGTGATGTGATTTCGGCTGCACCTCGATTTGTAGGTTATATGGGCCAGAGCAGGATGGAAGTTGCCAGTCGAGCGCAGGCAGAGACGGGCTGCACAACATGACACAACTGGATGTTATTGAGCGAATGTGACTTTTCCCCTCATAAATGGTTATCCAGATCCAGGGTTTTCAGGGCTTTTTAGACTGACGTTATAACCACTAAGACGCACTGAGTTTCTATAATATTTATTGGTTTGAAATTAACTCTACAAACTGAGGTTGCAGTTTTTTTTATACCTTTGGGGTTTGAGGTCACGCTCAGAGAACTCTGACTCAATAAGAACAGACAATTACGGTAATAGTCGCAAGGACACTGGAGTATTCCAACAGACATGATTAATTGAATTGTCATCATTGTCTATAATGTAATAATTTCAATCTGTCCCTGGTGAGTAATTCTTTCGGTCTTTGGTAATAATTAGCTGTTCTTTTAATGAGAAATAAATGAGAGACAAATGCACCAAGTTGAAGGGCTGTGTGTTTCACATTATGGTGTGACTGGTGGAAACAGACACAGCGAGTTAGCAAACAGACATTAAGGAGGGAAGACATATCCAGGACAGGAAGAAAAAGAAGAAAAAAAACATCTAGCACTAACCAGCATGTAGGATTCACTAAATGATAAGGATAATATCAACAAAGGACAGTACAATGGAGCACACACTGCTTTGTAGTATATCAGTTTTATCAGCGCTACAGCTGACCTCCCTCAGCATCTTAGTTCTCCAGCTGTAGAGTCACAGCTTCCCATGTGAACACCGTGAAGATATTTAAACCTAAACAAACACACACAAGACCCTATTTTCTCAAAACCGGATGCCTGGTAAACGCTAAGCCCTGACCTGACGGGTGGCTCGACTGAAACCAATCTCTGGGATTTTGTGGAACTTGCAAGTCTGTTTGTTGACCCAAAACGAACTGATTTCCCCCCGTAGGTTTTTATCTGCACAGTAAGCGCATGACATCACGTTAGCTACAAAAGATGGTGTGAAGGCACAGTTGCCCAGTGCAGCAAGCCGACTGATTAACTTGTGGACTGTTTTCCTCTTCAGCCAAGCCTGTCACCATTACTTCCTGTTGCTCACTATCTTAATCAAACACTTGATTTCCGACAGGAAAAGGGCCCTATTGGATTGGGAAAGAATTTCAAGTGTGAAACAAAAGGAATTAGAAACACTCAAAATGCAAAAAAATAAAAATGATATACTATCCTGTAACACAATAAAGGTTAGTATTGTTATTATAGTAACTGATATTCACATATAGATATTTATCTCTTAATACTATATAACGCAGCATTTTAGAGCAACAGGTGGCAACAAAAACAGGATATAATTTAAAGAGTAACTTTTTTTTGCTAAATACACATTTATTTGGGTATGAAGTAGAGCTGTTGATTCATCCTGGTCCAACTCTCATTATTATCAAAGTATTATGTCAAAGTATTTCAATTTGGCATATTTTGTTGTAAAATGTCAGAGTGACTGTCTTCTAAGGGTTGAAACCCAGCTATTACAAGTATTTTTTGCTATTGGCTGAGAACAAGATCATGTGACGTTTTGGGACCATCTTCCATGAGAAACAACCACTGTTAGCCCCGCCCCTTTTATGAAAACCAGCACCCGTGGGCTCTACAATCAGTGGTGGGTATGTTGGATTGAGAGAAGAGTGAATAGAGAGGTATTTTAAATAATGAGTAGCTAGTTAGCATAGCATAATTGTTCATTGGAGATTTTATAGTATAGACTGAGCGTGTCTTAACTGCTCCAGGAGCCCCGCCCATAATCAAGGCATTTTTTGAATTTCGCTCCTCGTGGCAGGTCAGGAGAAAGCAGGGGTTTAGTTACTTAGTTAAAATATCATTTTCTGTTGTTGTGTTTGTTAAAGTCTTTTTAGATAGCTTTTGGATGATTTATTTTTTGTTTGTGTTTTAATTTCTGAAACCAAGTCTTAACTCACCTGAGGTAAGGCTTAGGTTTAGACCAGGAGTAGGGATGCTGAGGCACATCCAGGAACCCTCCGCAATAGTTTTCTTTCTTCAGAGCCATGCGGTTTGGGTAATCTTCATGGCAGTGCTCTCTTTCATGACCCAGCTCTTCACCACGAGGTTCCACTTTCAGGCTCATGGACGGCGAGTTGTCCAGCATGGTCTTTCTGGTCTTAATTGGGATTCCTTCCCCCAGGTCAACAACTCCGTCTGTGGTCAAGGCATTGATGGCGGCCACAATAGCAGAGTTGGTGTACTGATTGGTGTTGGCAAGCCAGTTCTCATCAGTCACGCTAATCCTGGGGGAGCCGTATGGAGAAGGAGTTGGTGACTGGTTGGGTGAGGTCTGACAGTAAGAGTTGCCGTTGAAGCTGTATTTTCTCTTCCCTATTCCGCTGCAACTGCTAACCCCTCCGCTGCAGGATGGGGAATTTGGCCGGGACCCGCGAGGCTGTGCCGGCCACCCGATCTCTGCGACGGCTCCGATTTGAGGTGAGGTGGAGGGTGAGTGGTTAGGGGAGCCCACAGGGCCGGTAGCATGTGGACACGAGAGAAGCATGGACGGCCCTCTGGGGGAGACACATGGAGACTGCCAGGGGGAGTTCTGTGGGGAGTTGTCATAGTTGTAGAAGCCAGACTCATAGGACGAAGCATCAGAGTTACAGCTGCGAGATGAAAGGCTGCTCGCAGGGCTGAGGCAGCTGGGGTCACGGTACCCGTCTGCGTTGGGTAGAGTCAGAGTAACAATGGAGTTGACGCCTCGTTTGATGATGTGGTCCTCATTGCTGCTTCTCTCCTCTACCTCATCTTCTGGGTATTGGCTGTAAGCTGTGATCTCAATTCGAGGGCTTTCGAGGGCGGGAGCCCCGTTTGGTTTCAAGCCGTGGTAATAACCTGATGCAATATGAGTGTCGTTTTGGAGGCTGTAGCTGCTCTGATGGCATGAGGACACTGAGATGACAGGGCCAGACTGCAGAGTGTGGTACTGAGCGGCTAGACATGGGTTTCCCACACCCAAAGGAAGAGACAGGCTCACATTAGGAGCATAGCTGTATGCATCTGTAAAACAAGCACAATATACTGATTAGGAACCATCATTTATAATGGCAACTTACAGTAACACCTTAGGACTTTGCATGTTGGCGTGATAGATATGAAAGAACTGTCTGATAGTGATAAATAAAATTAAAACATTAAAGTAGAGTGAACACAGCATCATCTCCTAATGCTTATTAAAGTATATCTTAGGGGTGGGCAAAATGGACCAAAACTCATATCTCAATATTTTGTACGATATAAATATTGATAATTTTAATTCAAATAAAGTCTGACCAGAAAGAGGATTCAAGGTTAAATTTGCTGATACAAAATGCCACACAGGCACATCTAACTAAAAAGCAAGGGAGGTCTGTGTGTGTGTGTGTGGATGTGTGTGTGTGGAGCAAATATCTCCCCGACGCGGTGCAAGTTAGACCTGAAACTCGGTTGACGGGTTCCAAATACCCCGTGTGTGTATCTGTTATTTTGGAGTAATTTGGTCATTTCAAAATGTTTATTTTAATTTTATTTCACTTCTGGACACACACCGATCAGGTGCGTTTCACTATCGATCACAGTCTACGTGTGTTTGTGTGTGTGTGTAACGGACCACCGTTTAGTCCGGTAACAGTCTGTGTCACGACACCCGTCCATTGGGTGGTAGCTCCCACTATATGAATACATACTTCCGACGGTCACTGTACTTGACTTAAAAAAAAAAACATACATTTACAGAAAAATACAACAAAAATATGAAAATGGCTCAAAATACACAAAACTAAATATTTATACAAAAAATACACAATATCACTCCTGAATCTCACTGCAATAGCAACAAAAACAATCATTATACAAAAATACACGACTCCAAAAAAAATACATTACAAAAAAACAAATTAAAAAAACAACAAACATTTATGCACAAAAAGACAACAGAAAGATACACAAATACACATGACTTCAAAAAACATACGTTACAGAAAAATACACCATACAAAAAAATATAAAAGTGATGAAGTCATGCACATGTCCCATAGAATTAAACCAGGAAAATTGCACCCACATTTTGCACCCGCAAATATACCCCTTATGCTCCCACATGAATGCATACTTCCGACGGGCACTGTACATTACAGAAAAACACACCAAACAAAAAAAAATATAAAAATGAGAAAAACAACAATACATTTATCATGCGCAAGTCTCATAGAATTAAACCAGGGAAACACTATTTTACTTTGCACCTGCAAATATACCCCTTTATAATGCTACAGAGTATGTTATTATTATGCCCATAATTGACAACTCTTCTTAAGCTCCTACTATATGAATCCATACTTCCGACGGGCACTGTACTCGACTTCAAAAAAATAGATTTACAGAAAAATACACAAAATTACTACAATAGCAACAAAAACAATAATTATACAAAAATGCACGACTCCAAAAAAGCATACATTACAAAAAAAATTTAAATAAAAAAACAGCAAACATTTATGCACAAAAAGGCAACAGAAAGATACACAAATACACATGACAAAAAATATACATTACAGAAAAATACAATGCCAGTGCACGGAGGAGATGGATGTAGACACACAGTATTTATAATAAAAATATGCTAAATGTGTAAAATAAAACAAAAAACTAAACTATATCTATACAAAAAGTACACACAATTACAACAGAAATGCATAAAAATACACAAAATTAAATATTTATACAAAAAATGACAACAGAATCACACTACAATGGCAACAAAAAACTATAATTACACAAAAACACAACAGAAAGATGCACATAATGACTCCAAAAAACATACATTACAGAAAAATACACCAAATAAAAAAAATATAAAAGTGAGTTAAAAAAAAACAACACATTTATCATGTTCATGTCCCATAGAATTAAACCAGGGAAATCGCACACAATGTTTCATTTTGCACCCGCAAATAAACCCTTTATAACACTACAGAGTACAGAGTATGTACACCTCTTTGTACATCCAACCTTCAAACACATATTCATTTGGGCATAATTAACTCTACTGAAGCTCCCACGTGAATGCATACTTCCGACGGGCACTGTACTAGTATATTAAAAAACAGCTGCACAATATTTGGCCTTTTCTCCTCTAAGGGACAGCACGTGTGAGTGAGTTCTGTAGTGTGTCTTGCTTAGTGGAAGGTCTGGGTTTGGATGCACTCAGCAATCCATCCAACTGTGCTATTAATGCTGTTCTGAGAAATATCAAAAGCATTGACTCCTAAAATGGGTATTTTAATACAAAATAAGCCATATATATAAATATATATAATAATATATATAGGCGAGGTAATTGCAAAATAGACAACTCGATATATCTTGAATTTCAATATATCGCCCAGCCCTACTATATCTACCTGCAATATTGCTTGAAAAGTTGAAGATGAGATGGTTTCTTAGGCTAGAACAACATGGCTGCCTGTTGAAGAGGTACAGAACTAGACTTGTGCATGAATAATAAGACTAAAACATGCAATTGTGGATGGATATTGTAGTTATAGAAATGATTACAGTCGGTATACTGCCCCATTGTCATCACCACCCTGTCTTTTGGCTTTACAGTTGCTGATCCGCTAACATGAGGGATTTGATTTCAACTGGTAATCCTGCCAGTCAATTTGAACACTGTGTTCACTGCTTAAGGTTGTGGCATAAGATGAACTAATTCACAACAATAACTCGGGTCAAAGAGCCACTTTGTTGAAGCGCAAAGTGAGTGTTGTTTAAAGGTGAAACTGAGAGATAAATAGTTTCCTGGAGGTACGCTGCCCTGATGCAGGAACAAAGCGTAACGTTTTAAAATTCCACGACGACAACACGTATACACATTGTTTGCATTACGAATTGTACTTTTAAAATAAACTGTAATTTAAGTCTGAACAATGAAAAAGACCTTGTGACAAACAATAGTGAGCATCAAAAAAAGTACAAGACAAACACATGTGATGTCCAAGTCAACACTATAAAGAGGGTCAGGTTTGATGTTGATGATGTAAGTAAACTTTACATTAGAGCTGAAAACAGTCATTAAAGTTGGTTTTGAATGGATATAATTTTGCACATATTAGTCTAACTACTGTTTATATATATTTTTTTCTAGTTAATTGTTATTATTTAATGTTATTTAATGTTTACACTACTGGCGAGAGCACAGTTCACCAAGTCAAATTCCTCGTGTGTATAACTTACATAGAGTAACTTGGCCAATAAAGTTGATTCTATTCTAATCTGTGCAATATCGCTGAGACAGTATTTCGCTTGCTAAAAGTAAACGTTTTAAATTCTCGAAGTATGTGTTAAAGGGAAAAATTCTAAATACAGTAGGTGTGCGTATAATGTATGTGTATGTCTGGATAGGTGAATGTATAGTGGATTACATGAATTGCACAATGTATATTTTAAGATTAATGAAGGGCTTTTGCCTTTATTATGGTCATATATGTTTTACTTTTTACACATATGAAATTAGTCCTCTGCATTTGACCCATCCCTGAGAAGCAGTGGGGGCATTTGGGGGTTAAGGGGCTTGCTCAACATTCCACAGCGATGGCATGGGTGAGATTCAAACCGGCGACCCTCTGATTACAAGACCAGCATCCTTAACCACGAGGCCATCACTGCCCACAAATGAACTACGTCTCTTTTTATAGTGCTAATAAGTGTATATTATAAGAAGATTATTGTATAGAAATAAGTATAGTACTACTAGATATTACAAGAGGTAGAATCATTTAAGTTTACTTTATACTTCCTTCGAATCCTTTTCAAACATGTACAGGCTTCACGTGCAGGATTTAGTAACCATTATTCTCACTTTGCTTTGTTGGATTTTTTAAATAATCCTTATTAATATTATTATTATTTTCATTTTCATTGTGCTAAATACACTGCTGCTGTATTCATGTTCTGAAAAAAAAATAATAAATCCAATCAAAAGTTCTATCTGCTTACATCATGTAGCTGATCAGCTATGGTTGAACCAGAATGAATTTCAATAATTACTGGAGGCAAATATTTACAGAATCATATTCTAAAAGTTCAGCCAAATAAATATATAAATAAAACACAGACCTCACCCTTTGGACTAGATATTTTACACAATTCACAAAGCTCTGGCTACAACAAATCCATCATTATAGCCGGAACATCTGGAGGTGGTTAGCGCTGATCTCAGAGCAGTAGTTGTACTGTTGGAAGTTGCACTCTCGTCTGTTTGTTTTGATCAGTTCATCCAAGGTTCTGTTTGGCACGCCCTGCCTTCATACTGTATGTACTCTACAGGAATTCCTCCAGCAGTGCTGATGGATGCTTTATTTGATTGATTGCATCACTCACTGAGTGAATTAGGCCCTCCCCTGTGGAAAACTGACACCACTCTAGCATCACTCTGAGCTTGTGATTAAGTCAAGAAGACTGCTGCAGCGTTACACACAGATGCACCCGGTAAGTGCACACACACAAACAAAGAGCAGGTATACACAAACTAAAAGCAAAGGGAAGGCATTTGTGGCCTGGCAGATGCAAGCCTGTTGTAGTAGTTATAGCTGTAAACCTCACACCAGCCTTTTATTGATAAAGCCAATGGGAGTAAAGGTGATCACAGAGAGAAACGCTGCGCAGGGAAATCCCCACAATGCAGGATGCTATATTTGCTAACCACAACACTGTGTCACACGAAATGACAAATCTGTCACACCACATAATGTGTGGGTGGAAAGGGTGAATTAGTTTAAGTGAGGCTATTTTTAGAGGTGTTTAGGCAATGTGCAGCGGAAGTGGTTCTTAGCAAGTAGAAACAAGTCAGTTTTTTTTAAAAAAAAAAAAAAGATTTTTATGATAGTTCTGTATTGCCTGGGTCTGGAGAATATTGTCTATAAATCAAATTGCACTGAGAATAACATTAACAACAGATTTTCTTCCATTGACGGATGCAGATTGTGACCTACCTTTCTCATTGTTGTACTCAAACACGTAGCTAAAATCAAACTCTTGTTCCTCGTGATGGAAACTCATCTCCGTCCCAGTCAAAAACACGTTGCACCAACTCAGAAACCCAGTACGCCCTCAGCTCGGTCCGCTCTGATGCTTATCTGCCCTGCTTTGAACGTCTGCTGCCCTCTCCGCCTGTTGTGACACACCTCCTTACTTCAGGCCTCACTGACTACGGCTGGAGTTGAAACTGTTCTTTTTATATCCTTTAGATGAGTGTGAGTGTGTGCTGGAGCCAACTTGACTTTTCTAACACCAACGCAACGACTCATGTTTGGGGTTTACTTTTTTTTGTTTGTTTTTTAATCCTGCTGACCAGACTGTCTAGAGAGATTTCAGTGAACTCAGTGTAACGTATGTACATGAGTGAATAGCTGTGGTTTTGTGCTGTTAACTTAATAATAAGAAGAAAAAAAAAAGACTCTCACAAGAAATTATATTTCTGTCTTCCTCAATCATGTTTTTATGATCAAAAACAATTTTCCCCCACAAGGATGGCTGGGGTTCCTCAGGGGTTGTGGTTCAGAGCTAAGATTCAGAGTGATGGGACCCTCTGAGTGAGGGATAGGTGGTCGCCCACAGAAGTCGTCTGCAGCATGCGCGGCTAAGATCCCCCGAGGCCTCTTATCACACGCGGTTTTGCTTTGTACACAGCTTAAACACACACATAAGATTCTGAGTGCGCGCACGTGTGTGTGGCCGTGGAGCAGCTGTGCTGAATCTGTGTGTGGTTGTGCATGTCTCCCTGTCGAGTATAAGCTACCCAGCATCACTGAACACAGTGTGTCTGCTAACAATTAGAAGGCTTATAGTAGCGAGGGGCTGAAATAATAACTCGTGGGCTACACTCGACTCACTTATCAGTCTGCAACGTCAATGCTGAAAAAATGAAATCCTCAAAAATCCACAAAAAGTCTGCGACAGTGATATGGATTCAGAGACATGATGTGTGATTTTTGCTCTTATGTGAATTTGAATCCTGCAGTAAAACAAAAGTTGTCTTCTAAACTAGGGCTGGGTGATATATCAAGATACATCGAGTTTTCTATTTTGGCGATATAGAAGATTACAATATCACTATGTCGATATATATATATATATATATATATATGTAACTTATTTTATTTCAAAACATTTATTTTAGAAGTCACTGTTTTCAGTACTTCTCAGAACAGCATTAAAAGCACAGTTAGATGGATTTGTGAGTGCATCCTAACACAGACCTTCCCTTAAACAAGCCACACTACATAATTCACTCACACATGCTGTCTTTATAGGATAATTTGCCAAAAGTGGCACATTTTGTGCAACGGTTCATTAATAAATGTGCCTGTGTGGCATTTTTTAATCAGCAAATTTAACCCTGAATTTTCTTTTTGGTCAGACTTCTTTTGAATTTAAATTACCAAGACTTGTATCGTATCGCCATTTTGTGAAAAAAGTATCGAGATACGTGGTTTGGTTCATATCGACCAGCCCTATATCTAAACCTTATCTATTTAGCAGCTGAGCCTCGATCGACCTCTGACTTCTGACCTCCCATGGGTGCTTTGGAGAAATAAACAACTTTGATTTTCAGCTTTAATAAAAAGGGACAGCTTTGAAAAACCACAATTATTCCATACCTTATGAAAAAGCATGGTGTGATGTGTGGGCTATACCTGCAAAGGTGGCTGGCGACACCTGGTGCAGGACCTACTGTACACTTCCTGCCTGGTTGGATTCTTCTTCCAACATTTTCAGCAAAATGTTTAATCATTTAAAAAAAAAACCCATCATTTTACAACATAGGAAATTATCAAATGACATAAAAAGACAAGGGAGACAGTTTAGATAATCAGTGAGACATGTAATTTCACGACAGCGTTATCACAATATAAGGGTGTATGTCATTCATGACAAATAAAACATAGAGAAACCTTTTTTTTGCTGCAGATAAATCTTTGAACTTATTGATTTGTGGCACAACCAATGATTTCATATCAATAAAAGTGACCCAAATAAAGCTTTAAAGACATCAGCTTGACAATATTGTTGACTTTGTGGGAGCTATTTCTTTTATACACGCAAATTAGCTGTGAATGCCGATAATTTGCAGCATGCATTGACTTAATAATTCACTTAATTGACTTTTGCTTTTGCTCAGTGCCCTGCGCGTCCCTGGCTTGTCAGAGGTCTCAGTAAATTCACATTAGTTGCAGCTCCTGAAGTAAGTGCATCCTAAATCAGATGCTCAGACGTGCTAAGGTATACACATTAACGTAAAGAAACAAGCAGGATGCGTTTTACCTTCTTCTGCAGACTTCATGTCGGTGGTGAGAAAGCGGAGGTTCCGCTCCTTCTTTGCTCCAAAGCTCAACTTGGAATTGACGCGCACGCGGAGGGAATCCTGCATTCAACAAGGGATGCGCAACTTTCTCCTGCCAGTGACACTGAGCCTAATAAAGAATTCACTTCATGCACCAGTGAGGGAAAGCATAGCATGGACACAACTGATGTAAAGGTGCGCAAGAACGCGGAGAAAGGTGCGCGCAAACGTTGGTGAGGATGGGAGAGAGGCGCAGGTATAGGAGAAGGATCGTGATGTGGGTCCGGAGGTGCGCTCTGCTGTCTTCGGTCCAAGAGGAGGATTTAAACAGCCTCCTTTGGTCAGTGACGCAGCGCAGTTTGTCAGAGGGGCCGGAACCGGCGCTTTTAAACCTGGAAAACACCCTCTGAGCTCCGGCAGCGCCGCCCATCCACAGATGACGTGCCCAGGACCGCCTGATGATGTCTCCCACCGTGGGATCCCACCGGGGAAGGTGCGCGTGCGTGCACGTGTGTGCGTAAAGTGAATGGATACTTCAAAGGAAAGCAGCACAGGTTTATCTTCACATTTTACCAGGTGACATGTAGTCCTCACCAGAGGTGGCAAAAGTACTATAGTCTTCAGTACTCAAGTAAAAGTATAAATGCTTGAATTAAAAAATACTCAGGTAAAAGTTTTGAAGTCGCTCCTTTACTTGAGTAAAAGTTAAAAAGAAAAAAGTACATTCTACTAAATGTACTGTGTCAATCCATTCAATAATAAGACAGGGTTTTTAAACCAGCAAATGCCATATCTTTTTATTTATTTATTTATTTATTTTTTAAGAACTTGTAGAAAACTGGTACTTGTAAATCTGTTACATTTGAACCTGGAAAAATTTGCACTCATAAATACAAGATTTAAAAAAAAAAAAAAAAAAAAAAAAAAAGCAAATACCAAAAAAAAAAAAAAAAAAAACCAAAACAGCTTTAAGTTTACATTTTTTAAGAACTTGTAAAATAAAAATAAAAAAACTGGTAATAAAAATACATTAAATCTGTTACACATGGATAAAAAAAATAAATAAATAATTAAATTCTCAATTAAACCCCGAGCAGCTCTGAGTTTAACATTTTTTAAAAACTTGAAAATGTTAACCATAAAGGTAAGGGACCTGCCTAAGAAAAAAAAGCTCAAACTACCAACATTTTGCGTCTTTGTACGTCGTGACGTCATCTTCAAAGGTCTTAAAAGTAATAAGCTCATTTTTAAAATGTAAAGTGTAGAAAGTACAGATATTTGTTTAAAAAAAAAAGTAAGCAGTAAAAGTAAAAAGTTGCCAAAAAAAAAGAAAATACTCAGAGTACAGATACCAGAGAGAGAAAAAAAAAAAACTACTTACTAAGTAGCGTAACAATTAATAGTAGTATTTATACTTTGTTACTTGTCACCTCTGGTCCTCACCGCTCAATTTAATATATTTACTTTCAATTTTTCATTAAAGCTTATTGTAGTTTTATAAAGATTAACTTATATTTACGCGAATTATTTGCCAACTTTTTGGTTGTTTTTCTCATTTCCAATCAATAAACCTCTGAGACACTCTTAAACCATCATCAGTGGTTTTGTTTGAGATGATTCTTGGGACTAAACAGGGGTGAAGCAGTGATTTTAAAAGAGACGGTGATCTAAGAGTAGGGTAACCAGTGACTCCCAATTTAATTTATTAATCTAATTTACTAAAACCATGATAAAGCTGTTATTAAGTCTTCATTTTAATTATTTTTCCCCTAGAAAACATTAGGAGGGGACCCTTTTTAACCTTTATCTTTGGGCATTTTGCAACTTCCTTTGTCCCATTTTTGCCCCATTATTTGCTTTTTCAGGTTTTGGCTCCTTTTGCCAATAAATATCCCTTTTCCCTAATTTTTGTCCTTTTTTGCAAGTTGTTTTCGACACTTTTATCTAATTTTTGTCAATTCTTTAACCCTTTTTTTTTTGCCACTTTTCATCCAAACAAGCTACCTTTTGCCAAAATAAATAACACTTGTTTCCTTTTCCCCCTATTTTTTGCCCCTTTTTGTTCCAAATTTTTGTCCTTTTTCACTATTGTTTGCCACATTTTGCTCATTTAAGCTACGTTTTTCCCATTACATACCATCTGTTTCCTCTTTTTTGTCAATTTTTTTGCCACTCTTGACTGCTTTTGGCCCATTTTAGTCACTTTTCTTGCCACGTTTTTGCCACTTTTGGACCTGTTACTCATCTTTTTTGTCACTTTACTTACACTTTACCCATCGCTATTAACTGTTTACCTTCTTAGAACAGCGGCTTCTTCAAATGGCTGGCTGTGATTGGCTTGATCACCATTCAATCAATCAAACATGGATTCATTGTAGAATACGTATTGGTCCAGAGTATGAATTTTTATTTTCATGAAAATGCGGGTGTTGCATCCCCTAAGGGTGAGACGTGCCTGGGACTATATATAAAAAGCATCATATTGCAGTAACCCACTTTTACTGTTTTGACCTTGTGCGTAAACACCAGCAATCATATTGTTATTATATAGACGTTCAAATATGTCTGATCCTTGAGTGAAGCGTCTTCACAGTTTTGCTGAAAAAAACCAATGAAAACCGCTGACAGTTCAAACACATTGTTCCACTTATCATCTATCCAGGGATATTTTTGCTCAGATCCAGAAATGTGATGGATTTCATGGTCAGCTTGACACTTAGCTGTCACTTTGATTGTTCTACACATCCCCATTGATCCAAATATTAGCTTCCATTATTCAATTTAGTGGTTTGGAAGTTTTTGAAGGGCCACTATTGAAAATTCACATGGATTTTCTGTGTGATTTGATACCACACAAAGAAGGTTCAGAGGCACATATTAATCAAATGTAAATGGTCACTAAGCAGAAACAGCTGAAACACTGTCATTACACCCAAAAAAGGTTAAGTAAGTAGGTTAATGTTGGTGAGATTTTATTACAACTTTAAACAAAACAGTTTTTTTTTTTTTGTTTGTTCAGAAAACTCATTTTAAGTCATCATTATATGAATGAGTGATGGTGTGAAAGACTAATAAATAATATAATCATTAGAAATATAAGTAAAGTCCAATAAACAGTGCAGTTAAATATTTAGGCACTTTTGAATCATGTCCAAAGTCTTTTCCAAAGCGTCCCATGAGTCTGAATTGTAACTGGAAATCTAGAGGATGATGGGACATAATCAGAAGCAGACGGGCTTTCTGGGGGCAGGCGTGAGCAGACTGCATGGGGGGAAAGTAATAGTACACTGTGTTTTCTTTGCCTACAGTAGCGCTCTGGCGTCTGCTGTGGCTTTGGCCGTTTTGCATGTGTGAGTTTGGGGATGAAAACACAAAATTGCGTACTTAAGGAGATGAGTTATGATACAAAGAAGTGGAGGGAAAAAAGTAGCGGCACTGCTGATTGGCACTGTCAGCGGGTCTGAAGAAGCACTGGCTGCTGGACAGCTTTAAACCCCTGAGGTGGGGCTTATCATGATGGATTCTGTGATACTGAGTAAAGCACTGTTAGCTGCAGCCTGTCCACGAATGTTAGACCACTTCAGAGCATCTGCAATGACAGCCACTAGAACCATCAGCCAGGAAATGATCCCAAAAACTATGTGTGATTGAAGAACCTGTCTTAGCCTTTTATCAGACATGTAAAAGTACTTCTGGTGCCTTACCAGAATATTATAGATCTAGTGTAAGATTAAAGATGAAAAGGCTGACACTGTATTTCTACCTGCAGACAAAAAGTCATCAATAAAACTTCACAAAAAAGAATAATTTTTCTTCAGGCTTTGGGCCTACATACATGAGTTCTAAAGCATAGTTTTGGTTCATCCTCAGTAATCTATAATGTATCAAGAACTTCATCTACAATCCTACAAACTCCATAGCATTAACACTCAAGCTTCTTCTAATCCAGACATGGGCTACTGGCGACCCGGGGGCCCTCGCTCTAATGTGAAATGACTTCAAAATAATATACAAAAAAATTACAGAACAATACACCAAACTACTCCAAAAGCATACAAAAATGACATTATAAAAAAGAATTACACAAAATGATGGTCAAATTTACAAAATCACTACAATAACAAAAAACGACAACAGAAACACACAGAGCGACAACTGCACAAAAACATTTTTTCAAAATCACAAAACATTAAATATACACAGAAAATTGATATTATATGATAAAATCAAACAAAATGACCAACAACACAAACAAACAAAAGAAATACACAGAATTATTCAAATATGAACAAAAGACACAAAGGGCCTGTGCTACAAAGCTAGATTCCCTCTTATTGCGCTAACCTCGGTGTTTAATGGGTGCGTGCTGTACTACGAAGCTGGGTAACTTCTTACCGGGCTAAATCACCATGGTAACTTAGGCTGTACACCTATGAAGTGGATAAGATCTGAGCAAATACAAAAGTATAAGGGATAGGAGGGAATCTAGCTTCATAGTACAGGCTTAAATAGACCACAAAAACATACATAAACCTTTTTTCTTTCCGGTTTTGATGTTCAGATTGGTAATTTATTCTAAATGCTGGCGTGGATGGGGCCTTTGAATCAGAAAATCACATTTGTTTTGTCCAAACTCAGTTCTAATCACTTGTGAAGCATTAAGACCTTTCTACACATGTATATTTTGTCACAATCTATCATTTTAAATAGTTTCTGTGTTAATAACATTTACTTTCCATTGCAATATTTCATGTCTCTTTGATGATACGTTCTGCCAAACAGCTTTCTCTTTGCTTCAAATAAAAGAAGTGCTTCCTAACTGGTTGTTAGGAAGACTCTGAAAGTTCATCTGGAAATGTATGATTATAATTTATAGCCTTACTACATCTGCCCTTGTGACATTGCACGCAGCGAGTAGCCACAACATGTCT
This sequence comes from Gouania willdenowi, assembly GCF_900634775.1. NCBI lineage: Eukaryota > Metazoa > Chordata > Actinopteri > Blenniiformes > Gobiesocidae > Gouania > Gouania willdenowi. The sequence continues at coordinate 27,267,220 of NC_041059.1, forward strand.
GTGGAGAACATTAGAGACACCGGAGAGATTTATCTTAACCCGTGTGCTTACACCAAAAAAAATGATCACTGTAAACACCGACATTCCTTTTGGAGTTTCACCAATCAAGTTGTTGGTCTTTTTGCCATTTCCGTACTCTTCCAAGTGACGTACCCACATCTACACGAGCCACAACGCAGATCACAAGTGTCTGATTCAGACATCAAGCTTCTCCCGTCTGCACGAGCTTCTGATTTCTGTGGTTGTTGTTGAATTTTGCTACGTCGCTGCAAAATGGATTGGAAATCTTTGTCAACAACTCCTGATGATATAATAAATGACAGGACGGTGTTTTTGGAGCACTAGTGGTGCATTTAATGCCAGCTTGTGTAATATTTACAACCAGTGGTTTGGCGCAGGAATCCAAACACATCTTGACCCGATCAGGATTCAACTCTTCTTGGTCAGGGATTTATAAGTGACTGATGGAGCAAGTTTTGACATGCAGAAGTAATCACATCCAAGTATTTCTAATCTGTAGGCGTATTTCCTGTCATTTTTGTTTGTGTAGACACCAGAAATGCTGCCTTAAGGAGGGAAAAGAGCTCTAGGAGAGATACAGTATTACCAAAGGCATTAACAACACTAAGTAGTGCAGCTCAATTTCAGAGGATGTGCACACAAAACCAAACTGATGCTCTGAGGGAATCAAATCTCAATTATTACAAAATATCCTAGGTTCCCAAAGTGTGGTATGGGTACCCCCAGGGGTACGCATATTGTCATTGGGGGTACATTTAAAAGAAACATTTAAAACAGTGTAAAAACATTGGAAACTAGAATATAAATAAAGCAACAGTCAGGAGCCTCCATGCATTGCAAAAAAAATGACACATTGGCCTCTAAGAATACCCACTTGTGGTTACAGAGAAACAGTCTCTTCAAAAAAATGCAAATATGATGAGAGCTACGTGCTTGATGACCTGTGCTACCACTTATTTGTGTGAAATTGGATTTTCAGCTTTGACAACAAAATAGAAAACAAGACTTTTCATGGAGAAAGATTCAACAGTCAGACTCTGTTCATCTTCTCATCCTCACCCTTCTCAATAAAGGTCCAGTATTAAGCTATTTTTCACCATTTCTAACTGTTCTAAGAACCGCAACAACATTGTATTTAAGGTTTATTTTCTCAAACGCACCTGTTTTCTGGAGTTTTAGCCCTCTGAAAAGTCACTTTCAGACCGCACCTAAAACAGGCTTCGGTATAACGACTACTAAAAGTGGAACTGGTTGTGAGCGCTTCGGACTATCTATATATTTGAACGTAAAGTTATTAACTGTTTTATCAACCTGCCTTTGCTGTTTGTTTTACCTGTGAGGTCGTTTGAGAGGGAGGAGCACACATTCTTATGTAGGGTAGGAGGAGCCAGGATTGTCAGGAGGAGGAGTTTCCGCCTTATGACTCATAATGGGGCAAAAATCAAACTCGCCCGTCTGGAGCTGACTTTTTACAAAATGTGGAATAACAAGGAAGGGAGGAAACATAACTTTTTCAACTTTGGCCCTCTGAATGAAGCTAAAGGAATGTACGTATATCAGTGAATTATTGAATACTGCCCCTTTAAGGTTGTGGTGAGTTGTATTTCACAGTTTCAGGGTGATATAAATATTTTGTATTACTGCTATACGTTCAATTAACACATTTTTTATTTTTATTTATTTATTTTCTGAAAAAAGAAAGATCGTTTCTAATGCCAGTAGGCTAATTAATTAATTAAATAAATTAAGTGATAATTCTAAATATAATATGTTTTCTGGTGTGCTCACAGATTATTATTGTTTCTAAACAGGATGTGTAACATTCAGAGACACATTTCACTGTAGGGCTACATTGTATATGACATGATATTATTGTGTTTTTAAGTGTGTCTGAGGGGTTACATGGCTTCAGGTTAAATGTCTGAAGGGGTACGAGACTGTGAAAAGTTTGGGAAACACTATCAATTTCGTCAGCTTGGATAGGAGTTACATTGTTTTTTTTGTGTCACTCTGTGTATGAGTAGTAGTTTGTTATCCAAGCCATGTTGAACCCTGCAGCCTAAGAGGCACTAGCAGACATGGTTAGCAGTCAATTGTTTTTCTTTGATTCAGTCGAAGCAGCAGTGGGGTTAAATGAAGAAGTCTGCGGTTACTGAAGGCAGGTTATGAATGACTACACACCAGAGCTGTCCTTAGGCACAGAGTACCCCACTTCTCCTTTTCTCCCTGTTGTTAGTGCACAGAGCAGCACACGTATCTCAGCGTGCACAATGGAGAACTGTTGGCAGCTATCTTAGGCATGTCTGGACAAGGCAGTATCTTTAACTACTTTGGATTTTATTTCAATGATTCCTCTTCTGAATGGGAAGTAGCATTTATGTCTGTCTAAGATGTGGTGCTGTCATTGTCACATGGGCTGTATCTAAGTTAGTGCTTGGAAAGATAAGTGGGACCAACAACAATAGGCCTACTTGGTGGCTCAGATTGTCTTGATTTTACCAATGATCAGCTGGCAATAATTTTACAAGAAAAGTGTCGAAACAAATCCATAATTTCATGGTTGTCATAGTAATTTGTGGCTTCCTTTAGTACTGGAGTGTGAAACTGGTTGTAGTTGAGATATGCGTCTGTTTGTTCCAAAGAAAGCCAGTTTGGAAATATTTTATCAACAAGCTTATGACCTACTACATTATTTAGTAATTGTGCTTCTCTTTTAACAATTATATCTCCAATACACTGAGGTTTTTACCCTGTACACAATCCTATTGTTGGTCCGATCGGAAGCTCTGAGGAGCCAAATTAGCCCCTCGACCTTGAGTTTTCACATGTGCTTTAGTAATTTAGACAAGTGTTTCATAATCTGGAAGTGATTTGAAAATTGTAATGTAGGCAGTTAATGCTGAACTGAGCAAAATGAAAGTTTGGTTGGATAGAAAATATCATTAAACTTGAGCAAAACAAATAAAATAACTTTCTGAGAAATGCACATTTACAGATTCAGTTGGATAGGTTACATTTGAAATGAAATAACATTTCTGGGGGTTACAATAGATGATAATCAGTGAGGGTTGGGTAGGCACGTTGCAAATGGAGACCACTAATGACAATTTCATATGTTTCTGCTGGCAGGTGTTAATTCAATTCAAATCAACGTTATTTGTATAAAACAATTTACAACAAAGTCATCTCAATGCACTTATCAAAAAAAAAAATTCATAATAAGAAAAAACCCAACAAGATCCACATGAACAGTATTTAGCCATCTAACAAAATCTACATGGTAAAACACCATTAAAGAAACATAAACAAATATTTAATATAGCCTCCATACTCTCCCAACAAGATATATCTCATGACATGGCAGCGCATCCGTTGTTTGTAGGGATGTAACGATTAATCGCAAGGCAGTTAAAAATCGATTCATAGGTATCACGGTTGATATCGATTTTCTGAAAATTGAACCGCAGTACTTTTTTTAACCAGCAGAGGGCTATCCACAAGTGTAGGCGGCGGGCGGAGTCTGCTAATACTCTCTTTCTGGCCACCTTCTACTCTTAAATATGTTAATAAATGATTTATTACCCCTTTAGCACCGACAGAATATCTGTAATATTACTTGAATATCTGTAAAAGTCACGTTTTTCTATTAGCTCTGTCTGCTGGCATAGCTTCTCTTCTTCACTGCAAGATATCTGCATGGCAACCGACCACTGTGTTACCAGCGCCCTCTGCTGGTCCAAACAAATATGACGTAAATCAGTACAATCACGTTTTTTTTTTTTTTAAACTCCAATTGTTAAGGCACAAGATACATTTTCAGTTGCACTTTTAAAAAGAAAAATAACTATTATGTAGTTTTGCATTGTTTATTATAGAACCAGAATTTAAATTAATAGGCTTCATTTTCATTTGTATTATTCCTTTATTTATTTCATTCAAGATTTATTTTTAGTTAAATTGCATTGTTTTGAATAGATTGTCAAGGAATTCTTTTGACAATGAAAAATAAAAGGAAAATAGTACAGTATTTTCTAGTTTTTTTCCCAAAAAAAAAAATTTGTCTACAGTCCCATTTTGTAAAATAAATCGTGAGAGAATCGTATCGTGAACCCAGTATCGTGAATCGTATCGGGAGTTGAGTGAATCGTTACATCCCTAGTTGTTTGTGTTGGAAACACAGAAACACGGAAAAAATGACAACAACAACAACAACAACTCAGAACAGCCTCAGTGACGCGCATCCACAAAGTCAATCCTTCCTTTTGTTCCATTCACTGTGAAAATATGAAACATTTTCTGACTTTATCTTTGCTGAAGGTCTGGTAACTCAGGTGTTGGTCTCCCATCTTTTAAAAGCTGTTATCCTGACTGTAGTGTTATCCTGCCCACTCACTAGAGAACGTAGCAGCAGCGGTCACGTGATATCAATTCACTAATGTACTATGAACTTACGTATAGCATTTAGCATAGTGCGGTTATGTCCAAAGGCAGCTATCTACGCTGCCTTTGGACGTAAATGGTTGTCATCTTGGGGACCTGACTGCGCATACGCAAACACGTAAAACCACGCCATGGGAACAGAGGCAGAGGAGCAATGTGCCTTTGGGAGGGGGCGTGGCCTCCCTCTGCCTTACAGCGGAGTGAGACTGTGCCTGCGTTCCAGGAAATAGCGCTGTTTAGTAATTTGGGCTATGAAACGCACAAATTGCTGACACTTTCAAACTTATAGGTACTGTAGGCTATTGGAAATGGAAAAATAAATAATTTATAATTATATTATAATTAAACAAATAATCAAAATATCAATTCACCCTTGGGTAGGCACTGCCTACCATGACGGCACGTCACTGATGATAATGATGATTGCTGTAAATAACAGATCAAACAATATAACAATACAAAACCAACATTATTTACTATTCATTAGTATATCCATAGCTACATAACTGTGCAGAGGTTTGGGGCAATAACTACATTAGTTCAATACATCCACTCATTCTGCAAAAGAAAGCGCAATTTGGATCATCCTTGGGTCAGAATATCTAGATCACACAGTCAAAACTAATACAATTCAATGATCTTGTGAATTACCAACGGCACAGCTAATATCTCAAGCCAAAAACAAAACAAAACAATATCTTACAACCAGGAAATATTCAAAATCAATTTACTGACAGTGGAGGGGCTTTAACTTTAAAGGAAAATGGAATTTCAAGTATAAGAGTGTGTTACCACAAGAAAAGGTTTCAGCGTTTTTATTTAGCCAGAAAAGTATATCCAAGGTATCTCTCCGTTACCTGGCTTCACCTAACCAGACATTCAACAATCCCATGAGCAGCTGTACTACAAAGCTGGTTATCATCATGTTAACGTAAGCCAGGTGATTTCAACCTGGCTGTGTCCACTCACAAAAGACGTTATGTACCATGGAGGAACAGACAATTATTCTTTAAAAGATAAGTTATCATGGTGATTTATCACGGTATGAAGTTAACCAGTGTCGTAGTACAGCACTCACAGAATAAATCCTGGAAGTTAGCGCGATAAGAGGAAATCTAGCATTGTAGTACCTGCCCTGGGTGATCTATATATTTGTTATCCAATGTATTTCATGTTTTGTCTTTGGTTTTGTGTGTGCATGCTTGTAGTTTACTAAAGACAAGTGTGCAGATATTTATGTATGTATACTCAGATTTATGCACAATCATTTCTTGTGGATTTTCATTTTGATGTAGATAATATTAATTATATTTTATTGGAACAAATAATTCATTATTGAATATCCTCATAGGACGTTGGATATTGAATTATTGATGATTTAAAAGGGGTGTAGTTGAATAAGTGAACATCGGATTTTCTTTCATTTGTATGTTTTTTTTCTTCTCACTTTAAGACTGTTCACAATTGTTTAATTGTTTCTTTATTTTGGTAGCATTTTGTCAAATATTCTAAATATTACTAAGAAACCAACTTCACACCAGCCTTCTTTAGCGCACTTTACCGCATTGAAGAGATTTTTGTCTACACTTGGCGCTGCAGGATGCAATCTGTGCCTTCTGTATAAAGTTTTGGCCCACAGGTCAACAGTTTAGCACCTGATTTTTGTGGAATGGAAAACACTTTAAGTGGAAAAACAGGGGAGATAAAATGAAATCATAAAAGTGTGATGATGTTCTCTGTGGTCTGCTCTGAATTAAACACAGCTCCGCAGGGTTTATACATCTGAAAGATGTTTTTCTAACTAATGATCCATTACGGCTCTCACTGTGTAAGTTTTCTTTGCCGCTGAATTGCTGACAACGTGAGTCGTGATAAGAGCTCCTCCATGGATAAAGTATTTTACCCACATGTGCGGCTAATTCAAAACGTGAGGCCAATAACATTTCTATAGGTCAAAGACACATTACCTAAGAGAACAATTTTCCCTCGTCTTTCTGAATACGAAAGATTCAGCATGAGCAGGAACATTTTGTCAGGTTTACGCAGACAGCATGATGTAACACCAGCTTTCTTTGACCTGCTGCAAAATCCATTCGTTTCTGTTATAAATGTGCGCTGTTACAGGCTTATCATTGTGTATGGTTTGATTCCTTGAGCCTATGACTGTCTCTCTAAGTCTATAACAGTGATTTAAACCCAAGCATTCTATGCCAAGGCAACTTTACTGCAGCACGGCTGTTCTACATTAAAGCCTTTATATGGCTGACCACAGCAGGCGTCCTGGTTAAACCAGTAGGTCATTCACTTGTTTCTATCTACTTTAAATTGAAGATACACAGTTGGAAGGATTACCTTTCATATTGATTCTCATCTCGTGGATTTATACCCATAGTTAGGCTGTGAACATTTATTTCAATGATTGCAAGTATTTAGCTGATCACAAGAGAAAAAAAATGTGCATTTTTATTTTGAAGGAGGTAGATACAGAGTACTGTATCTCCACTCTTCTAAAGTAGAAGTGTGGTTATTTTTTCAGTATTTTATCTTCGGAAAAGCTGATTTATGTTTACTAAAAACATTTTTTTTCTTCTTGATAGTTGCATTTTTCTTTTAGTTATTTTGAGGTAAACTGCTGCTCGAATAAGTGTTGTTTATAATTAGAATTCAGGCTGTACTTCAGTATTTTAATGTAAGCCTAACCCTAACCCTAAGTGCAATCAAAATCAAATCAGGTGGAAATTGCCAAATGACAGGGAATATACCCTCACATGCATGTTTCGGGACAATCTTACACATTTACATGCAATTGTCCGCTGTAGGTGGACAAGGAGACGTAAATGTCAATTATTGTGCAAAATATGATGTAATATGATGAACTTCAACTCCTGAAATGGAAATAGCTCCATTATATCTTAAAGACCTGTTCAGGTCACCTGTTCATCCAGGCAGAATACTCTGCTCCCAGTTTGAAGTATTAAGTGTCTCTAGAAGTTGAACAGGAGGAAGAGCGTACGGCTACCAGGCTCCTCGCCTTTGGAACCAGCTCCCAGTCTTAGTACGGAAGGCTGCTACTCTCTCCACCTTTAAGGCTCAACTCAAAATCTACTCGTTCGAAAAAGAGTATGAAGTATAAAAGCGTAAACCTAACCAATAAAGACAAAGACCTAAACCTAAATAATCCTCCTTATTGTGGTGGAAGAGTGGTGGAGGTTTGATGCAGGTGGAGTCCAGACAGACATGGTCATGGTTAAGGTGTAGCCTCATCTCCCACTTCTGACCCCTGCCAATAAACTGACCACACCGTCATTACATCTACACATAGTCCCCCAACAGGTGCTGTCCAGACAGACACAGTAGTGATGGGCTTGTAATTCATGCTCCACTTCTGACCACTGAAACATACCTACCACAATGCTTACACACTAATGTCCATGCCACACATTCACAACCCATACTCGTTCCACCCGCACATAGTCTAGCACCAGGTGTTTTCATGCAGGCAGACCTGCTAATGTTGTATTATGTTTGTCTGCAGTCTGTGCCTTCTCCTCACCCTTCTCTCTCTTTTTCTGTTTCAGGTGTCTTGATGCTGGAGCTGGCTGTGACACTACGAATGGCTTATTAAATCAGCTAAGGTTCCTTTGATAAGTTCCGAATCTGTGGTTCGCGGCTCAACTACTCTGTGATACTCTGATGTTCTATCTCCCTATCATGTTCTACTCTCTGTCTACCAACCCCAACCAGTTGAGGCAGATGTCTGCCACCTCTGAGCTGTAGGAGTGTGACGATATCTTGATATGGCGATATATCGCAATATTTTTTCGCACGATCGATTATCGATATGCTCGTGCTAAGCATCGATTTTTTAATTTTTTGGGGGGGATTTAAGATTTATTTTATTATTTTCAAAACCTTTTCTGCTTTTTCACTAAAATGTGCAGGAAGGTCTTCACAGAAATGTTGTCACTGTTTGTTGAAGGAACCAATATATTGTTTACTGGAATATTGCACTATAATGGTGTCAATGATAAGAAAAACCCTATTTTTTGTTTAATTTTTTCACTTGATTTTTTTTTGTCTTATGTCATAGATTATCGTAGATTGATTTCTGACCAATATATCGATAATCGCAGTATTGTCATATCGTGAGATGAAATGACTTACTGTTATAATTTGCACTATATAAATAAAGTTGAATTGAATGTAGAGATTTGTTACACAAATTAGTAACAAAGTTATATTATGCAGCTTTAGACCAATTATTTAAAGTCCCGAGATGTGATGGTTTAACATCACTATTGATTCTTAGATTTAAGAAGTATCTGCAAAAGGAATATTTAGGTAAAAACTATTTATGGGAGTTTGATGGCCTGTTGCCACTTTGCAAATAGGATTATATACTGTATCAAGTATTCTTGATTAAGACAGTAACCCACTGGTTTGCTTTATAGTTGGATAGGCACCTTGCAAGACCTTGTGAATGTGTGAATTTATTGTGCAGCTCTATAAAGTGAAACAAAAAAATAGGAAACAATTCAATTAAAAAAATAAATAAATGAAACAAAAAGAATAAAATAATTTTAGAATATGTTAAATTAAATATATGGTACAATAACTAAATTCCTCTTCCTTTTGTTTTCTTTTCTTTTCCCGTGTCTAGCCGGTGCTTTTCCTCTTTTCTTTGCCCCTCCGATGGGATTCCCTCTCCTGTTTCCTGCTATTTGTCCACGTTGCCTGGAAACCATGGCAGCTGTCCAGTTGGAGGGCTTTTTTTTTTCTTCCCATCTCTTTTTACAGGTTAGAAGGGTGACAGGTCAGCATATGGGTTGGATACTTCACACTTTTTAAGCTGACATTTTGATCTACAAGCAAACGTAATGGCTCCTTCGAATAAAAAGGTTTATTCACCTCTTTAACTTTAAAATGGTGTGTAAATGAATGTGTGTAATTACTTGGGGCACCATGTCTACGCCAAAGATACTTGGAGACACTTCCATCACTTGTTCAGAGGTTGAAGTGGAAGCAGAGTTCAAACCAAAAAAAATCCTCTAATTAAAAATAAAATTTTCAGTCTGCAAGTAAGCGTCTTTTTATCACCTTTTTTAAATTTATGTTTCATCAACACTCACATACACACGTCAAATATATCAAATCCTTAACCTAAGAGTTAGATTAGCAGGAGTAATTCATATAGAGTCCATGTTAAATTGCCTCCCGAGCTTTGAACACCCCGCCAGGGTCCCCCTATCTGCCGCGCCGACCCCCGGCAAACGGGGCCAACAACGGCGACAAGGCCAGGGAGTGGGTGGGGGGAGAGGACCACTGACGGGGAGAGGAGGGCGGCGGCGGCTGCTTTTCCAGCCGTGGCGCGAGCTCAGCCCCACTTTGCAACCCAACCCGACCAACCCAGCCCTTAGAGCCAATCATTATCCCTAAGTTACAGGTCAACTACTGTCTCCATACACAATTAAAAGACATGGGAGGCTGGCCCGACTGTTGTTTTTTCAACAGCGATGCAGCGTTTGTGGCCACTAGGGACGCTTGACATGAAAGCAGAGCCCTCTGAGGATGCTATATTCAAATTCATGCTAGCTTTTGAAAATGACCTACCCTGCCTTTAATGTAGAAAGGATAATGATATCTCAATCAGTAAGAAATGACAATGTTAATGTATGGGTTTGTGTGTATGTAGTGTTATCTCTGTTTTGAAAGTGTTTTAGTTTGATTAATGTGCTTCTATCTTGTATAATATTGTACAAAAATTGATAATATACAGGGTTCCCACACTTTTTTCATAATGATTTTTAAAAACTTTTAAAAAATATTTGACCAAGTTTCCATGATTTAGACTTGAATAGATCTTAGCGGTTCAGAACTATTAGAGCGCAAAAATGAGCAGGCGTTTCCAGTGCACTGTTGTAAGGTCTGACAGTATGCCACGGTTAGTAGCAAAAATGTGGCATAGCGAATGCAAGTTGTGTCCATCACTTATCATATAGCATCGTAAAATGATGCAATTGCCTTTGACAATCTTTTTGAAATATTCTTTAAATAACGAAGCATCAGCTTTTCAATGTAACATTAAACAACAACTAAGTGTTACCATATTTAATTATAAGATTAAAAGATTACAATTTCAATTAGCAGACACTTGTCTAAAGCAATGTACAACACAAGGTGTTAAGGGACTTGCTTAAAGTCCGATAGTAATAGCAAAGGTTGGAGTTTAAACATTCAAATAAAATAGGCTATATTTCCAAAAGTCAAATTATTCCATGATTTTTCAAGACTGGAAAAGTGTTTTTACAGGAATTTCATGATCGTGGGGACCCTGAATTTCAGTGACGTGCCGTGACCACTAGGGTTGGGTAGGCACGTTGCCAATCAAGACCACCAATGACAATTTCATATGTTTCTGCTGGCAAGTGTTAATTCAATTCAAATCAACTTTATTTGTATAAAGCAACTTACAACAAAGTCATCTCAATGCACTTATCAAAATATAAAATTCATAATAAGAAAGAAAAAAAACCCAACAAGATCCACATGAACAAGCATTTAGCCACCTAACAAAATCAACATGGTAAAACACCATTAAAGAAATAAACAAATATTTAATATAGCCTCCATACTCTCCCAACAAGATATATCTCATGACACGGCAGTACATCCGCTGTTTGTGTTGGAAACACAAAAACATGAAGAAAATGACGACAAAAAGAACTCCGAACAGCCTCAGTGAGGAGCATCCACAAAGTCAATCCTTCTTTTTGTTCCATTTACTGTGAAAATAAACAATTTTCTGACCTTACCTTTGCTGAAGGTCTGGTAGATCAGGTGTTGGTCTCCCATCTTTTAAAAGCTGTCTTTTTTCCTCAAAAGAAAGTTTCTTTATCGTCTCTATCGCTGTTATCCTGCCTACTAGCTAGGGCGAGAGAGAACGTAGCAGCAGCGGTCACATGGGATCAATTCACTAATGTACTGTGAACTTACGTGTAGCATTTAGCATAGCAGCGTAGAGAGCTGCCTTTGGACGTAAATGTTGTCATCTTGGGGAACTGACTGCGCATGCGCAAACACGTAAAAACACGCTATGGGAACAGAGGCAGAGCAGCCGTGTGCTTTTGGGAGGGGGCGTGGCCTCCTCCTGCCTTACAGCGAAGTGAGACGGCAGCCGTTCCAGGAAATAGCACGGTTTAGTCATTTGGGCTATGAAAGGCACAAAATGCTGACACTTTCAAACTTATAGGTACTGTAGGCTATTGGAAATGGAAAAATAAATAATTTATAATTATATTATAATTAAAACAAATAATCAAAATATCAATTCACCCTCGGGTAGGCACTGCCTACCTTGCCTACCCTGAAGGCACGTCACTGCTGAATATAGTATGTTGAAGAAGAAAAAAAAAATTCATCCTCTTACCCTCTTGGGGTGGTATGTTTGTCTTCCTCTACCAGAGGCCTGGGATTTTGCAGAGTATCTCAAGTGATCCTAGCACTGCACTTTTCTGGGGTCTCAGATATTGTTCTTAGAATCTGTTGGATCAACAATTCATCCAAGTTTGGGGGTCACTGTCCTGAGTGCTCCTACTACCACTAGGACCATATAGGCTTTGACCTTCTACATCTGCTCATTGTTCTTTGTGGGCTTGATACTTTCCCACTTTCAAGCGTTTCTGCTGTGCGAGACCAATGATCAGTGCCTCTGCTGTCTGTGACTCCAGCCTATTCCAGTAACTTCATATCAGCCACTTCTTCAATTGGATGGTGGGATGTTCTTTCTAGGAGTTTGTCCCTCCATGTCGCTTTCTCCTCTCGCCCGTTGTCCTCATCTGATGTTTGTCCAAGACAGTGGTGTGCATGTTTTTGATCGACCCTGAGGTTGAGAAACACTGATCTAAGACATTCACTGAGCAGCTTTTTCTTTGCAACCATCTTCTTGATGTACTCCTGGATTTTGGACATTTCATCCTGGATAGTTGATATAGAAGATTATGCTCACGAGTCCTCTGCCTTTTTCTTTCGGCTTAGTCTATTGCCTCCGGGTGCTGGACTTTAAACCATCCATGCATGGTGAAGAGCTTTCTTGTCTTGATATCAGTGGTCTTAATCTCCTACTTTGGTTAGTTTATGATCCGAGCTGGCTACCTGATTACTTTGCATACAGATTGATGGCTTGGACTGTGATCATGCCATCGGCAATTAAATACTAATAAAAAAACAAAAAACATAATTAAACAAAAGTGTATGTCAAAAATAAAGATACAATCAAAAGGTACATTTAAGTTGTGCTAACGTGGATTATTCTGACTGCTCCTTTTTAATTATTTATATGTAAATATATATAAAGATGTATGAGAGCAGCATTAATATCCCCATATTTCCCCTCAGGGTTTATTGTTTAAGTTTTGATCAACTTAATTTTAATTAACCTAATCTAAATGATCCTGATGACATAATTCCAGACCAAAAGGATTACACACAAAAAAATTAACGCAAGGATGCATTGATTATTTCACCACTAGGGGCCAGAATATTTTACTGTATCAGAAGTTATTAACCTAAGATGTTTCAGACTACAATCCCTGGCATCAATTTTCTCATCCACAACAACATGCAACTTTTCCCACGGACCTTCTGCAGCCCTGATAAGATCTGAGCAGGTGAAGCTGATCATGTTTTCACAGAGCCCCGCTGCACTTGACAAAAAACGGACGGAGCTTCACAGGCACAGCAAAGTTAAGCATGTAGGCACTGGTTGGCTCTATATTCAGGATTAAGTGATGATTTGCATAGTTTTTTAGACGGCGTTTTGGGTGGTTTAGATGCCGTTTCAAGTGGCCAGGACGGGAGGGGGGAGAGCGGTGCATCTAATGAGTGGTCCCCAGAAAAAGCTTCCTTTGCCTCACGATGATGGCATTTCATTCTGATTCTGCCCATTTCCGCATTTAAAAGTGGATTCCGATTGATCCCGTCCGCGATTCCGTTAACGTGGATTTTATAGGGCATCTGCTTCCTTCTCCCATAAGTCTTTCCAGTACGTTTTTTTCTCTGGTCGTAGTGGCTCTAATCTGCTGTTATTTCCAGACACTGACAACACCATGAATGGATCCATTGATAACGTCTTGTTTATTCTCCTGGCCTCCACTTGTTTGGTGTACTTCTTCAGTTGCATGGACGAAGCTATAAGTCTTTGTTTGGCAGTTTTAAATGCTTCAGGAATGGAGAGGTTGTTGTACTTTCTTATTGCCCTTTTATTCCCCATGTTACCACTGTGCAGCTGGCTGACCTCTCTCCGTGTTGCCTTTATTTTGGTCGCTAACCATCTCTTCCATGGAGGGAACTGGTTCTAATTTACATTCCCATTTTATATCCGGGCATCTGTAAGATCACTGTTGTATTGTGAATCAGCTTGGTTGTCTCTGTGATAGTTCAAGCAGCATTCACATCCGCTAGAAGATCTTCTGATGGTACTTTTATTTTTTTATATATTCCATTTGAGTTGAAAACATACCATAGGCAAGGCAAATTTATTTGTATAGCGCATTTCATACTCAAGGCAACTCAATGTGCTATACATGATAAAAAATTCAATTGTTTAAAATCAATAAGAACATTTAAAATCAGTAAAAAATCAATTAAAATCATCAGTAAAATCAATTAAAATCATCGGTAAAATCATCAACAAACACGTTACATCAACAACATGACCAAAAATCTCTCTCTCAATCATATGCAGTAAAGAAAAAAAGTGCCTTTAACTTTGATTTAAAAATGTTCACATTGGATTCTGACTTCAGCTCTGCTGGCAGTTTGTTCCACTTCTTTGCAGCATAACAACTAAACACAGCATACCATAAGGATGTATGTATGTCCAGAGTTTAAGTAAAAAAAGCATGGTTATTCTAACAGCTTCCAACTGTCAAATATTGTTTTGTGAGCCAATTATCATCTATCATGAACTCAAGTGCATAGCCCCACAGCAGGACACACTTTCACACCGCTGAGTTGGATATTTTCATGCCAATGTAAAAACACAGATACAGGTAAAAGAGTCTTAAATCTATATAAATACCTTCTTATAGTGTAATTATTTCAAGTGTTCACATCCTTGTGTGTTTTGTTGGATAAATGCTAAAAATATTCAGTCCATATCTCAAAAAGAAAACTGCTGTTGGTAAAAATCTTGTTCCACATTTGCATTTGAGAACACAGAGATTCCTGTCAGAGTTGTTGTGATTCATACTGTTATTAGTCAGATGCTTCCATTGATTCACCCCCATCTGGCTCGGCTACGATTGGGCCCAGAATGTATCACATGAGCATCAGCCACACAGTGAAACTCTTGGACCAGGCCTGACCTTCACATCTCCCACCTGATGGCTCAGCTAGGGGTCAGGTTCAAATTAGGCTGTGTTCTGCTTCTTAAGATCTTTACAAGATTTAGCAGCTGCAACACACTTAAAGATGCACAAGCTTGTGTAAAAAGTGCATAGAGGCCAAATTAAATGGTGTGTGTCTGGATGAAAAACTCATCAGGTCAGAATGACTCACAGGTGGCTGATTTCTGCAAATGTGCACATTCATACACAAGAGTCAACAGGAGAAAATGTTTCCCTCCCTCTACGATGGTTATACATCATAAAAAGGCCGTTGAGATTCAAACAGACCAAATAAAGTGTCGGCCCTCGGGGAGGGAAAGTGCTGCCCTGCAGAAGGATCCCTCTGAAGTCATTCCCTTCCATCCTGTGGCTCTCGAGCTTCTCCTCAGTCTGTGGAAAGTTGATCTTGTGGTGTGTTTTTCATTTGAGTCCTACAGTGGTGTTCCCGACCTCAGGCAGACATCCCAATCAGCAGGAATACCCTGATGCTGCAGTTTCTGCCCTTTGCACTGAAACCAAATAGCATAATTGTGTAATGAGGGATCCCTCCCCAGGAAATATACTCAAGAAGGAAAACAGGCTGCTGTTCTCACTGATAATTTAGATTGTTTATTATGAAAGCATAATCTGCAGTGAACAGCCTAAAATATAAAACATATAATTTGCTTTCTAACAGCTGTTAAAAATTTGGAGTCTCTTCTTTAAAGAAAGCTAGCAGCACTAAAAAACATACACATGAAGCACTTTATTAAAAATAGTTTCAAATGTTTTCTGTTTGTGAGTCAGAATCTCATGATTCATGATCCTGGATCCTGATTGGCCAGCATTTGTAGATCAACATCCTGATGTGGTGTAATTAATAAAACATTAAGGAAAGTGCTATAATACACATGTCTATGCACACAGACTGTAAACAGGATGCTACGCTGTGCTTTTCACTCCCTGTTCACTTTATGAGGCATGTGTAACACATGTAAACATGTTTAGGAGGACCTGCTGCAGTTCAAAATGAGCATCAGGGAGAAATAAAGGTGATTTACATGCATTTGAATGAGGCATGGCGTTTAGTCTAACACAAGCTGGTCTGACAATTTTAAAAACTGACCATTTATTTTCCCCCACAACCATGACATTCTTAAAGGGAATGGTTTATAAACAGGCATTGCATGGATCAGCAGTTTTCTGGCATATTGTTGAATTAAATGTAAGGAAAATATTTGAACCCGTGACATTCTGCATGTGCAGCAGCTTATTCGTTGTCATTTATATAAAGATCTCCTGTCCTTATTAAAACAATGTTCAATAAAAGTTATGAATTAATTTATACTTAAAAACACGAACTGTATAAAAAAAAAAAGAGGCAGAAATGTACAAACCTCATTTTCATTTAAAAATATTATTTCAAGACAACATTAATGCTGCTATAGTTGGTCACTGGCAGTATGATGAATTTACACCCATAGGTAAACTCATGTGTCTAACTCAAGGTCCATGGACCAAATCTGGTCCTTTAGACCATCCAATGTGGGCCGCAGGAGGAAGTAAAAATGACAGAGAAAGCATTCATCATTGTGTAAATTACCAAATAATTCAGCTGTGAATACATCAGTCCATCCAAAATCACAAATTCAATGAAGTTCCAAAATATTTACAATAATAATGGTTTGGATCTATACAGCGCTTTTTTCTCAACTCAAAGCGCATTACAGAAACCATTACTCATTCACACCAGTCACTCACATCAGTCATACCAGTTGTGGTAAGTTAAATTGTAGCCACAGCTGCCCTGGGGCAGACTGTCAGAAGAGTGGCTGCAATATGGCACTTACGGCCCCTCTGACCACTACCAACATTCATGCACAATTCATACCCAGTCATATGAGACAATGTGGTCAAAGTGCCTTGCCCAAGGACACAATGACTTGCTCTTTTCACATGACTGTAGTCTTTTATACAAAATAGATACTGTACTTATAACTATATACTATCAGAGGTGTAAAGAGTACTGATATATCCTACTCAAGTGGAAATACTGTTACTTGATTGAAATTGTACTCAAGTCCAAGTCCAAATAAAAAAGTAGCTCAATTAAACAGCACTTGAAGTAATAAATCTTGCCACGTTTCCCTATACAGTAAACATCTCATGTATAAACTTAAAACGAAAGAGACCAAATTTTGCACAATTGGAACTTAATTTATTTTCCACAAAGGCATCTGTATAAAACAAAAGGTTTGTCAAAATGTAGTATTTTTTTTAGTAAAATGACATCAATGAATTCAAATCAAAATTGAAAAAAAAATATTACAGCCTAAGTATAGCTACATTTATAAACTCAAATTGTGAAAATGAACCTGCATTTAATGCTGTTTTGGCGCTGTACATTAAGTTTAATCTGGTTGGTCGGCTATGATTAGAGCTGGATATCATGGCCAATTTCCTGAATCGATTCGATTTTGATTAAAAAGGTTTTGAATCGATTAATCATGATTAAATTTCTATTCAGTATTGATCTATCAAATTGTACTGGATATCAATTAGATTGTTCCAAACATCTGACTTAAATTAGGTTGGCTTACCCAGCAGAGCTTCATCTGCCATGTTTGCACTGAATTGTGCATTGAGCAGGTGCAATAGTCGTCTTTGCAAACACCAGACTATAGTGTGACTACTGGGGTTAGGGTAAAAAAAAAAAACTGATTTCAGCACCTGTGAATCAATTTTAGAAATTTTCAATGAAATCGATTCAAGATCAATTAAATCGATTTTTTCGCTCAGCCCTAGCTATGATGTGATGCATTTGATTGTTGTCTGGACAGTTGGGTGTAGAAATGTAATGAATTACTTTACTTCTTTTAAAACGTACTTAAGTACATTTAAAATGACTGATTTAGAAATATACTGCAAAACACCCATAAAGGCAACTCAATTACAGTAACATGACTACTTGTATTCCGTTACTTTCACCTCTGTATACTATAAAGGGTGTCCCAATTCGATATTGATATTGGTCCAAAAGCAGACAGAAAACAACTATCGGATTTTATCGGACAGCATCTAAAATCTCCGATATAAGCACTCCGATAAGTTTTTGTTGTTTTTGTACCCGCCCTCAGTTGTTCCCACCATATACTGACAGTAAAAAATAACTGAAGTGAACTTGATCAAGCCTTTTCTAACATTCCACACTACAAAATAAGTAATAAAAGTATAGTATAGAATCGATATCAGCCAACACACAGAGCTGCAATATTGGTATCGTATCGGAAATGAAAAAGTTGTATTGAGACATCCCTAATAAACTACATACTGTAACTACATTTTTTTTTTTTTTTAAATCCTACAATGTTTCGCAACAATCGCACAAAATTCCCCAAAAAAATTGCCAGAAAAGGGGCATAAAGTCAAGACATTAAGAAGTGAATATCTTGCACAGGCTGATATCAGGCTTTAATTGCTTGGATGTTTATGTAATTTCTTGAGATGAAACTGCTCAGTATTGATCGTTTTCCTGCATATTGGAGTTAAGGAATGGGGACATAATTTCATTTCAAAATACTGTGTATACTGGCATGTCTTTCTGATGTGTCGGTTAGTCATCCCTGGCAGCATGGGGCAGTCTTTCTCTTCACTACAATGTGTCACAACCTCAATGTTACCTGGAGAATTCTCCTGCTTTAGATTCTGGGAAACTGTGGATGCATAATCATGATCCAGTAAATCTATCATAAGAAGCAGCAATGGTGCCAAGAGAAAACAAACAAGCATGACGAGAAACACACTGTTAGCTACACACCTGTGCACACATGTCAGAAACCATTTGTGTTTTACTATGACTCCTTTCTCTTGTAATTGTGACCACAGATGTAAATACATCTGGACAAAATAACTCACCATGTTATCATCATCCACCTTCAAAGCTCTCGTTTCTCTTTGTTTCGTAGGGAAATAAAGGAAAGTCTTGTCAGAGGGAATCCCTGCTAGACCAGTTGAGAATTCACATCCACAGCAGCCCCTCGGACATACTTTCCCTCCAGCCATCCTATCCCAACATCCAGCATGACTCAGTGTCTCGGCTTCCCCGACTTCCCAGAAAGTCCTGCCAGGCCATGAGTGGGGAAAACTCCAGACAAAAGAGATTTCCCAGTTTTGAGTTGGAACGTCTGTGGATTGGTCGGAACACATTTGTGCTTTCACTTTTCCACAGTTTCGACATCTGCAAGGTGGAAAATTAACCCTGAAACTATCTTAATGTCAGCACAAGGACCAGCGCTGTGTCCCAGCCTCATTTTAGGATCAAACAGATGGCCAAGTACCAAAAAGCATCTTTACAGTTCACAAACATCTTCCTTTAAGATGTGCTTTGAGATAAGCTGGAACAACCAGACATGTTGCCAATGGCCTAATTTCAGGACACTTCTCAAAGTAAATGCACAAAATGACTCAATAATACAAAATGCAATGGCAACATACAAAACGACTCCAGAAACACACTAAATGACAAAAAATGACAACCAAAAAACAAAACAAAAAGCATCCCCTAAAAGAAGAAACATATTTAAATCAGGGGTCTTACCAGGAATTTTTCGAAGCATGGGGGATTTCGGCAAAATTTTTTGAAATTTTTAACTCTGAGGGCCAAATTTAGTGAAGTAAAGCTAAAGTTTGTTTTTTTGCTTTTTTTTTTAATCTTTGTTCCAGATTTATTTTGAAGCTCAAAGTTATTTCCTGAATTGGTGAAGGTGATGATGAATGTAAGTAAGTAATGTTTATTTATATAGCACCTTTCACAGACAGAGGTCAAGTGCTTGACATATCAGCTCATTCACACACCAATGGGACAGAGCTGCCATGCAAGGCGCTCATCAACCACTGGGAGGAACTTGGGGTTCAGTGTCTTGCTCACGAACAATTCAGCACATAGACTGGTATAAACCAGGATTGAACCCCCAATCTCTCAATCAGAAGACTAGAAGTCCCTTTTGTGTCCAAGTATGCAACAAAAGCTGGGTTTCAGTCACGTGATTATGGTGACGCACGGAGGGCAGGAAGTAAAAATGGAGGAAACTGATGCAGAGAGTCCGTATTGTACTGATTTGGATCCAGTTTCAAGACAAAGATACAAACATTTAATTCAATATGTTGGGCTTGACCCGTATCTTATGAAGATGAGTGAGTTTTCGACAGACTGAGCAGCTCCTTCAGTGACAGACTGAAACACCCACAGTGTAGGACTGAGCGCTCCCACAGGTCATTCATCCCCACTGCTGTATGACTGTACAATAAAAAATATCTATCCTACTACACCAAACAGCAGATGAAAGCCTATAAAAGTATGGAGGAATCTTTTTGTGAGCGGGTGGGTCCACAACCTCGGTACCAAACGGCTAAACAATGATTATCGTTTGGTCTTCGCCAAGGTGAGTGTTTGATCTTATATTATTTTATGTAGCAGCTAGCAGTAATGGCTATAATGTAAACAAACTTGCAAAACATCGCAACAGCGACGTTAGCCTGACAGTCAAGGATACAAGAGGTTTGTTTGTCACATACATACATCTATACTACTACTGAATAGTACTTTATTAGATGTAGTAAAATAGCATTAGGGTGTTCAGCTTTATGTACACAACATGCAGCAGGAATTAAAGAAAGAAGAATGAAATCCATACTAGATTACCAATAACTTAATCATTACTTAGTAAATGAGCATTAACGACAACCTAATTCAACATAAACAACCACCAAAACAAAGCTAGCTCGCTAACATACCTTTGACGAAGTGGTCGCTACAGACATGGGCATTAGGAGACTCTGCTTCTCCCGAAAGTAGACGTTGGTTTAAAATTCGCTTTTTACTGCGGTGTTCTGTGAGATTTTTACATTTTGCACCTTTGTGAATGACAATCTTCGATACTCCATAAAATGTCTTTCCCTTTGCTCGGTTAGAATGACTGGAGCAGCCGTAAATTACACAAAACGGGCATTTTTATTATTTCCGAATGCAGATTCTCAAGCTACTCCACTTCCTGCTCTCCATCTGAATCTCACGCTCTCGCGATGCAGCTATGTGACGTCACGTGAAATCAACCAATTATTCCGACGGTACCAATTAAAAAAGGAAAAAAAACAGAAAATCCCGCCTATGCTGCTGAAAACTGAACGCAGGTGTCATGGCTCTGTCGGGGAGAAAAATCACAACGCCTACGCTAAACAGCCCTGGCGAGAACCCTGCTGATGGCTATGTACCAAAAAGCATCTTTACAGTTCAAAACATCTTCCTTTAAGATGTGCTTTGAGATGAGCTGGAACAATCAGAGTATCTGATCAAAACTGACAGACTTTCTCTTGAGTTTGAGTCTAATGCAAACTCGGCCAGGGGGTTACATGTTGCCAATGGCCTAATTTTGGGGCACCCCTCAAAGTAAATGCACAAATTGACTCAATAACACACAAAATGCAAAAGCAATACACAAAATGACTCCAGAAAAACACTAAATATTGACAAAAATGACTACAAAAACACAAAACAACAAAAATATACAAAATGTTGACATAAATATACTAAGAATACAAAGGACAAAAATACATTCCTAATAAGAGGAAAATGACAACAATAAATCAATAATACACAAAATGAAAGTAAAATACCCAAAATGACAACAGAAATATGCAAAATAACAAAGAATACACAAAATCTTTTGTTTATGTTCGTTTTCCAGTGTTAATACTAAGATTGATCATAATTTAGATCAGGCAATTGCATTTTTGAGGCCTCCGCTGTGATAAGAGAACCACCTCTTGTCTAATGAGTGAAAACCAAAGTTAAAAAACAGCAAGTTTATTCTAAAAAAAAAAAAAGACATTTAAAATATAATGCCTATTCATTTTTCATCTTAATTTTTGTTATATATACAGTATGTTATGCTAAAACATGTCAATCCTAATAGATTAAAAAATTTATTTTGTGTAGTAACTAATCTTTTGATGCATTCTTTGGTTAGTGCTGTTATTTTTTTTCAGAGACTGTTCTCCAAAAATCTAATACTTCGTTAAAAACGAATTTGACATTTGTAGTCTAAATTTACATTTAAACATTTATGAACACAAAAATAAATGTCATCTTATACTTTGACTAAATAACTGACTGTTTAGTGATGATAAATACACTCTGCAAACACTGCACTGTTTCTCATGTTCTGCTTCCTGTTGGTTTTGTTTGCTTTTGCTGCCACCTGGTGGCTCATTGGAATAGTGTTAATATTAGAGAGTTTGAGAAGTTTTGACTTCAAATACAAGCATAAACATACTTTAAATTAATGTCAACATTTTGTTAGGACAACCTTCATAAATCTAGAAATACAAATACACAAATTATCATTTATCAACTGATGGATGGAGGGTAAAGTCTTTGAACAATGATTGCAATTTAGGGAAATTAGGCTTTGTATTTATCAACAGTAAGGCTTTTCTTCTATCAAGTTTAATTTAAAACTGAAAATGATGTGAAAATGAGCTGGATTTCTCCTGTGACACACAATAATATATTATGCTAACCCTGCATGTGTGAAATCAGCAAATTAAATCAAAATGTGATCATAATTACTAACTTTCCCTTATTTTAACACTTGACGGTTCTAGGTCATGCGCACAAGCAGAGTTAACAGGTCTGTGTGCTGCAGCATCATATTTACATAATGGAAATCTGACTCACGATATAAAGCAGAGGTTTCTCAACATGTGGGCTAGGACACCAAAGTGGGTCACAGAGTCATTTGCAGTGGCCTACAGCCTATTGTGTGGGCCGTTAATAGAAAAATGTATCGTCACTTTATTTTAAAGTTGATTAATTTATGGAGAAAAGTCTTGACAGCACAATGGAAGACTGTTCATAATCCCAAAAGACAACCTTTTTTCACAATAAAACTTAATTCTATCTACTTTTGTCTTATAATTACTTTTTAGTTTATGTATTTGTGTTGTGTGTGTGTGTGTGAGAGAGAGAACAAAAACTGACGCCATTTTCAGTATAAGAAGGCATATTCAACCATTTAGTATCATAACCTCAGTTCAATCTGCTTCATCTATCCATAATATATTGGAGAATTCAACCATTTTTTTCTTGGTTAGTTTCACTAAAACAGAGGAGGTTTTGGTCCCAAAGCCAAACCAGTAGAGAACGACTGACAAGAGTGAAAAGTGACTAAAATGGGCCAAAAGCAGTCAAGAATGGGCAAAAAAAAAATTAGCAAATACAGGGTATATAAAGAGGAATCAGGTGGTGGGTAATGACAAAGGGTAGCTTAAATGGGCAAACTGTGGCAAACAATAGTGAAAAGGGACAAGAATGTTGACCGAAAAGAGGCAAAATGTAGGTAAAAATGTAAACAAGTGGTATTTATTGGGCCAAGTGGCCAAAATAATTAAAGGACAAAAAAATTGGATGAAAGTGTCAAAAAGAACTTGCAAAAATGGACAAAAAATAGAAAATAATAACGATATGTATTGGCAAACGGTATCTAAAGTCGGAAAAAGTTTTGAAAAGGGGCAAAAAAAGAGATAAAGGAAGTTGGGAAATGGCCAAAAAAAAAAAAAAAAAGCAATAAAGTTTTCCCCTTTTAAGGTTTTCTGGGAGATAATAATTAAAATTAAGAAAAGAGCCACATGTTGAACATCACTGATAATGTAGTGGGGCTGGTCTGGACACAAAATACCAGGACAACACTTCCTGACAGACACACGTGGATCTAATGAATCATAAGAACGTGTTGCTTTATTTAAACTTTCCTCTTCATCCAGAAACATATAAAATTAGATATCCTACCTCCAACGTGTTGTGTTTGGGTTCAGTTAGCCTGTGAATGACGGGCCACGCAGGGAGCAGCTCGTGCTCTTGTGAAGCAACACTAACTGCTAATAATGAGCAGGTGCGTCCATCAGCTGCTCTGACACGTGACACGTGACACGTCACTAATAACTATGGAGGACTATTTAGAGGCTGCCTGACTGTGGGCCACGGACAGAAGACCGTCTTTTTCTCGTCCGCGGTGTCAGTCTGTGTCAGAAGCGTCATTAACACGGCTCAACATCAGCGCTGTGTGCACACGCGCACACGCACGTGGTCCCACGTTAGTGTTACTTTGCTGCCACCTCGTGGAGGAGAGGCGACACGTGCCGCCATCCACGAATCAAGATTTGACTTCACATCTGCATCAGTGTCACAGATAAAATAAAACATGACGGGAAACTAAAGCTATTTTATAATAAATCATTTTAAATCATTCTTTGGTTGTTTATTTGTTGTTTATTTTTTTATTTTTTTCTAAAAAAAAAAAAAAAAATGTTTTTCCTTTTTTAAATATATGAAATGAAACAAAACACAAGCAAATGTTAGATTTATGTTATTTCTTTATTTATTTGCGTATATGTGAGATTTATGTTTCTTTCTTTCTTTCTTTCTTTCTTTCTTTCTTTCTTTCTTTCTTTCTTTCTTTCTTTCCTAAAAAAAGAAAAAAGTCTAATATAATTATTTCTGGGCATCTTTGAAATATGTGAAATTAAAAAAAATATATTTTTAAAACAAAACACAAAAATTTTTTAGATTGTTATTTGGTTATTTTTGTTTATGTATAGGTCAGATTTACAGTATGTTATTTGTTTGTGTGTGTGTGTTTTTTTGTTTATTCCTAAAAAAGAGTCTGGTAACATTTTTATTTTTGAACTTTTTTTTTTTAAATATTATGTGAAAGTTTTTTAAACAAAAACAAACACATTTTAGATGTATGTTATTTTTTATTATTATTTTTTTGTTATGTATAGGTCACATTTATGTGATTGCTTTGTTTGTTTGTTTCTTTTTTTTAAGAAAAACATTGTTAATTTTGGACAATTTTTAAATATGTGAAATAAAAGATTTTTAAAACAAAACACAAACAGATTTTCGATTAAGTTATTTGGTTATTTTTGCTTATGTATAGGTCAGATTTAAAGTATTTTATTCGTTTGTGTGTGTGTGTGTGTGTGTGTGTTTTTTTTGTTTTGTTTATTCCTAAAAGGAGTCTGGTAACGTTTTTTTTTTTTTTTTTGGAAGTTTTTTTAAATATGTAAAAGTTTTTTAAACAAAAACAAACACATTGTTGATTTATGTTATTGTTTTGTAATATATATACTTAAAACAAAACACAAACACATTTTAGGTCAGATTTACAGTATGTTATTTGTTTGTGTGTTTTTTGTTAATTCCTAAAAAAAAAGTCTGGTAACATTTTTATTTTTTAACATTTTTTTAAATATGTGAACGTTTTTTATATATCTGAAAAGATATATATATATATATATATATATATATATATATATATATATATATATATATATATATATATATATATATATATATATATATGTTATTGGTTTCTTTCTTTCTTTCTTTAGAAAAAAAAAAGGTCTGAAAACATTATTCATTTTGTAATTAAAGAAAGTTTTTAAAGCAAAACTCAAACAATTTTAGATTATCATAATAATGTGGCCTTAAAATTGTACTTACCATAGCTGTAAACTGATTTCACCATTTTGTATCAATCTAATGCTAAATAAAGCATATTCACCATCATCATTCATTCAATAATTTGAAGGAAAAATACAAACACAATGAAAAACTTACTGCAGATCTACTGGAAATCTAGAGTTTAAACCAGGTCTGCACATGTCTGTGTGTGTACGTATATGTTATTCAGTTATGGGTCAAACTCAGCTGTGCACTTTCAACTATTGATTTCTTGTCCTTCAAAATCCACAACAAACATTCTGACACAAACCACCAGAAATACAAAGTTGTAGCCGAGGCCCAACCAGTGAATCGTCTCCTATTTAGTTTTTACATGTTTCCAACAATTCAATTAAAACACAGTCTTGAGGGTGTCATTTAGCACAGGGGTGTTTGTATTATTTCCCCCTGTATTAATACAAAACACATTTACATATAAATTATGTTTAAAAAACAAATTCCCAAATTAATTATAACTGTGTTTTAGGTTGCCAGGTTTGGTGTGTCGTCCTTAGTTCACGGCAAAAAACAACAACACGACAAATAGCAATGTTCATTTATTGTTTTGCTTATTTATAACCAACTAAATGTCAAGTTTGATTTGATTGGGATGACTCATTAAGACTCTGAACACAACAAAGCACTGCACAATAGTTTAATATGTTTACCCAGAATGCTTTTAGAGATGTGAACATGCAGCGCGTGAGCTCCGGGGTCTTATTTGTACATGTTTGCATTTACTGTCACACGTCAACATAATTGTTCTTTTCTGTTTTAATTAGAGGAGTGGAAGAACAAGTACATTTGATCACGTTTTGTCGTACGTGTGTCATCTTTCTTCCTCTTGGTCAAAACTCAATAAAATCAACACTGCGAGCACAGCATGAATGCACGTCAGCACACAATCATTTACCATGATGATTACTGACAAGCCCCAGCACTGTGACTCTTCATCATGTGCACCATTGTTGTAATTATGACGTATAGTCTGTACTCACTCCAGGGAAAGCGCTCTAATAAACCTGAGGTATAATAGTGTAATTAAATCAAGCCGCCCTGGGCTCCTATTGACTTGCTTAATATGGCCGATACAATATGACTGTTATGACCTGCTGCTCTCACACATCCATCCATACGTGTTAGCCCAGCCATAATTGCCTCAGCTGAATGAGAATGTAACGTATGGGGATAATAATGCAGCGCTAGCTGGAAGCCAGTTCGAGCCCCACACACGCACATGTTGTCATACATGTGCTAATTAAATGGATCAAAGCCATGTGCTGCGAATGATACAACACCTGTATTTAACGTCCAAATAAGAAGACAGTAATTGGTGCACTTGTGAACTTATTCAGAGGGAATCCTTTTAGCAGCTTTTTTAAAAAAGCAGAAGTGTGCTGAGATATTACTGCCAAGGCATGACAAAGATGTGCTAGTATTACTAGCACGCAGTAGTCAAGGACACATCAAAGCGATCAGTGGCAGTCAAAATATGTAAGGAGATCAAAATGAATTTCCTGTAGAAAAAAAGGTTGTCTGAATGAATGAAACCTTAAAACATATTTTTCAAAAAGAAGACAACATGAACTTGCTGGTATTACTACGCAGTGGTCAAGGACATATCAAAGCGCTCAGCAGATGCCTCTGAAGAAGACTGGTAGTTGACAGCCAAAACATGTCAGGAGATCAGAGTAAATTTCCTGTAAAAATAAAAAAGTTGTCTGAATAAATGAAACCTTAGCATATTATTCAAAAAGAAGGCAACATGAACTGCTGGTTTTACTACGCAGTGGTGAAGGACAGATCAAAGCGATCAGCAGACCCCTCTGAAGAAGACTGGCAGTTGACAGTTGAAATATGTCAAGAGATCAAAAAAAAATTCCTGTAAAATAAAACCTTAACATATTTTTTTTAAAAAGACAGAATTAACTTGCTGGTATTACTACGCAGTAGTTAAGGACATATCAAAGCGATCAGTGACAGTCAAAATATGCTAGGAGATCAAAGAAAATTTCCTGTGAAAAAAGTTGTCTGAATAAATGAAACTTTAACATATTTTTCACAACGAAGACAACATCAAAGCAATCAGCAGATGCCTCTGAAGAAGACTGGCAATTGACAGTTGAAACATGTCAGGAGATCAAAGTAAATTTCCTGAAAAAAGTGTCCTGAATAAATGAAACCTTAACACATATATGAAAAAGATGTCGGCCTCTTAGGGAAATATGAGCAATTTGTGTCAGTTTTCTGTATTTTTCACCTCATCACTGAGATAAACTGTGGATATACAGTATGTTAGTGTGATGCTCAGAGCACTGTTTCCCAACCATGGGTGTTGGACTGGGGAGGTACTGAGTACCCAGGGCCCAAGGCAGGGGGGCCTCTAAAGTCTGTTTTATATATATGCACGAAAATGCATTTTAAACATTTTTACATTATTTATATTGGAATGAAAAGAGCCCTGTGTGAAAATAAGCTGCTTGTTAGGCTGGTTCTTGGCCTCTGAATTCTTCTCTTTGAACAACGGCATCTTTTATATGTCAACATGTACAATTTATCCCGAACTAACAATCAATATTCTTTTGAATTTGAATTTGAATTTATTTTGACAGTCTTCAGAAAAACAAAAGCAGAACAAACAACACTCAATTGTCTAACTCTTCAGCCAAAACGGTGTAGGTTGAAGCAAAAGCTTATACAGTCACAAAAACTAAATATTAATAATTAATATGACTTAAAAAAACTTTTTAAACTGGTTCATGTTGGTGAAAATAGTTGAATCTTTTAAGATGCAATATTAAAACTAAGTGTTGATTTCCTTCTTTGCATGCATTCATAAATATTGTATATCAGTACATGTGTTTTTAAAATAAGTTTGAAACTGCATTTGACTTTAGGTGAAAAATAATGCAACGTTATTTTTTTCATTGCATTGATGTCGTTTGTCAACAGGTGGACAGGCTTTCTGCTGAGCACGTACGGTGTCTGAAATAGGCTCATAAAATGACTCATTATGTTGGAAATAAATTCATAAACATTTTCGAGTACCACATGCAACATGTTCAACTACCCCTACAGGTACACGCACCCCTGTTTGTGAACCACTGGCTTAGAGGGAGAGATGTGTGCATTTCCTCTGGTGTAACCTGTGACTTTTCTATAGTCTCTACCATGAAGCTTCTATTGGACACACACACACACACACACACACAGACACACACACAGACACACTATTACACACAGTATGTTGTTCAGCATATTTTGCAGTGAAGACAATAGTCCTCAGTCTGTTGGTATGATGGGAGGATGGTGCTGCTACTCACTGCGTATAATACAACACAACACATGCCGACCAAATGATTACTTCATACATTACATATTATTATTCATATTAAGAACACATGAACTCAGTATCGAACTACAATTACAAATGAAAATCTAAATAATGCATGTATTTTACAACATGGGCAAGAAATATCTGAAATATTTGTTTATGAAATTTAATTAAAATGTATTTCAATGAGGTTAGGCTTTACATATTACTTATTTAAACTGTACTGATTTCTTCTGCCTGTTTTCTGCATGTCTGTGTTTTGTGAAGATGTCATGCAAAGATTTGCTTCCAAAGGCAAACAACAAACAATATGAAATGTGAAAAATAGAATGAAAATGTAATATCTATTGTTCTTTTTTTTTCTCCTTTTGTGTTTTTTGTTTTCATTTGTGCGTGTGATTAAATACAATCACTACTGTTTTCCTCTCCTCCACTGATAATAGAAGCTACGACAAATCATATTTCGCTGATTTCTGCCCCACTGAACAATAAATAATCATGCATTCCTTTAATTTTTTTCTACTTTAATATTTTCTTGATTTACTGTAAACTTAACACAACCTAAACTACCGTGCAATAAAGGAAGAGACGATGTACAGAATTGATCAATTGGAAGAAGACATTTACTGTAAAACACACACACACACACACACACACACACACAGAGATGGTTCTCCAGCATAGCATGCCCTCGCTCTTGTTTAACACATTTACTTCTCAACTGTACAAGAGCTCTTGTGTGTGAGGGTGAGCGTTGCTCTCTTGTGTGTGTGTGTGTGTGTGTGTGTGTGTGTGTGTGTGTGTGTGTGTGTGTGTGTGTGTGTGTGTGTGCTGCAGAGGGAGAGTGGAAAACGCTCCATGTAAAACAGACAGAGAGGAAAAAGCAGCTGAAAGGAGGGTGAGCAGAGTTTTCTCGCTCTCTCTCTCTCCACTTCTACATGAGATCACTCGCTCGTGGCTTATGGCATTGTGAACAGTACACGGATTATTCATTTATTCTTCTCTAATCCCTAAATGATTTAATCTGTAACCTGATTAACCATGAAACAATTTAGAAATAATCTGTCAGCATTCAGAAACAACACTATGGTCTTATGAGGATTTATTTGTTGTTTCCGCTGTTTTCATTCTGTCACTTTCCATCTATTGCCTTTTTTTTTTTTTTGGACTCATTACTAGATTACGCCCTGGAAAAGGCGCAACTGGGGTCAAATGGCAAAGTGCGATTGATGTCAGGTCGCGAGCTGATGCATGATTAGTTAGATATATACATTCAGATAAAGTGTTGTCCTCTGATCTATTAGGAGCCGTTACCCTCTACGCCCCTGGACCCTAATGCACTCCAATGTATTTATGGTCAATAATTAAAAGGGAAAAGCATGCATTAAAACCAGTCTCTACTTAACAGATCTTAACTAATGAGATTAGGATAATGAATAGGGCACTTTAGAATCTTGGCCCAGTACAGTGGTCATTTTGCTGACAGCTGCTGATTATGACATGGTTCTAGCATCATAAGCCCTTTCTTACAGAGCTGGTTTAGGTGCAAGGATTAATGTCCCGGGAACAGGGAGGAAAAGAGGGCAGCCTATTTGTATGAATGCATGAGTAATAACCACGATGCTTTGACTCCTTTGTGTTTCTTTTTTTTTTTTTTTTTTGCACTTCATAATTCTGTGAGAAATGAGTGGCATTTTGTTTTTGCACGGTAAATCATCAGGGGATCTAATAGCCTGGCTTCGTCACTGAAAACTTTAATTAGGGTGGAAAGCAAACAACAGATCTTTAATGGTGGAATATATAAAATGTGTCAACAGGACAGAAAGAGCACGTGTGAATGATTCTGTAGCAGCAAAGGTTAATCTTCCATTTGTTCAGTGAAGGGTTACATCCCATTTGACCTCCAAATTGAACCTCCACTTTAATACCCTATCATTTCACTTTGTACTTTGAACCGGGGCTATATTTGGTGAGGACCATCTGTTTATTATTTAGTCGCTGCTTGGATGTGCAGTCTGGCTGCACTATAGGGAGTGAGAGGACTAGCAGGAGAGCCGCTCTACCTGGCCCGGGTAGAGGTTTTATGGGTCTCATCGGACCCATTAAAGCCGTGTTAACTTTGATAATCCCTGGCAAGAAGTTGGCCTCTGTGGAGCACTGAACAGGAGAGGGATACTTTAAAGTGCCACTGTTTAAAAGGTCATAACATCTCGTAAAGCTGTGTGACTGTGTTGTGGCTGCCCAGACTCTCTGAGAGGAGATACAAAGAACTTCTCCAAGTTTCAGAGTTCGCTGTGTTTTCAGTGACAGCACATCCCATTATCTCTCCTTATAGTCGTCATTAAAACCAGTTCTAGTGCAGTGGTTCTCAAACTTTTATGCTCAAGTAACCCCTTTCTCTTATTTCTGAATCCAAGTACCCCCTTTTGTCCGACTACAACATTTGGTCAGAATTCTATGAAAAAGCAAAAACTATAGAGCATGATGATGGAATGAATCAGTGATAATACATTTTAACAAATCCCATTGTAAATAAGTGAAAAGAAACAACATTTAGTGTCTCTTAAATATATATATATATCGTTTTTAGACATTCTGGTCATCTCCCGCCTGGTGTGCGACCAAGCCTGACCCTTGTATTTTTAGTTCTTGTTCTAATCAAGATCATTTTCATCATAATTATTATGATTTTCATTTTTAACCAAAATTTCACATTATAAAATCCAATATTTTGTAATGTTTTTTTTGTTAATTTTTCACTTTCTCTCTCTCTCTCTCTCTCTCTCTCTCTCTCTCTCTCTCTCTCTCTCTCTCTCTCTCTCTCTCTCAAGTACCCCCATAGTGCCATCGCGTACCCCCATTTGAGAAACACTGCTCTAGAACAATGGTTCTTGACCTTTTTTCGCTTAATTAACCCCGTTCTCTTATTTCTGAATCAAAGTACCCCCTTTGTCCAACTATAACATTTTGACCAGAATTCTATGAAAAAACAACTAGATCATAATGATGGAATGAATAAGCGATAACACACATTTTAAAGAATCTCATTTTATAAACAATTGGAATGAAACAGTATTTATTGTCTCCTGAATAGATTTATTTCTATACTTTTTATCATTTCCAGTCACTTCCTGCCTATTGTGGGACCAAGACTGGCTTGTTTTTTCAGTTCATGTTTGATTCAAGATCATTTCCATCATTACCATCATAATAATCATTTTCAACCAAAAATACACATTATAAAACCCTATATTTTTTATGGTTTCTTTGTTAATTTTCTACTTTATCTCTGTAGTGCCATCCGGTACCCCCATTTGAGAAACACTGTTATAGAACAGAGTTGAGTATTAACAAATAAAGAGTCAGTTTTGATGACTGGAAAGGATATAAATGATAGAAATAAATCTTTTGAGGAGCCACTAAATCAGTGTTTTTCAACCTCATTTGGAATCGCATGTAGTTTAAATGGGGTCGCCTGAAATGTCAGAAAAATTTAAATAGATTTTTGAAATTGAGTAATTATTCTTATTTTTAAATTTAAACAACACAATCTTAAACCACTGTAATTCTATACTTTCACTTTGTGAATCTAGTTCAACTAAAATGCAGTAAAAAAACTCGGAAACTAATTCAACTAACTAATTCTTTGGGGTCGGCTGAAATTCTTGATATGAAAATGGGGTCACGATTCAAAAAAGATTGTGAACCGCTGCATTAAATACTGTTTCTTTCCACTTATTTACAAAAGGAGATTCTTAAAAATGTGTGTAATCACTCATTCATTCTATCATTATGTTCTATAGTTGTTTTTAAATAGTTTTCTAAGCAAAATGTGGTCGTCGGACAAAGGGGGTACTTGAGCCAAATAAGTTTGAGTACCACTGATCAAGAGGATACATTTTACTTTTTGACATTTTTATTTTTGTTTTATTTCATCAGAAAGCGACCAAGTTACTCTGGAGCGAAAACACATAACTTCAGTCATGTCGTGCTCTTTCCAGATGCATAAGCATATCTGCTTATCCTGCAAAGCAGGGATCACTAACAGGTGTATGTGCGCTGCATTGCACTATTTGTTTTAATTATTATTCAAGTTAATAAAGCAACTTTCCCAGTCTGTTTAAAATAAGGTACATCATGCAAAAGACAATATGTTCCACCTCATTAATAATAAATTGTGGCAAAACCCTGTGAGGACGATTCATTTTCAGTTTCAATCTACTTTCGCTGTTTGTATGATTGCTAAATTCACACCAAAGACACAGCTGGGAGGTAATAAAGTGCACAGGATGCAATTGGTGATCAGTTACGTTGTTAAAAAGGGTTTGTCTTTGTTGCATTACATTTCAGAATTGGCGAGTGGTGCTCACGTGTTTTTACACTGACACACTTTGGTCACTCCTGCTGTGCTGCTGTGAATGTAGTATCAGTGTTAACAGAGGCCAATGAAAGGCAGGCCATCCTTTAACACGTATAAACACATTACGTAGAAAAGCCTGTGGAATCACAGGAGACATCAACATGGGAAAGTTATTTAAATATCAAAAGTGAGCATACAGTCTTTTTTTTTTGACAGTGAATCTCTTGTGGCTGAGCAAATAATTACAACATTAAATATTAACGAGAATGGCTGGTCCAGTGAAGACGGCCACATGTCTTTCTCATTGCAGTATACATTTAATATATATTGTATATACTGTATATATTTGCATACTATGACAATTAAACTGTCATTATAAAATGAAAGAGACAATTTGAAAAGGCTTGTTCCTGAACTGCTAAATAAAGCCTTTAAATCAAGGCCTATTGGATTAGAGTTTTAACATTTTCTGGATAAATAAAAACCTTCACGGACAATGTATTTAATGCATAAAATGACGACAGGTGTAATGATATTATGTTGCTTCTGTATAAAGGAGAGCATATGTGTATGCTGTATTGTTCACACATCTGCAATTTGAGTTGGTAAACCAGAATCGGCTGTTTTTGATTCCATGATGGAAGCTTGAAGCAGCGAAGAGCCATAGCATTTATAACAAGACATGTTATCTAATGTTAGAATTTCTATTTGAGGTGTCCCGATCCGATATTGATCACGGATATCGGTACGCTATCAGTCAGAAAACAAATATCGGATTTTATCGGACTGCATCTAAAGCGCTCCAATACGTTAATGTTGTTTTTGTCTCCGCCCTCAGTCGTTCCCAAATAACTTGAATTGTTGACTATTGTTCTCTGTTTGAGTAACATCATTTGATCAAGACTTCTCTAACGTTCCACACTACAAAGTAAGTAATAAAAGTATGCATGATTTGTGCTGATATCGTATCGGACAATACTCAAGGCTGCAATATTGGTGTCGTTACGAAAGTGAAAAAGTTGTATTGGGACGTCCCTAGTTTCTATTTATGAACGCAAGATCACAAGAAAATGCAAAAGATTTTTTCTGCAGACAAACAAAGTTCATGAACAAAACCTTGAATCAAAAAAAAAAGTTTGTATAAAAGCTAAAACCAATGAGCTTTGACACAAAAGAAGATGCAACACAAATACCAAGAGGTAGATGCAACTGTCACTCAAATGTTGGTAGCTGCAAAACAAGGTTGAGAACTGTCACGGCAAATTTGCGGTTGACCTCATTTGGAGACATGATTTATGCTCTGGTTGAATGATGGAGTCCAGTCGAAGCATGATGATTTTATAAAAAAAGATTTATTACAAAACTAAATAAAAAAAAGGAGTACAAAGAAGCTTCCATCCTGTTAGAATGAAAGGCGACCCCCAACAAGGATGGTCAAAAGGCTCCTGGGAGAGCAAAAAGAAAGACCCACTAACTAACAGTTTCACAGCTTAAGCTTTTTATACAGATAACAGAAAAAGTTACACCCTGAGGTGAGGAGAAGGAGGGGGTCAAATGCCCAACAGTGGAAACGTTTGAGGATGATGAAGACGTGTATATTATGAGGAAGGCTGGCGTCACTGTTATCTGTCCTTGATAGTGTGTGTGCGTGTATATCTGCATGTGAGTTTGAGTTTGGCCTTCAGCAGACACAGTGAGTTGCACTGTGGATACAATACGATCTGTACTGTTTAATCTAACATGACTCAGCTGTTCAAAGGTGCAAAGAGTAATGCAGTCATCATGTATTAAAACATGACAAATTGTACACATGAACATACATTTGATGATATGATGATGAATATAATAATTGCCATAACAGAACAACTAAAAGTACAACTCAAAAGTAATTTAATTTACGCTTGTGAAAAAGCGTTTATGAAGTTCGATAAAAAGGGTATTAAGTGGAGTCATCCATGTGACGGAACTGTGGGATCTACTGGATCCTATGATCTAACAGATATTGCCTGGACTCCAGAATTAACATCAAATCCATGGACTGGAGCTCATGCTGAAAATTATAAGCAAGGGTGCACATAAGTATAGTGCATGCTCATTAGTATTAATGTTAAACGCGCATTTGCAGATCAATGAATTTGGGATGAATAGAAATGAACAAAGTTTATCAGTTCTTACATTTAGGAGCTGACGACAGTGAGGAAAATGAGTGAAAGAAAATAGAGCAGTGTGGACATTTTATTGTCATGAACAGTTCCGAAGAAGAGTTTAAACTGTGACATCTACACATTTAATATGACACAGGGTCCACAAACAACCTTTACAGACATAGAAGTCCAACCATCTGAGACATTTAAGTCATATATTTTATCTTATTATCGTAGCTCTCTGATTGAAGTGAACACATAAGATCTTATACTTGTACAGACCATCATATTTGCCTGAATTTCTTTATAATAATTATGCTTTACAGATAATTTGGTATAAAAACTAAATTTAAAAACCTGGGGAGCCATACTTAAAAAGAAATAAAAATAATTTTTAATGTTTTTAAAATAGATGAAGACAGTCAAGAGGAGATAGACACCGCCGATGATGACATTCTGTACGATATGTAGGAAATGTTAGCATTTTGTGTATTTTTGTTGGGGTTTTTTTTGGTGCGTTGTCCTGGGAGGTAATTATTTCATCCGGCCTTTTGTCCATCCGTCTCAAAAACAGGAAGTCGAAGCCTATTGGCTGGGTGCGCTCGGAGATTGTTTCTATTTGTATAGGGGTCTATAAGACGAAGGAGGGACTTATATACATTAATGTATATGAATGACCACCGGCAGTAGACCATAGTAAAAGACTAATTAGGTATTTTTTCGCATTTCCAAAGAATCATACATAAACAAAGAATTCTCCAAAACTCCAGATATCAGCTTTAATGTGTATGATTGTTAGCAAGATATCTAAAATATTTCTGTGCGGATTTAAATCAAATTTGGTGAGCTGATGGACAATGTCAAAAGAAAGAACGAGTTTGATTGTGGCGATCAGGTATTGTAGATACAGTGTCCAGAACACATTTTGGAGCATAATGTGATTTTAGAGCACTTCCTGTTGGTGTCATTGTGCCTCTTAATTTGGCGGAGGTTTGCGCTCGCTTGTGAAAAACCCGACCAAAACAGATAAGTGATGTGCACCCCTGATATTAAGTTGGCTCTATAGATCACTGATAGATTGTACTAAAACTAGCTTTTGTACTTCTTCACAGAAAGGTTTGGAGGTCTTATAAGAAACACTTTTTCTTTGGTTTGTCTTTGTACTTTGTACTTACCTGGAATTTTTATCTCTTGCATCAAAAGCAGCGTCATTTCCCCTCTCAGTGCGTAAATAACTTTCCGTTAATAGTCAGAAACCACAAGCATGTGCCGAGAAAATTCCATGCTCCCTTCTGGTGGCGATTACCAAGAACGCAATGGCCTGCAGTCCAAACTATCAGCAACCTTTTAAGATCATCAGCTGCACAGTTGCTCTAATAATAGAAAGAGCAAAATAGAGATGGCACAGAGCTATTTAACATTCCCTTTGGGAAAATGGCTTTTGAAGAAACAAATGTCGGAATCCATGGCATGTGCTTTTCTGATGTATTGAGAGCAGTTGAAATGATTGGTATCAAATTATTATAAAAGTAGTCAACGTATTTAATTAGTCTTTGTACCTCAAAACCAGGAAAGACTAAGTTAAGTCAGTGTTAAATCCAAGGTATGGGTTGATTTAGGAGAGCTCCAGGGTCAAGACAGTAATAGCTTGTGTCACTGACAACGATTCACTCGTACCAAATCCATTGACAAAAGGACATGATTGGTTGAACCTGACTAAGCAGTCATCTCAACGCTTTATTGGCAGGCCGAGCTTCCTAATGCTCATTGTATAATAAAAAGCATTACAGCGCTGTTGGCTTCATCGCTGCTCGTCTTTTATTTTGAACGAATGCCAGTTCTGATAGCACTGGCACCAATGTGTTTACATCCCATCTTTCAAACAGATGCTAGAAACACAAAATTAGCCCCTACTTCCCCCTGCTTTTCATGAGAAAACTATACACATCAGCGTCTTGACTGAAAAGTGATCAATGAATTGGACAGCTAAGTCATTACAAAGGTATATTTCAGCATGGAGCAATGGCCATAATGAAGGAAAGGTCAACAAAAGGTCCTGTTCAAGCACAGAAACTGGCTTTATGATCGCCATTACATTAAAGGTTGACCCTTGCTTTATTTTCCATCACTGGGGTGAACCAACAGTGATTACAGGAGTAACTGGAAGATGGTTTAAAAGAGATGTTGAGGAGATAGAGGAGTGGAACGAGACGAGAGATGAGGAAAGGGAGAGGATGAGAGAATAAAGCCAATATGTGCGGTAGATTTCCTCAGTGTCACTGCTCCCCTGATCCCCCCCAGCCCCCCCACCCCCAGTCCGTCTCCTAGAAAATTAAATATTGATCAATCTCACAGGCCTTCCAACAATGAAGGAGATAAAGAAGAGTATTAAAGGAAATAAATAAATATACACTTGTATCAACTGTCCAAGCTGCGAGGAGGGGTGGGTGTCAGCAGGGTTGGGGTGGGGGTGGGGGTGGGGGGGGGGGGGGGGGTGCTCACAAGAAGGTATAGAAGCCAGGGAAACACTGGTCTATATATCAGACACACCCCACACACAGGAGGGGCTTTGGCAAGAAAGAGGACTTCTTTGTCATGTGTAGAACTGATAGTATAGTGAGAGATCCCCCCACTCCCACACCCACCCCCTCCCTTCTTTGAGGAGCATTATTGGTAAAGTTTCTGAGGCAGCAGGCCTTTGAATAATTAACAAGAAGAACATTTCTATAGCTCTCCAGATGAGAAAAGCACTTGAAGGGCTATTCTTTTTACGCTGAGGAAGAGGGACTTAAATATGCTTTAATAGTGCAGAGAGTATAGGCGGGGACTCATTTGACTTTTCAAGTGATAATAACTAACATTTACTTTCATTAAATAAAGTAGTCCAGTTTATCATTGAATGCTCTGGTGTTGCAGCGCATCGACGCAACACCTCAGCCTCTGCTGATCCAGATACGCCAATAAAGACGTTTAAACCAAAACTCAAAGACAAGTTTTAACCAAAAGTTCTTCCCCTACGTTGCGGTTATTGTTTACCGTTACATGAAGACCACTTCTACAGAGCTATTGACACATTACCGTACATCAAACATTAGCTAAATTCCCTAACAATCTGATTTTGATTCAGCAACAAAGCATATATCTTCCATCTTTCCTCAGTTAGATTTAACAATACTCGGCAACCCTTGAATCATACGGTAGCTTTGAAACATTTCTAACTAAGGATGTAGCCTAAAGGTTAGCTATACATGCTTTTGTGGTACTACTGATTCATTGCAACAGGTTATGCTTACAAGCTAGCAGATGAGTGTACATTATGTTGATGTAGCCTATGTCGATGCGAAGTAGTAGCGATATCAAGATTTCATTATGTACTTGTAACCACATTTGCAAACTCAAAATGAGGAAAAGGAAAATAAGGTTAACTAAACATAGGGTTCCCTATTAAATAATTCCCAGGTAAGCCCCACAATGAGGCTGTTTAGTCTCTTAAACAGTATTCAGCACAGGCCTAAAACAGGGCCTAACATTAATGTTTGTCATAATAAAACCAACATTGAAATAAAATATAGTGATTATCTGAAATGTGCCAAAGCTACGAAGCGTGTCGAGTAATGGAGGGGGAATTTCCGCGATGCGCGCATCGAGGCTTGCTTCATTTGGGGGGAGGAGTCAAAATGATGACAAACAAGGCCTCGCTGCCCAGCTGTACCATGTGACTGCTTTGGGAAGCGGTTCAGAGTTTCATTTACACGTGATATTTATGTAGAGAAATATATTATTTATTTATTTATACAATTATTTTTGTAATTCATAGCCATTCCCAAGAGCCATAACTATTTTTTTAAGGATCAATATACCGACATTCTATCCATACGCAGCGCCCCTTTCTGGCCAGTTTGGGTCACGTGATAGGTCAGTCATTGGTCAGTTTATGTCCCATGACTAGACTAACCTTACCCTAACCCTAAAAATTGTTGCGATATTAGGTTATAACCTAACCCTAACCCTAAACCTAACCCTATTCCTAAGATGCTACGTATGTGTACTTCGGTAACCGTACCAATTGCATCGGGAGTTGTCCGTACGGCAACCGTACAAATAGACGCTTTCTTTTTTTAATGAATCACACACTGTGGGATAGAGCTGCTTGTAATTATACATGTGGCCAGTAGGGGGTTGTATGATCATATGAAGCATCAAGAAATGAACCATTACTCGAATCTATTGGCTAAAGTGTTATGATGCCTCATGGATCAAAGCTGGCCAAAAAAAAATAAAAAATACTCAATGTCTGTCATGTTGGACTTGTCTTTTATTTTGACAGGCATGCTGTGAAATGCATGTTGCACAGCAAAATATATAGATTTATGTTTTAATAAAGATTATATATGTGTGTTTTCAACAGCTATTCTTGAAAAAAACTAAATATGGTTGGTTGAATTAAAAAAAAAATTAAAAAGTGGGTCGTGATTTGATGACAGGTCCCAGGGTGAGACGAGTTGAGAACCCCTGGTCTAGATTACCTAATTAAGGCCCACAGAAGGGCAGGGAGTGGCACATGCACCAATGGTGCATTCAAGGACACTGGTAAATGTGCAGTTCACCTCACTACATACTCAAAAGTCTAATCTTTGAGTCTAAATGTGTCAGTTTTGCTAAGCTAAGCTACGGTAAAGACTAAATAAAAACCCAAAATCACCCTCAGTATACAATGTGATCAGAAAAACGAATAATGTTTTACAACAAAAAAGGTCAAATTGGAGTGATTCTTATTGCTCCATGATTGATTCTCGGTGTATTTAATAAGGTAAGTATCACCAATCATCAAACGCATGGCGCTCCCACTAAAGATTTTTAAATCTACTTTATATGGCATTGTCACTGGAAGCTGCTACAGCTGTGATGGATTTTAACAAAAGCCCATTTCACTTTACTGACTAATGAACTGTTTGCGTTCGACCCCCCACTCCCTGCAGTGCTTTGTTCAAAGTCTTTTAAACAGCTCTGGGTTGCAGGTCCTTAAACAAATTATGACAGGATCTTCCTCGCAGATCGACCTTTGCTGACCTCTTATATTGCTGATATTTATTACCGTTCTCTCTCCAGATAACACTGTGCCTGCTTGAGTGTGTGTGCATGTGCGTGCGTGTGTGTGTGTGTGCATGTGTGTGCGTGTGTGTGCATATGTAGTAAATCCTATAGCGGAAGTAGCAAGGCAGCTGGTCATAAACGCCAGCTCTACAGGATTTCCACATAAAGAAATGCAACAGCCTCTCTATCGTTTCCCACCTCCCCTGAACCCCCCGCCCGTACTCAACCCCAAGATGTCGTTCTGCTCATGATCCGGAGAGATGTTATCGCTCCATTTAAGAAAGGGACAAACAAGATTATACTGTAAGTTATCCTCGATTATGGCTACAAATCTGGTGCCGGAGCGAGGGCAGTGGAGGAGAGTGAAAGATGATAAAGTAAACCCAACAGCTTTTCTTTGCCTCTCACTCCATCGCCTTTTATCCTCTGCACAAACAGATTTATGGGATAAAAAAGAAGAGCCCTTTGTGGACAGTGTATCTTTCAAAAACAGTCGGGTTCCAATGGGAGGGGAAGGAGGAAAAAAAAAAAGTGACAATGACATATGTCTTCAACAGCCTGTGCCTTTTCTCAGCGTATTGTGCGTGTGTATGAGTGAGCGTCTGACTATGACATAATCCCTCTTGTGGAATCAACAGTGGGGTGAGTGATTGTTAACAACAGAAAGGTGAAACGGGGTTCACAGAGTGAAAATAATGGTGTCAGCTTCTGGGGTTCCTGGATGGCTTTTAAAGGCCTCAGTGAGACTTCTTCACATCCGCTCCGCCTGGCTTCTGACTGCGCCTCATCACAAGAAAAAAACAAAAAAACCAAAAAAAAAAACTAAAAGTCTATTCATGTCATACAGTAGGAGCGAGGGGGCTTTTTCCCCGTCTCCTCTGCTGCTACAACCATCAATTTAGCTCCGTGGTGGCCAGTCAGCCTCGCTCTGTCCCAGCTGTGTTTGACACTATTTATCTGCTCTAGTGAAGCAGATCATTTTTGATTATTAACCTCCCACCCTCTTCCAACCATAAAAAGACCCTCGAAAAAAAAAAAAAGGGAAAAAAAATGAGCAAAATGACAACCTCACACAATTCCCACTAAGGCAATCAAACAATTGACTGTTACAGCTGCGGAGACGCTCCATCAAACCTTTCTGTCACACACACACACACACACACACACACACACACACCTCCTTTTTTCCACACACCAAATCCCTTTCCATCTCTCTTTCTTACTACCTTTTTCATCTGTCTTTCAATCTCCCCCCCCCCCTGCCCCCCCCCCCTCGTCACCCTCTGTCTTCATCTCTTCCTCTGCTTCTTCAGCAGCACCCTGCCCATTAAATTACAGTCCTCTCTAATAAAAGGTTGAACTTACTTTACCCACTCATGTGGATGAAGAATGTGCCAGTTCCCTGCTGTTCCAACTTCCTGCCTTCAGAATATTGAATACACACTGACACACACACACACACACACACACACACACACACACACGCAGCAGTGAGATCTGAGACAACTCAACGTTAACATTTATCTTTATCACTTAAAGTGTCACACATTCAACTCTCTCTCACACATTCAACTCTCTCTCTCACACACACACACACACACACACACACACACACACACACACACACACACACACACACACACACACACACACACACACGACCTGATGGTACTTTCTTTCCCCCCACGCTGCTTCCAACCTGTCTCCATGACATCTTCATTCCACACACACCGGTGCCATTACGCTTGTTGCCCATCCAATAAATTAAGCCCATTTACTCTTCTGAATTATGTTATGTTTATTGATGCTCGTATAATTTAATTTCACACAAATTCCATTAAAGATTATGCTCTCTGTCACAGAGCGGCGCTTCTAGGAGAGAGGGCGAATCTAATCAGGTTATTATGGATCTGAGACATGCATTACAGTTGAGGCGCGTATACACACACACACACACTCCCAACTGTCATTTTAATAATGCAGAGTCAAGCAAACAGATCAATTGTGGATGCAATGATGCTGTCAAATGGCACTAAGTGACAGGAAGCTTTCAGAGCTCGCTATCAAAAGGAAGTCATCTCTTGGGGATTATACAGTCCTTTGGACCCAGAGGGAATAAAATATGTCACCTCTGTAATAAAGCTGTACCACTGGATGTTCATAAACTCTCAAAAGCTTCATTAAAGAACCCTTGGCTTGATATATTTCTTCTTAACCCTCCAGAATGGGAAATTCAAAATCCCAAATCCCAAAAGATCATTTAGTTTGAGGCCGTTGAGGATCCATCAATTATTAATTAAAAAGCATTGCAACTATAATAAAACCTACGTTATGAATAACCCAGTTTAATTTCTGAAAAAAATGAATTACATAGTTTAATCCAATGGATCTCAAACTGTGGGGCGTGGTCTGACTTCATGACATCATGGCAAAAACAATAAATTATTATAAGACACAGAGGCAAGCTACAATGGCCTCACGTAAAGGATTTGGTGAAATCACCCAAAAGTTGGGGTCCAAAATAAGAATGTCGGATGAAAAAAAATGTTTTAGAATAAAACAGAAATCAGCTCTAACTGCATTCCCAAATGCACTTATGGGTCAATGAAAAAAGTTTTAAAAAAAAAAGCATTTTTTTCAGATTTCAAATGACTGTAACCCAAGAACCAATACATATATGTGACTAATCATTGGTGATTTGAACAGTCTATGTACATAGCTCAATGCTGATACATTTATAGGGAGCTGATGCATATGCAAAGTTGTTTACTGACGGCTTAAACATGTTCTAGCCTTAAACCCAGACAAACCTTTTTCCCAATTTTCCAGGAGCGAGCATGTCCACCAGAAAGGATGGATAGTGATTTATTAGAAAATGACCCAAAAATAAGGAACACATACCCCACTCACTAAATTAGCCATATCTAATATTTAAAAAAATCTGAATTTTTGGAGTCCAAAGTGCGTGGGATGCCCTAAAAATGTGTTGAAATGACATGGAATGAACCTCTTTCAATAAACATTAAGGGTTACTTGTTTGACCAATTTTCTTAATATTTTGTTGGTATGGAGTGGTTGATTATTTTTTCATGTTTCAAGGGACTGAATGACTTACAGTATTTCATTCACTTTGTTAATGTTGAACGTTGCCCGTGACAGCTTTTCATTCCTTGGAAAAGTTCAAAGGGTGACGCTTCACTGCAAAATGGAAGCTGGTGATGCTAACGTTACGTTTTGTAAGCCAATGTTTTCCACTCATGGGTAAGTGGACGCCGAGACGTACATGAGCAGATTCGAGGAGGTACTTAAATACATTTCTCAATTATTTTGAAGAAAAACTGATTATGTTCCATTGGTCATTTTATTTGTCCTTGGCCACGTGTGGACTGGACAACTTTTACGCACACCAACAAAGAATTTTTGGTCTGATTGTGTGAAGCTTTAGTATAATACAAAATTGTGAAGTTGTGGTTCGGGACCCAATAATGGGTCACCACAACATATTCAGTGGGTTGTAGGTCGTCAAGGAAATAAAAAATAAATAATAAACTATAATCTCAATTTAGTGATTTTACGAACGACTATTTGATTCTCACAATAACAATAGGTTTTGATGTTGTGCTAC
Organism: Gouania willdenowi; assembly: GCF_900634775.1. NCBI lineage: Eukaryota > Metazoa > Chordata > Actinopteri > Blenniiformes > Gobiesocidae > Gouania > Gouania willdenowi. The sequence goes on from NC_041059.1 coordinate 27,311,166, forward strand.
TTTTTGCCACATGCCATTTGCTAATAAAAGTATTTGTATATTCTAATTTTTGCTTTATTTCAGATGTTTTTAAGTTGATTAAAATTAATAATAATAATAATAATAATAATAATAATAATAATAATAATAATAATAATAATAATAATAATAATACGTTTTATTTGTATAGTGCTTTTACATTGCTCAAAGACGCTTTACAGAGATAAACAATAAGTAAAAATACAGAGGCATAGACTTAAGTAAAAAACACAATGTAATAAATAATAGGTAGACTACAAGATTAAATGGCTATACATTAAAAATGGCTATACATAAAAATGGTTATACATTAAAATGGCTTTACATTAAAATGACTATACATTAAAATGACTATACATTAAAAGCTAAAATTAAAAGCTAAAAGTTTTGTGTTCTAAAATACCAAGTGTTTGTCAGACTTTTATTGATGGAAAAAAAAAAAAAAATTGACAGATTGACTTTATTATCTGCAGTTTACATGCATTTAAAATGAGACATAAAACATCCATCCATTTTCTGACCCTCCTTTTTTTAGGGTCGTGGGGAAAGATATTATAGTTTTAAAAAATATAAAAAAAAATAATTAAAAAAAATCAAATTAGAATGAGAATATTGTATTTGATTTGGGAAATTGCTTAGTTTTAGTTTTAGATGACAATGAGCGGCTTATATAAATAATATGAAGAAGATGCAAACAGCTGATGTAAGCTATGGGTTCCTACACCGTATCTGAGCCAGCAAACTGAATAGCAGTGACTCGATGTGTTTTCAAGGCAGATAAATTATATTATTCACATCTTTTTTCCAAATAAAACCACAACCACAGTGTGTGTAGTGTGTCTTTCTACTCTTAACTACTTTTCCTTTTCCTTTCTGCTTACACTTCTCCTGTATAAAGTGACAGCCTTATTGAGAATAAGCTTGTCCCACACCTCCCAATAAGTCATTTGTAAGGCTTGAGGTAGAGATTATCAGGGTCCTGTAATAAGAAGCGTGTAGCCTGGGTCTACTGTGGCTTTGTCTTCATTTACCTGCCTGCACACGTGTTGTATTCAGGATTAATTTGCAGCTTTGATGTATTAAAAAGAGCCAGAGGATTTCCAGTGACATGCTCCCCAAGGTGGGCATCTTTAAAAGGAGCTTTTTCTTCATTCCAGCACTTAGGTTTATTACAGATCCCTAGTCTGTCCAATTTTAAAGAAATATGCCTCCAAAATAGTGGGATAATTGTTTTTACTGTTTTATGGAGCTTCCTGAGGGAAAATCAGACATGGCAACCGGAGCGTTTTTTTAATAAAACTGAGCAGTGCCTCTGCATGACTGAGACAAATGAGTTTTGTGCTCTTTATGTTGGAATATTTTTATTTTTTACTTCATTTATTTATTCATTTTTCATTTGAGCTACAAACTTCCCTAATTTATGATGTCACCATCTCCCAGTGCACATCGTCGTCATACAGCATCATTTGAGTAGCCTTGTCCTCATAATGACATGCACCACAGTGACTAAACAAGCAGCAATCCAAACACTTATTTATTTGTAGTTTCAAACAAAAACAAGAGCTGATAAAATAATGCTGAAGACACATCAGAGCAAACAGCTGGATTCTGCCACACTCTCACTGTTATTTCATTCATGATTATTAGAGGTGGACACAAAGATAAAAAGGTGTCAGCTGTAATAGTTTAACAGTGCCTGTTTTTCATGGTTAGAGTTTGGAGGTGTGAGTTTCAAACATAAAGCAAAAAAAATTCCATCTTATTTGGGATTTTTTTTTTTTGCAGTGGCTATCCGTATGGTTGCCGTATCGATATACCGACATTCTATTCGAACGCAGCGCCCCCATTGGCCAGTTTAGGTCATGTGATAGGTCAGTCATTGGCCAATTTAAGTTCAGTGACTAAGACTAAACCTAACCGTAACCCTAACCCTAAAAATTGTTGCGATTTACAGGTGAGGGTCATATAATTACAATATCATGAAAGTTGATTTATTTCAGTAATTCCAAGTGAAACTTGTATAATGTATACATTCATTACACACAGACTGACATATTTCAAGTGTTTATTTCTTTTAATGTTGATGATTATAACTGACAACTAATGAAAACCTCAAATTGAGTATCTAAGAAAATTAGAATATTGTGAAGAGGTTCAATATTAAAAACAGCTAATTAACTCAAAACACCTGCAAAGGCTTTTAAATGGTCTCCAGTCTAGATCTGTAAGCTACACAACCATGGAGACAGTTGTCCAAAAGACCACCATTGACACCTTGCTCAAGGAGGGCAAGACACAAAAGGTCATGGCTAAAGAGGCTGTCTGTTCACAGAGCTCAAGCACATTAATAAAGAAGCAAACGGAAGGTAAAGATGTGGTAGAAAAAAGTGTACAAACAATAGAGATAACCAGGCCCTGGAGAGGATTGTGAAACAAAATCCATCACAAATGTGTGGGAGATTCACTAAGAGTGGACTGCAGCTGGAGTCCGTGCTTCAAGAACCACCACACACAGATTTATGCAAGACGTGTTTCAGCTGTCACATTCCATGTGTCAAACCACTCTTGAACTAGAGACAGCGTCAGAAGCGTCTCGTCTGGGTTAAAGACAAAAAGGACTGGACTGCTGCTGAGTGGTCCATATTTATGTTCTCTGATCACAGTACATTTTGCATGTCCTTTGGAAATCAAGGTGCCAGAGTCTGGAGAAAGAGAGGAGAGGCACAGAATCCATGTTGCTTGAGGTTGAGTGTAAAGTTTCCACAGTCAGTGATGGTTTGGGGTGACATGCCATGTGCTGGTGTTGGTCCACCGTGTTTCCTTAGGTCCAAGGTCAACGCAGCTCTTTACCAGGAAGTTTTAGAGCACTTCATGCTTCCTGCTGCTGACCAACTTTATGGAGATGCAGATTTCATTTTCCAACTGGACTTGGCACCTGCACACAGTGCCAAAGCTACCAGTACCTGGTTTAAGGACCATGGTATTCCTGCTCATGATTGGTCAGCAAACCTGCCTGAACTTTACCCAATAAAAAATCTATGGGGGATTGTGAAGAGGAAGATGTGAGACGTCAGACCAACAATGCAGAAGAGCTGAAGGCCACTATCAGAGCAACCTGGGCTTTCATAACACCTGAACAGTGCCACAGACTGATTGACTCCATGCCACGCCTCTTTGCTGCAGTAATTCAGGCAAAAGGAGCCAAAACTAAGTATTGAGTGCTGTACATACTCATATTTTTCATGTTCTAATGTTCAGTTGGCCTACATTTTTAGAAATCTTTTTTTTGGTGTCGGTTTTAAGTAATATTCTAATTTTCTGAGATACTGAAATTGGGATTTACATTAGTTGTCAGTTATAATCATCAAAATTAAAAAAAATAAATAAATAAACATTTGAAATATATCAGTCTGTGTAATGAATGAATAAAATATACAAGTTTCACTTTTTGAATAGAATTACTGAAATAAATCAACTTTTTCATGATATTCTAATTATATGACCAGCACTTGTCGGGTTATATCCCTAACTCTAAACCTGAAACACTACGTACGTGTACTTCGGTAAACATACCAATAGCACCAGGGGTTGTCCGTACGGCAACCGTACAAATAAACACTTCCTATTTTTTACATAAAAACTTGACACGTTACAAATTTTAAAACATTTTTTTTTTTTTTTTTTTACCAGGTCTGCATATATTTTGTCAAAGGTTAACATCAGGGTTGGGGTCAATTACATTTTTCAATTACAATTACGTCTTTAACTATCCATGTTTAACTACAACTCAATTAAAATGACAATTATTACTTTTCCTCCTGAAAGTCAATTGCAATTACGTTCTCTATTACTGAAGTTCAATTACAATCAATCACAATCAATGAGCCATTTAATGAATAACCCCATAAAACATGACATTCTCTTGTGTTAGCTTTCTGTTAGCATCTCTTATGATAGCTGGTCAGTTTTGTCCCATGTCTTAAATCAGCTGTAAAATACACAAAACAATATTATCTATTATCCAATTTGTTTTTCATCTTTTGGTTACCATGTTAGGCTTCTTAATCAATGAAAATATTGATATTAATATTTTATGTGGGGGCGTCTGAGCCTTTTTTCTGTCACTATATATATAAATTATTTTTTTTTAATGGTAAAATAATCCACAAGAAAACTAACAGATAACCTTGATATGAAACATATTTTAATGATTATTAACTACGTATGTGTAAGCCATAGAACCGTAACATGGTTATGCAGGTTTTCTGTTTAATGAAATTGTAAACGACAGTTTTTCATCGAATTTCCAGTTACATTTGCCAATTACAATTACAAAGTCAGTTATCTGAACTCAATTACAATTCAATTAGGATAACAACACCAACAGATTTTAAAAATGACAATTACAATTAAAAATATGTCATCATTGCAATTAATTAGTAATGATGATTAGCAAATTTTACATATTATTGAGGAATATTTTTTTTTTTTTTACAATAAAGCTCGACATGTTTCATCTTTTCAAAACTTTTTCTGCATATTTTGCCAAACGTTAATATTATATATAGTTTAATCTTTTTGTGATAGCTATACATGCTTTATTCTGGCAAAAAAAAAAAAAAAGAATAAATAAAACAATACATTTATTATATATTATATTATGGACTATCAAGTTTTTATAAATTTGGTTAGGATATTCAATCTTTGATAAAACGCCCAAGCTTTTTAAAAGACTGTTAATACATGTCTTCTGACCGAAACTATTTTTTTTAAAATTTAAATTTTCAAAATGAAGAAAAAAACCACACCAGGGCTAAATGCTGGTCAGTGGGAGGATTTACCGCTCTTTCACACACTTTGGATAAAGTAGCCGTGCGCTAAGCTAAGAGAGTGCTCTGGTGCTGTCAGTGTGTCCTGAAGGGGGCGGGATGAAGTCATCTGGCCCTTCTTATGCAGTTAGTTTGTGAAAGAACGTCATCAAGGTTTAAACCTTGAGGTTATATTAGCCATTACACTATATATAAATATTATATAAAATGTAAAAAACCAGTAACACTACGTAGCCTGTTTTCAGATAAAGTGCGGATCAGAATTTTGGCAACTAATAACTAAAACAAATTTATAACAGACAAATGGCATACTCCGACACTACTATACGGTACAACTAAAGCAAAAGATATTGATGCAATAATACTACCTGGAGACTGAGTGATTTAACACCTTCACATTTACACATGGCATGTTCAGTGCAGGTTAAAACTGCATCTTAATGTATCATAATTTACTCTGATGATGAGGATCTTGGCCCCGCAGTGATAACGTGTTGCTTACAGCTGTAGGTTTTCACACGTGGTGGGAGAAGTAATGATGATTATAGTGCAGCGACAAGGTATTTTTATTTTTGCTGTCACAGTGTATGCATAAGTGAATGCAACACTGACTCTGGGAGCTGATACTGTGTTTGTAATGTGAAATTCATTTTTTGGTTATTAGGAAAAGTTCCATGTTTTTGTTTGTCATTAAAACATTAGAAAAATGTGGACTATTATTATACAGAAACACAGAATGACTGAAGACTTTTGCTGACAGGTCAATGTCTTCATAATCCTTTCTTTAAAAACATTAAAATCCAAAGTCAAGAAAAAACACGTATCTTTAAACCTATCGTAATAATTAGATGATTTATACATTTTCTCCCCATAGATATATTTTGATAGTAAAATAATTCCACCTTTCAAGACACACTGTAAAATGCCCTAATCCCAGTTAATTCTAATACAACTTAATGCTGCGGGAAATGCTCAGCAGTGACTTTTTGGAAAAGCCTTATTTAGGATTAATTAAAAAAAAAGAAGAAATTGTTGGGTTTCATGTCACCTGATCTGAGTTTGATTAAAATGCACACATTTTCCAGGCCCTGTTTTTTTTTTCATTATTATTATTATTATTTGGTGTAGTTTGTAAGCAATGCACATTCTCCAGGTAAAACAAACAAACAAAAAAACTGAAGTTGTTCTGGTAGCTGGAGAGGTGCCAAGGCACTTCTCGAGCACTGCAGAGGTGTCCTTGAGCAAGGCACCGAACCCCAACAATGCTCCCCTTCATTGTAAAGTGACTTTGAGTACCCAGGAAAGCGCTATAAAAAAATTGTTAAATAATCTGAATAATAAGTGTTTTTTTTTTATTATTATCAAAATCAATTATTTTTTCAGAATTATTGGTTACTCTAAATATATTCATTAATGTTTAAATTGTTCTCACTAGACAATTGCTCTAACAATAATTTAAATGTATGCAGAAGTGGCAGGTTCGTGAAATAATTTTTAACAATTAAAGTTTCATAGATGTACATTTTTCTTATATCAAACACATTCCGGGCATAGCCCTGCTAGTTAGCCAGTGACACAACACAACCTGTTAACCCATACAACATTGTAGTCCAACACTATTTGCCTGCGGGTCACCTATATGTGGTACAGAAATGCAGATATGTCAACAGGTCAGTGTTAATGTCCCTGCCGTGCTGTCGCTTACCAGATGTGCTGCGTTGTCCTGCACTACCGCATGCTTTGTTTTTGCTTTACGCACTAGTGGACATAGAAACACGTCACTATGGTTACTCCATCTACGAATCAAACCGGAAACCTATCTAAACCCCCACCTCCTGATCCTACAACCAACATCCCAATCAAACCTAATTATACCATATTGCTTTTCTTGTTCAACAATAAGGGGAAGTGCTGGGGGTGGGTCGAAGGGAGAGATTTAATGTAATTACTCAGACACTTTGTTCACAGCTCGGCATTGCAAGACTGAGATGCACCTGTGATGGAAGCTGCTTGTCAAAATGCCTATTGATGAAGCGTAAAAACCCAATTTGCAGTCATAAGGCAACCACCTTCCAATTATGTCAGTACCAGAGCATTCCTCAAGCCTAGCAACTCCAATCCTTCTCTCTTCTCTGAGTGGCTAGACCATTGCCCTTGGCAGACAGGTACGGAATAGGCTGCTCTCTGCATGCTGCCTTTAATGTTTTATTGATTTGCTTTAGCATACACCCCGATTCAACTCACACACTCTAACGCTATTGCCCTTTGTACTCGGAGCCTGACCTGCCCCACATGAAAATTACGTTATTGAAATATGTTAAACGTCTCGACCCCTCCACTGCAAGAAAATATCTCACCCGCTGATGGATCCTTCAGAAGCAGATTGGTAATATACGATCTCTACTAGCTTAATGACGTCTATTACTGCTATTCCATCACCCACTCAACCAATCAATCATATGAACAAGGTAGCATATCAAAGCAATGAATAAAATCAAAAGAGGATTAGAAGCATTTTCTCCTCAATTTTTTATGTCAGAAAGAAAGATGGAGCTGTGAGTTATCCCACCTTACAAAGCAGAATGAGAAACAAGCAAATGTAAAAAAAAAAAAAAAAAAGAGTTGTAGAATTAATGGCTAAAGGAAACGTCAACACAAGAAAAAACACATAACTACATTTAGGCCTCAGTTTTCTCATCCTACTTAATAAGTGAGCTAATAACGATCAGTCATTTCGACTCGGGGGGATCCAATTACATCCATCTTAAGATTGTATCAGAACCAAAGAGCAACACATATTTCTTTTCAAATCCCATTATAAGTAAACTCGGTGATTAAATCTAACTTTTCCAAACTGTGTGGAATGCTTGCATGACTTGAAAAATGTGTGTGTGTGTGCATTTGCACGTTTGCGTGTTTGTGTGTGTGTCTCACATGCTAATGATAAATATGTGTCTGCCATGTCCACAGACTCCCAGAGCAGAGGCAGGGGCCCTCAGAATACACAACAGGGACTGAGACAGCTTATGCCCAGACAATGTCAATAGCTCAAGGGTAAAATCATTTGTCACCACAGCAAATTCCCTCGAAATGTATACATTTATTATTGTCTTACTTTAATTGATTGCAAAGCAGCAAGAAACATACAGAGGGTCTTTTCTACTTGTCTATCTCCTTTACAAACTGTGCCTTACAAGAGCTCCAAGGTCATGCACATCTCATCTAAACAAAGAAAGGAAACGCAATTTTTTATCAACCTCAGTCTGTTATCAGACCGAAAGACAAATTCATCAAACAAAAGGCATTTGTTTACAATTATACCACAGTCCATAATGCACTATACTTATTTCAAAAAAAATAAACAATACAAACCTAAAGTGCTGTGAGTTGGAAAAGCAGGTGATCATTGTTTATAGGCTGTGGCTATCCGTACGGTTGCTGTATCAATATAACAACATTCTATCCTTACGCAGAATCCCTATTTTGGCCAGCTTAGGTCAGTCATTGGTCAGTTTAGGTCACGTGACTAGGACTAACCCTAAACCTAACCCTAAGACGCTACGTACTTGTACTTCGGTAATCGTACCAATAGCACCGGGGGTTGTCCGTACAGCAACCGTACAAATAGACACTTTCTTGTTTATATGACTTCAAAGGATGTTGTTATTGTTTAACAGATATTGAGTTGTAGGTATATCTACTATTTATCAAGCTCCATTTCAACTAAAACCAGTTGGAATCTAATTTGCAGGTTCTTAGTAATTGTGCATATGTTTAAGTGAAGGGCCAGTGGAATGCTGAAAGATTTGTCATGAATGTTTGTGTGAGTCTTATCCTCTTTCTCAGTATGACAGCCCGTATGTGTGCTGCATATTGTTAGCAGATCCAAGGACTAGTTTATTAATAACAACCACTGAAAAACTTTTACAAAATACTTGAGTGTGGCTTAAACACAGCTCCTAAATTGTAGTCTTTGACTAATTTAAAAAACAAACAAACTGGAGTGATACTCAACAGAAACTCCTACACTACTAATGCATTTTTAAATGTATTTCATGAATGAGAAAATAATGATATTATAACTAAAAAACTGCATTTTTTTTTGTTTTCTATCAAGCTTTTATAATTACCAGAATCATTTTCTGCCAAAAATGAAGGCCTTATTTTAGAGCATCTACAAAAGCTGATGGGGTTGAATGTTAAGTAGGCTTTAGGAAAAGCTAGATAGCTATAAAATACAGAGTACCTATCTAGCTTGCTGCACCACCCATCACCTATTCTAGTACATACAGTAGGTGCAAAAAGTTGTTGTATAAGGTGTTGTAACACAATCTGTAACTTGACTACATGGTGGTTCTGGTCTCTTAGGTGGAGCCACCATCAGCTGCCGGATTCAGTGGCTAACACAAAGTGGCTGAAGGTCATAAGCCATCGGAATAGCCGGAACAACCATTTTGTTGGGTGACAGGATTTACCACAACTACCATCTACGAGTCGTACTGTTAGACAGAGAGGGGTTCATATCTGGATACCACTGTACTTTACAGGTCTTAACTCGTTTCAGTGGCTCCACTATATGAAGCATACCACGCTTGGATCACTTGGTGTTATCTGGCTTTACAGTCTTAACTTTAAGGTGATCCTTAGACCGGGGACTCATAGGAAGTTGAGTGGACCGAACGAGACCCTGGCCTTGGTTGGGCGGTTGTGGTATGTAGTGTTTGTGTTAGCAGGCAGGGGCAATCAGTGAGAAGAGGGTCAGGGATTGATTTAGTTCAGCTGTAGCATCTTAACTGATCAACCCTTTGCTTTATTTTCCAACGAGTGGCTGGAACAATCATTGGTGCTCTGGAGGTGAGAGGAAACACACCAGTCGGTTGGTGCAGTCTGCAAGCAGTAAACTGCTGACGACAGGAAAAGACTGCATTACTCTGTGTCTAAGTTAGTTATCAACAGTTTTCTGGCACCTAGGGTGTATATTTAGATTAAAAATAATAAAACAAGCTTTACAGACTCGCTGACTCCGTGTCTATGGACATGGTACCTAAGCTGAAGTTCTGCTATGATTACATAATCTCTCAAACTGATTCAACTTGCAGTAAATGTGATGTCACCCACTTCTCTATGTTTTGATTTACCTATGAGGGGCCACCAGTAGTTCTCTCAGATGATTGTATTCCTTCCTCAGCACGTAGCCTTTTCTGCCTTCCCAGATATCAGATATCACTGCAGTTATATCCCTCAATTAAATTTTCATCCTTATTCAACTGCGTTGGAAACGACTGCAAATATATGCCGACATCTGTTTAAGAGCCACGCAGAGTCCCCCATGATATTTGCTTTCTATTGTGATCATTATCAATTGAATCTTCGAGTCATTTCAAAGCTAATGACTTGTGAGTGTTGTTCTGAAGAGGAGACCTTTGGGAGAAGGTACGCAGACTGACACTGGGCTCAGGCACGAGTCGCACACACAGCAAGAACAAGGGTTGAGGAGAAAACGTGATCACCAATCTGCTGAAATGCGTGCATAAAAGACCACAATCACACAGCGCTCGTCCGTGATTATATTCTAAAGTGCCAATTATGTTGTGTCAGAAAACTACAGCGAGAGGTTGACACTCTACAATAAAGCAAATAATTTCCAGTTGGAGGAACAGAAAAACGTTAATATGAGGGGTAGAAGATGGGGTGAGGAGGATCTCAGTTAAAGGAAGTCGCTAATAAGGTTTAATGGTGCGTGTCAGGAAGGCACAGTATGCAAGGGAAACACAGCTGGCTTCATTTTGTAAACTATTTTATATACACATCTATCCCGCTCACATTTATCAGCTGCTCTCAGGCCACTGGGGACAGTTTGGGAACTACAATCAGCGACATTTTCTTTCTGCCAGTCACTTACCAAGAACAGGGCATCAATGTTCTACCATGCTGCTTGAGTTCTATCCAATAAACATGAACAATCATACAATTCTATATCTGCTTATGCAGGTATCCTAAAGCCTATCCTGGCATAGTGTAGTGTTAATAAATGAAGGGCAACATGTTTAATATATAATGAATAAAGAACAAGACAGTGTTTCATTCGGTATTGATTATGCTATGTGGACAGATAGAGTCAGTGTATATAGTTCTTGAGAGTGGTACAGTTTAAATGTAAATGGTTCTTGCAATTTGAACCTTTGTTCAATATTAGAATTAAATAACTAGCAAGAAGGTGACCACATTATACACAATAGTCCCTTGCTATAATGCGGTTCACCTTTCGCGGCCTCGGAGTTTCGCAAATTTTTTTCTACAGTGCAATTTTGGATGCATTATTTTACAGCGTATGAACGCGCATTGTGTTCTGCGTCCTGATTGGCTAATGCTGCGTACACCCACCAGCGACACATCCAACTCTGTGAGTTTCACTGCCTGATGAAGTGTTTTTCTCCTCTCATAATCAAAAACCACCAGTGAAAAAAGCCGGTGTGATTAGCGGCTAATGCTATCCTAGCTCAGTGCTACAGAGATAACGTTGCTACTACCACCTCCTCGCTGATTCTCCTCCACGCCAAATCCATCCTAGTCCGGTCCCGGTTATAAAGGCCGTGTCATACAGCTCCAGGTGGTCACGCACAGCTTCTACTCCATGGTTGAATGGGTGAACAGACCGGTGTCCGTGTTGACATGACGTCATCGTCAACAAAGACTCTGACTGCATTCGGCATCAATGTCTGATCGCTAGCAGTGTGACTCTGAAGTGCTGCATGTTTGAAAGCAGGTTTATGTTTTAAAGTCTATGAAGGTTTGAACTTTGAGAGTGTTTAAACAAGAGATAAATGTTAATTCATGTAAGTGTATAAAGTGTGTGGTGAGAGGTTTTACAGCCTTAAAACATGTATAATAATAGTGAAAAATAAAGCTGACTACTGCGTGGATTTCGCCTATTGCGGGTTAGTTTTAGAACGTAAAGCCCGCGATAAACGAGGGACTATTGTATTAGGTGTCTCTGTGTGGTTTAAATTTTGATTTGAATTTGGAGTGGTTTTTGTCATTGCAGGAAAACGTTCATTGTCCACAGCAGAACAACTGCTCATGGCAATTGTGGAGAATGAAGATTTATCAGATGAAGAGAACGATCCCGCTGTGAATATATATACTCCATCTGATTTCAACCTCATGCCTGAGGAACAACAGTCTGGTGATTCTGAAGATGATCATTCACCACCGTATTCAAGATGATTCCGATGAAGATTATTCACCCCCATTGCAGCGGAAACTGATCACCATGTCAGTGAAGTTAGCGAGAATGAGAGTGAGCCACAACGTCCACAAGCACGCAAACGTAGGCGTGTCATTGTTATTATATTATTTATTAAGAAATCATCCCCATTTGAGGACATTGCTTTTTGAGAACAGTACTCTTCATAGAAAGCTGAAACTTCGTTTTTAGAGTAATTGGGACCTTCTGATCTCAAATAGCAAGGAACATTTTTAAATGCAACAATGAATGTCATTATACTTATTAGGTACAACTAATATCAAATAGCTAGGAGAAATGCAAAATGCTTACAAAGAAAACGCTTGGGTCTCATGTACAAATAACAGAGGTAGCTAATATACCACACAATAAAACAATAGCTAGACTATATTAAGACAGTTTAATACAGAAAACATATTACTAAAAGCATAGGTATGCAATGTATGTTCCACAAGCAACTTACCATTTTCCAAATATTAGCATGCATGCAATCCATATGGATAAAACATGGCAAAGACTCATTCTGTGTTTAAACTCACCTTATATAGTGCAGGAGATAGGACACCCCTGGGTGGAGACACGAAGGAGGAGGGAAACCTGATAGATGCACTGTACACTGGCAATGTAAAGACACACTGGAACCCTGACACTGAAATTATAGTCCAACAACATGCAATCTAACAACTATTGGTTTACAGGCACACAACAACTAGTGCCACACTAGGTCAACATCATGATGGACATAAAATGTGATTAAATACCAACAGAAGCAGCAACATGCCAAAATGAACCAAATGACAACATTAAACACCGGATCAATGCGCAAAACTAATCACAACAAACAACGCTATGACAAAATGTTAACTTTGAAATGTTTAAAAGTTTTAAAATGGAATAACTCTTCGAACTGTGTTACAGTACTAGACTTGTGTATTACTCCCCAATTTGTCTATTGACAGTTTTATAAAGAAAATAGCAACACTTCATTGGAGGTAAGCCACAACTAAAGATGTAAGATTTGTGTATTTATGTATGTAAGACAAATTAAGGGTAAAGTGGGTAAAAGTAAATATTATTTTGTATCAGAAATGCCCTTACCAGTGAAAAGAAAATGACTTCAACTGAGTTGCGTGAAATGTGTCACTAAAATGAAATACTTTGTCACATTGTTTAGCATGTGACATTCTTATTTATTGTTGTACTTTACCTTTAACCAGGGTACTGTACATTCTACTAAAGGATTTCTGTACTTTTGCCACCTCTGATCTTCCAAACTTACTGTGCATGTTCACAGTATGACTGACTTGTTTCCAAACTTCTGATTCATTGTCTTTTAAAGGCTGAGTGTTCAACTTCCTTGCAAGTGTTGGAATAATTGTCCATGTCACTGACAGATTTAGAGACTGAAGCACCAGAGGATAAACCGCTAGAAGGGACAAAGCTATATTCTCTGGCTCTGAGGATTTACACTGTACTGCAGAGAGGATAAGCCTATCATTAAATCATTACGATTGCAACCATTGAATGAAGAGACTTTTTTCCTTTTTCATTTTATTCCACAGTGTGGAAGGCATCCTAAAGATTGAACCTGTCCAACCACCTTCTTGCAGGTATTTTAAACTTTCATTGTTCTCACAATCTCAAAATGTGTATAATGTATAGTGCTTTTTTGGACACTCAAAGACGCTTTACATGGTGAATAAGACAAAACAAGACAGATGGGTTTTGAGTAATGATTTGAAGTTTGGTAGTGAGTCTGGGTTTCTAATGGGTGATGGGAGTGAGTTCCATAAGGTGGGGGCAGCAATGGCGAAGGCTCGGTCCCCCAATGTCCAGCGGTTTGTGCGAGTGATGGGAGTGAGGCGGTTGGTGTTGGCTGAGCGGAGGTGGCGGGTGGGTTGGTGTTATTGCAGGAGCTCGTTGAGGTAGGGCGGGGCCAGGTTATAGAGGGACTTGTAGGTGAGGAGGAGGAGCTTGTATTGTATGCGGTGTTGAACGGGGAGCCAGTGGAGCTGTTGGAGGACGTGAGTGATGTGTTCTTTACAGACCTTAGAGTCGCTGTTAGCTACCAATAAACGGGAAGAGATTCGTCATCTTTACAATAAGTGCTGACTAGACCACTGGGAGTGAGGGCCAAGGCCAAGGCAGGCTGACTTGATAATAATGTATCATGTTTTTCTGCAGCCAGTGTCTTCTCCTCGCCCTTCACTCTCTGCTCTGTTTCAGGTGTCGTGAAGCTGATGATGGCAGTTTCTGATCTGTGGTTCACGACTCATCTGGGACACTGATGTTCTATCTCTCTATCCTGTTCTGTTGGTGATGGCTGCCACCTCTGAACCTGGTTCTGCTGGAGATTTCTTCCTGTTAAAAGGGAGTTGTTTCTTCTCACTGTCGCTAAATGCTTGTTTATGTGGATCTTGTTGGGTTTTTTCTTTCTTATTATGCATTTTATATTTTGATAAGTGCATTGAGATAACTTCGTTGTAATTTGCACTTTACAAATAAAGTTGAATTGGATTTAATTGAATTGAATTAATGCTAAAGCTAAAGCTAGAGGAGCAAAGAGGCCATGGGCCACTGTTTGCTCATTAGCAGTGAAAAGAGCAAAGTGACTATGAGGAAAATGATGAAGTTCACAGCTTTAGATATCAAGAAAAACACTACAACTAACCTGTGCCATGTTCATTCTGTCATTACCTGTTGACTTCTGAAAATGTTACACATGATGCGCTTTATTATTTTTGTACAGTGTTTGGCTATTAGGAGCTTTTTTTATAAGCTGTTGAAGATTATTTTTAGATTGATATTTTTACTTTTAAATATCCACAAATCTGCTGCATTTAGATTTTTTTTTTTAAATTTTTGCACCACAAGGAAACTTAAAACTCTGGACATTTTATTGGTGGTTTAAGGTGTTTTGTTAGTTTGTCCTTTAGATTATTATCTTTATCATTATCTTTTGCCAAAGAGCTCAAAACAGGTCTGCAGTGCAAGCTGTTTCACACATTTAGTTTCTTTTTCAAATGTGAAAAATGAAAGTGATATAATTTAGTATTTTGGACAGCAATGTTCTAAACTTTTCATTTATATTTGAGATAACTACCTCATGTGCAGTTAAAACTACAAGTTTGTATTGTTTCATGGATATTGTTTCATGTTGGACAATAAAATAAGATGGGAACATTAATGATGTATGCTCCGTTATTAAAAAAAAAATTGTGATCGGCCAAAATCTGAATTGGTGCACGCCTAATTTAAACGCATTAAAGCAAGAATGGGAAGCCCACTTTTGCTTCAACCTGAGAATAACTGTGCAAGTAATCATAGGGAATGTTAAGAATGTGTATCATAGAATCATCTTTTTGTTGTTCCTTCTGTCACCCACCAGCTTGGTGGTGGCCTAAACAAGCACTGTAGTGCTGGAGCTTGCCAATGGTAACGCCAAGTGTTTATCTCGCCATGCAAGGTGCAGGTGACAGTAATTATCAGCAGATGACAGTGGCAGTCCCCACTGTGGAGCAGATGGCGATACAAGGGTTATGCATGTGGAGTTTCAAGAATGCGTTAGGGAGGGGTTGACGCTACCTCGGAAAGGGACGAGAAGAAGAAAATAAAGGTGTACAAAAAGAAGAAAGTAGGGCGTTATTAGAGCCACTGCGATGGATGAACACATCCCCCATGTGTAGAAGATACAAAAAAGATAAAAGTCCAGGTAATGCTTAGAGCAGCAGGTCCCCGTTCACACTGGGAGAATCTGATGTTGTCAATTTAGCTTCTTTCTGTTGGGGACTTGTGTCCAGCATGCTACGTTAGCTCTCAAAGCCTGTGCACACAGTGTAAACTTTATTCTTGGGCGTAAATGCTCCCATACACAAACACATGTGCAAATCACTATCCATAGACAATTGTGACCACTCAGGCAGACACATGATCAAAATCACATAAAGTGGCATTCTCTGTTTAAGGTCAGTGGAGGGAATGTAAGCCAGCATGAGGGACATTACCAGTAAAAGCACAAATAACAGGAAGGCAAGCAATTGGAATTTGTAGTTCTTAATCTACAAAGAAGTTTACATTTAAACTCTCATTGTTTACTTTCATCACCAATACAGACATTTATATGCATTACTAAGTTTGGAAATTCAAGCCAATTTTAAAACAATTGAAGTAGATTAGTAAATATCAAAGAGAAGTCTAAGAAATAAAACGCAGATGTATTTATGTAATTGTTCTTAACCCTCCTACACATTTTACCCTTGGGGTCAGTCTGACCTCAGGTATATTTGTCTTCAGAAAATGATTTTCAGAAAATTGATGACAAGTATTTGTGTCAGGCACTTTTTTATTTGTTAAATGTATAAATAACCCCTAATAATGAAACCTTAACCTGTTCTCAAGCATCACCATCAGGCCAGACTGTTAGAATTAATTTATCTTGGATAGTTTTCATCGAAATGTACTGACAACATTAACAACTACAAGAGTATGAACCCTACTGGCTGAGGTGATGATATGACCTTTTCTGCAGCGCCACCATCAGGTCAAACTTTCACTTTTAGAGTTAGTGCATCTTGAAAATCTTTCATTCTAATTTGTCACGTGTGAGCAGTAGGTCACACAAACACACAGAGAACTTGCAGGTGTGGAGATGTAAGGTCATACATGGGTCAAACAGGCAAGTTTTACACAGCTAAAACAGCTTAAGGTCAAATCAAACCCTGAGGAACACCAATGCGTGAAATATGTATTGACATTGAAAAAATATCATGATAATTCTTAAGGCTGCAATGATTAGTCGACATAATCGATTATGTCGACTACAAAAATTTGTTGAAGCAGATATTACTGCATCAACGCGTCGTTTAATCTTGTAAATTAAAGGTCCCTTATCATGCTATTTTTCACCCATCACCATTTGTTCTAAGAACCCAAAAAACATAGTATTTGTCGGGTGAAGTGATTGGCACACACTAACAAGTATTTCCCAACTACAGAGGGGACATTGCCATTAAAAATGAAATCCAACCACTTCCTTCTTGTGTCTTCGGCAGCTGGAGTTCGAAACAAAGCCCGATTCATCACTTGTGACATCACAAATTCAGATAATTTGAAACGGTGCACTTTTCTCTGTGATGGAAGACAGACAGACCACAAACAAAGGACTGGATGGATTTATTTCACATTTTGTGTGCCGGTGGACACTCAAGTTACCTCATATGTGATCAAAACACTGAAAAAGTGGATTTTTAATAATATGTCCCCTTTAAGTGGGATTTCTGCAGAGCCTTTTGGCTTCTCTCCCCAGACAGATGACGTCTCATGGCTGTTTTGATGTTGTTCTGGAGGCTGAATCCACACTCTGCTGCCACACGAGTCCACACGCAAGTCTGGAATTACAAGCTTCACTTCAGTCAAAGACTTGAAATCAGCAAGCATTTCTCTAAGTGAAGTGATCAGAGGTGTGAGGGTTTCCAATGATATTATCCATGACTCTTGTGGAATTCTGTGGAGGCAAATTCAGATCCAAAGATGAGGAGTCGCTGGTCAGATGCACACCAGGTTTACTGTCAAAGTTGCAATGGGATGAACTAACAAACAGACTTGGAGATGGCCTGGCCAGATACAAAGCTGTTGCAGCATGGTGTCTCACTGGTTTAACACTGTAGAGATGCTGATTACAGTAACCAAAACATGTTGAAGTGACTACATCCAAGAAAACTTGAGTAGGTGTTATGGAGCAGTAATGCAGGTACACAGATTTCATTGGAGCTGGCCTGAAGTTTGGACACTTTGATCAAACAGGCAAACAGTACTCTGAGCACAGGTCATAGTTAACAGCTAACAATAAGGCAAGAGAGGTTCTGGAAGTAGCCTCATACCATGGATACAGAATAACAAAATCTGTGTATGTGATTTTCAGAAGAATGTATGCCTTATTACATCAACAACAAAAAATAAAGTACATTTAAAAACTGCTACTGACATTATACAGTGTATGTTTAATGTCTTCAGCCTCTGCACTGGAAGTGTACACCATATAATCAATGTGATACTGTAAGTGTCCGTTCCATGGGATTGGATGTCTAGTTAAATGCCACTTGAAAAACCCCCATTAGTTCATTTCCCTCTTGGTTAATTAACATCTTGTCCTGACCTTTCCAACGGATGGATGCAACTTATCTTGAAAGTCAAGGTTACAAAACTATGTATCAAAGTAGACTGATTACTGATCACCTGGCTGAACTAGAGAGCCTTTGGCTCCATTGACACAGGTATGGGTATACGTACTAAAACATTAATGAAGTAGAATTAAAGAAGAAGTTGGTTGAACACGGGTAATGTTAACATATGTTTTACGGTAACTTGAATTCCCAATAATAAGAAAACCTTTTAAACCAACAATTTAAATATTTTTTTAGTCTAATAATAAAGATAATAAAACTATGGAAAAATTAAACAAGCATAGTTATTACAGTTAACATTGAAAATATTAAAGTGTGCTGACTTCATTGGGTAACAATTTACTTGAAGTTGTAAACATAAAAACTGACGTTACGCTGTCATTATTATGACATGACACCTGTCATCAGCATGAATAAGGTGTCATGAAGGCTGTCATTAAGTGTTGTTCGTTACTCTATCCCTTTGTTACCCTAACCCCTAACCCTAACCTACTGTTTACATACCCCCTACACTGATTTCTGCACTTCAAACACACATCCCATGCTCAGCTCATTCCATTCTTACCTGCACATAGTCTATCTCCAGGGTTAGCCAAGATGGCTCGGAGGTGGCCGACTGCATTCGGTCTACCCATTTCTGGTCTTTGGACACGTCTCAGACACATCCGACACTGATACACCTTCACAAATCGATGTATGGAACAGAGAATCCCGTGCACTGCCTCTGACTCCCCATAACAAACTGAACGGTCTAAAACCGGCTCAGGGGGTTTCATCGAGAAAAAATATTCACAAACATAACCCTACCTAACCCTAACCTCACTTGATCCCCCCACCTAACCCAAAAAATGCCAACATAGCTCCAAAGGTGTTATAATTTAGTGAAAGATGTCGTAATTTCGAGAACAACACTTGACAGCCTGCATGACACCTTATTCATGCTAATGACAGATAATGACAGCGTAACGTCAGCCTTATGTGTAAAACTTCAAGTAAAGTGTTACTCTTCCTTGTAGTTCACCTAATGGACTGATGCACCTGTCACTGGCAGTGAAATAGCACTTACCTGATCGAATGGACACAAGTACTCCACACATGCACATTCTTGCATGTGGTTTTGTAATTGTCTCAGTTTATATAAAAAGAAGAAGATTCATTTCATACAATGACATCCTGGTGTTCTCTGCCGTCTGTAACCACAAACCCCTCCATATGTGAGGATAAGCAGCGACGTATGAATCATGCTGCTTCTCCATGATCCATACAAGTCCCTTTAAACCAGCACATGATGCCTATTCATTACGTCAAAGTGTGGAAGAGACATTTCTATTACCACACCAGATGTCCAAATCAGCCGTGTTGTTTCAGTGCTTACTGTGTTCAGCCTCTCCAGTCCCACAGTTTATTTATGTTGGGAAGCTCTGGCAGCCAGGGGGGGAGTCCTGTCTAATTGTGAGCAGCTGTAATATCACAGGGCCATCATTAAGAGGGCAACGGCTTTGTACATGCATTCATAATCCGCCCTGAAATGGAATAGCTGTAACGTCCGCCAACCGCTACTGAATTACCAGATTGTTAGTGCGGTCTGAATTTTACACTTTGTTTATGAAAGACTAAAAGGCTCGACATGATTATCACCCACAACAGTGTGATGTTTCTCCAGAGAAGTGGTCGTGGGCAGGGCAAAGGCCCAAACTGAACCACCAGAGGGATGCTCAAGCTATTTAGGTGCAAAGTGGTTTGTATAATGCTCAAGATTTGGTCAAATAATAAAGTAACTGCTATAAAATCATCCAAATGTGGCCAGCTGACTTAAGAACAAAATGTTTTCCTCTGAAAACGCAAAAGTTTTAGTCAGATTGTGCAAGGAATCTCTATGTGGGAAAATAGGAGCAGAAAATAACAAAGAGAGCTCAAAGCTAAGTTAATTCAAACTGTTTATACAACAAGACCAAAAACGCAGTGATGAAATATCGACAAATAATGTCACAATAACATATTCATTTATATATTCTGTTGGGACGGATGCGTATGCTTCCCTCTTTCATATCGCCTTGTTGGTGTTTGAATTCGTCATTGCATGTCAAGTCTCCAAAGTGTTTTCATAATCTGGTTTTATCATAAGCAACACCGGCCAGTGTTGAAAAATGAAGTCAAAAAGACAACAACTCGGCCGCCGGCGCTATCCGCTCAGCAAGTGGACCACACACAGTGTTTCTGTTAAAGAGATTCCATAAAACAGATATTAGAATACAAGCGTGATGCAAACATACAGTCTACCTCCGCCCACCAGCACTCAGGACGCTTTCTGTCAATGTTTGGATTTTAATAAACAACGGCATCATTCGGCGTTTCTTTTCAATATGTTTTTGATGCTGCAGATGCTAACGGACTTTGCGAAACTTCAACGGATCACGTTCTGTTTTGCGGATGAGTTAATGTGGAGAAAGAAAGAAAGACGATCTGTGAATCTTATAAATACGCCTTTCATGTTTTCTGTGTAACAATGATGAGTGATTGTCACCATGGAAAAATGCAAATTAGACAATGGAGCTTTGATTTAGTAAAAACAATTGTGAGGTTCAATATTTCATTTTGTTTTGCATACTTTTGAAGCAGTTGCATTTGAAGAATACAACTGAAACTCTGACTAGGGAGAGAGATACTGAATCCCTTCACTATTTCCAGACACACTTTACATCTTCGTCTCTTGTTTGTTTATGTTTCAGGGGTTATTCAGAGTGGGTCCATCTCAATTTTCATCAGAGCACATGCAGATTATTATCATCTCTTTCCACACACTGATCTAAAATCAGCTCATTCAATATTAGAGGTGAGCAAAGAAGACACTCTTTCAATATTAGATGACAATGACGGGAAAAGTTGGAGGGCAAATAATAAGCTTACAGACAACCACCCTCAGAGCACTCACAGTGATAATTGCAATCGGAGAGGTGTGAGTCATGGCCGATGACTCATACATTGATGGCTATGCAGCCATTGTAAATATTTTATTCATGTTCAGCTTTTTTTTAGTCGGTTATTTTTACAACACGGCTGCAAATAATATGAGTTAAAGTCATAGGGAACATGTCATACGAGTGTGAAAAGTTGTTGCATAAATACCTCAAATAAAGTCACTTGCATGATCTCTAGAAAACTTTATTAGAGCCTGATTCCTTTTCTATAGTGCGTGCATTGGATGTGTGAGGACAGTTAATAAGTGATAATAATATCTACTGTTGCATGGCACAACTCTCTATTTAGTTTGTGAGGAAAAAACAACAATGGGACAATACAGGAAGAAAATGATAATACATATATGATAACAAAATGTTTGCGCCGATGCGTCGTTCGACCAAAACAAAGATGGCGGTGCCGGAGAATAACTGTAGCGCGAGTGGCTCCTCCAAGTTTTAAAAGTGTAAGGCAGTGAACGCACGCACTCGTTCCTCAAAGGTAGCTGTACCCCGTAACCTTCGTCCTTTATTCTGGGTGTGACCGGACGGCAGCGCATCGACGGGACAAGCCGTGACTTCAGCGGCAGCAACAGCAGCTGCACGCGAGCACACGCGATGAAAAAATACATTTACATACCACTGTGATACCCTAGTAGTCCGTCCTGATTTGTAAATTAAACACAATGTATGTTTGCTGTACACATAGGCATCTATTGGAGTGCAAGACACACACACACACAATTCTTAAGATAAAAGGAAAGTTTATTTTAATGCTACTTCTGACACTGAATGCATTATTTTGTACTTTTATATTCTTACTTGAACTTTATTTTGGAATTTTGAGTTGAAGAGCAATGAACGTATATTGCAATTTTTTTCATTTTAGATGTAAATCAACATGTATTAATTACTTTTAATCAATTAATGGGGAGATAATCGATAATCAAATCGAGTCGAATGAAATCGAACTGGAAAAATTAATCGTTAGATTAATCGATGCATGGAAAAAATAATCACGAGATTAATCGTTTAAAAAACCTCCCCAGTGGTCCAATGGCGGTTAGCAGAGAAAAGCGTCAGAGTCATTAATAAGGCTGCCATGTTGGCCTTTGTTTTAGTCCAGCTATAGTAAGGGTGCTTTCACACATGCCTCTTTGCTCCGCACCATGCTTCGCTTCCTCGGATACTCTGGTCTTTTTGTGATAAGTGAAAGGTCACTGGAACTCTGGTGCGGAGCAAACAAGCGAACTCTGGTCATCTAAAAAACGTAGGTCTCGGTTCGGCTCAAGCGAAGCATGGTGCGGTCTTTAACCATGTGAGAAAGCAACCAGGAACAAACATAGGACTTTACATTGAAGCACAATTGTATCGGAACAACTCCGTCAGTGACAGCTCAGCAGCGGCTGCAGCGCCGCTGCGTGCCTCACGTCAGGTAACAGACACGAGCACACATTCACAACGCAGTGCTCCAGCAGCAACACACACATATCCATCCATCCATCCATTTTCAGAGTCGCTTTGTCAGCACACACAAAAACACATCACATTTCCTCACACCCTTCCGTATTTCTCCAACATCATTCATTTATTTCACTCATCTCTGTTTTCCCAAACTGTTCACGTGATCAGCGATGGCTGCACATTTGACTGCTCTGTTTCATCTGCGTTTACATTCACATATCTTCACATTTTACACATCCTTACCGGTAAGTTACCTGTGACATGACTGCTCTGAGCGCTGCCAGATGGAGACAGAGCAGAGTCATCTCTGTGTTTATGTAGAGCATTAGCGCAGGTTGTGGCATTGTGTGATTATGGGTTATTTTAAATTATTATTAATGACTTTTCTGCGGGGATTGTTTTAGGAAACTTAGGAAGAGAAACCAAATATAGGACATAACAGCGCGACTGTCAGTAGTGACAGGGCAGCGCCACATCGTCACGACATTGGAGGTTGAAGTATTCTGTCCAATCGGCGACCGACCGTTTCGCCTGCGTGACGTAGTTCAGAAAGTTTGGTGCGTTTGGCAAATAGAATGTGTGAAAGCGGACCGGAGCAAATTAAAATGCAAAAATGTTGCAGATTCACCGCCTGAATCGCACCCGGTCCACCGTATTAATGTGTGAAAGCACCCTAAGTGTAGTATGATAAATGCACAATAAATGCCCCAAATGTGTGTGTGTTGAGTCAGTCTCAGGGGTTCGGCATAGGTCAAGACACACAATTATAATTCTTTTGTTTCAGAATATGAACTTATAAGAAAAAATTGGCAAAAGGCTTCCAGTTGTGTGTCCGTTCCGTTCAGCTCACTCGTATTATAGGTGACATCTTTCAATCCCTTCATACTGACTAGGTCGAGCAAATAAAGAAAATGGTTGGGTGTTCAAAGGAACAGGAATGGAGTCAGGGTCCACAATCCATAATTGGCAGTATCAAGTTGACCAATTCCAGTCTACCATTGGCTAAACCAAAGGAAGACTTTGTAAATGCTGCATGATAATGATATGATAAACTGTTTTATTTCAAACAAATGCAATAATACAAGAGACAATATTACAATGGCTTCCCTCTGAAAAAACAAAACAAAAACAAAACAATAATTACATATATTACTAATCATAGTCCCCACTACCCTGATAAATGGGAATTAGCAGGTTTGAAGATGGATGGATGGACTAATCATAGTAATAATGGAGTTGGGGAATACAAAAACACACATCTGAATTCAAGATGACAAAATTGTATTTTATTTTTCCAATAACAAAGGGTTCAGTGAATACACTAAATGTTACAAACTCAACTGTTTCAGACGTTGACTTTTTCATCTTATTGGTAAGACTTATATAAGTTGCGGTGCGTCAGTAAATATTTCATTGTACATGCCTGGTTAACATTTTGCGTGTATGCGTCTCTACTTGCTCTAACTTTTACTTGAGTTGATATGACCTGTCTGTCTTTTCAGAACAACATGCTCCGTCTATGTTGTCCTAAGGCTGATCAAGGTCAGACCAGGAGTTTGCAGGATCCGTGGTAGCAGTACTGTGCGAGTGTGTAACTGTGTATGTTTGTGTGTACTGTGTGAGGTAGACGGTGAGAGGGATGCCTCCAGACCCCGATGGCTCCGGTTGCCTGAGCCATGACCGCTGGGGTGGAGGAGGCTAGCCACAGATCGATCATGGCCGAGCTGGATCCCAGCGATAGTGGATGCAGTGCGCAGAGACTGAGTGACATAAACCCAGACATCTAAGAGTCCCATTAGCAAGACAGTCGTCCATGTCCTGACGCCCCCCTTCACGCATCCTCACCCCCGTAGCCAAAACTGGCATCATTTGAAAAACAAGCTCAGGAGTTCAGTCAACTTCTTGAAGATGAGTGAAGTGCACAAAGGGCATCGGCTAACTGTGATATATACAAACCTGTATGTGGATAGATGTGTAAAGAGTACTGATACATTCTACTCAAGTACAAGTAATGTTAATTGATTGAAATTGTACTCAAGTACAAGTACCAGTACAAGTACAAGTACAAGTACAAGTAAGTCATCTATAAAATACTCAAATACAGGTAAAACATTGTTAAATTAAAAAGTACTCAATGTGAATTTTACAAGTTACTTTCACCCCTCATGTTTGTTGTTGGTAATACATCTTGCCACGGTTCCCTTGCTTACAGTAAACATCTCATGTATAAACTTAAAAAGGAAAATCTTCATTTGTTTTCCACATAATCATCTGTATAAAATAAAAGGCTTGTTAAAATGTACAAATATTTTAAAAATAAAATACACCAATAAATTCAATTCAAAATGATAAAATTCTCAATCTCTAAGTATAGCTACATTTATTAACTCTAAAACAAAAAAAATAAATAAATAGCCAGCATTAAATGCTGTTTTGGCGCGGTGCATTACGTTTAATCTGATAGGTCGGCTATGATGTGATGCATTTGATTGTTGTCTGGTCGTTTCATTTGTTGCAGTCTCACCATGTCGTCATTTTAAAACTAAAAATAATGATTTACTCAGTAACAATTTGGTGCAAAATTGTAACTAATTACTTTACTTATTTCAAAATGTTTTTAAGTACAAGTAAAATGACTGATTTAGAAATAGTACCCATAAAAGCAACTCAATTACAGTAACGTGAGTACTTTAAATCCATTAATTTCACCTCTGCATGTGGAACATTTGTTTTTCTGTAATAAACTGATGCAGGTATCAGGGTTGGGGTCGATTATAATTGTAATTGTGTAATTGATCATTAATTACAATTCTACAAAAACTGTTCATTACAATGTAATGAAATGCAAATCTGGTCAACCATTATTAAAATATGTTCTCACTTCGCACTACCTGTCACTACCCTTCAGGGTCATTTTACCATTTAAAAAAAATATAAATCGAGGGGTATACTGACCGAAAAGTGCTCAGACGCTCACATCAAGAATATTAATACCAATATTTTCATTGATTAGGAAGCCTAACAAGTTAACTAAGATATGAGAAACAAAGTAGATGATTGATAATATTTTAGTATGTTTTACAGCTGATTTAAGACATGGGTCAAACCTGACCCATTAGAGATGCTAACAGAAATTTAACACAAGAGGATACAATTTTGGGGATTATTTATTTCAGGCACAGTAAGTGTGATTAATTATAATTGAACATTAGTAATTGAGATCTTAATTGTAATTGACTTGGAAAATGTCACATATAGAGTTATGTGAAGCAGTAGAAATATGTTTGTGAAAATGCTTTGTAAAATGCTGTATAAAAGAAAGTACATGTGTATATATATACACACATATATATATATATATATATACGTATACGTAAAATAATTTTTGTAACTTCAATTGAAATTGGGAAAAAATGCCATTCACTATAATCATGATTGAGTTGTAATTGAAGATGTAATTGTAATTGAAAAATGTAACTGACCCCAACTCTGGTAGATATAACTTCAAAGCTTCCATAAATCAGCAGATAAACCACACATGTGCATACATGCCTCCATGTTTACTCACACAAGCGCATCTTCCTATGTGTACGTTTGCATCTGTTTACAGCGGGCTGGGTGGTGCACAGATACTTTCTCTACAGTCAGCTTTTCAGATGACACGCTGTGGTCAAATTGTTGTGGATAATTCCTAAACACATAAAAAAAAAAGAAGATGACCAAACAGGGAGGCCACACACAGAGATGCCGCTGTGACACATTGCTTATTGGGCTCCAACCCAGAGGCAGAGCCAAGACTGAGTGTTTTATTACTCAACTACTCTCCATAATCCAGCATATTTACATGTCCTCAAGATGAGCTTCAGGGACAAAAGTCCTGCCCACAGCCTCCATCATTCATTGTTGATGCCTCTGCCTCTTTCTGATGACGGGGCCACAAAAGGGAAATGCTGTCTTTACAGGCCTCAATGATGGTGATTTCCCTGCATTAATCCTGTTGAATGTTCTATAAGTTCTATAATGTTTTCCCTTAAACGTGTAGTTAGTGAGAGCTTGAAGAATTGCAAGTTCTCATTCGTTCTATTCTATAGCACTTTGACCATTTGACAACAAAAGGATAACATGCTGTTTTGGTGAGACAGAAATTTGAAGGGAAAATAATTCAATCGTGAAATCAAACATGCACGGCACTGATGTTTAATATTTCTGTCATTAACACATGGGATGTGACTTGTCAGTTCAGGAAACGCTCTCTGGCTCAACCCTGCGTGTGGCCAAGAGTAGCGGCCATAAACAAAGCTGCTCTTTGTGGCTCTTCTTTATTCACTGACTACTCTCTCTCTCTCTTTCTCACACACACACACACACACACACACACACACACACACACACACACACACACACACACACACACACACACACACACACACTTCTAACATGACTCAACTGTTGCTTAACCTCCTAAAACTCTCTTTGCCGTTGTGCCTCACAAGAAAAGTGTGGGACAGCCGAGAAAGAAAAGTGAAAGCAAAGACTATCAGTTTTCAAAAAAATGTGTTAATATTAATAACAAATACCACACGCAAAATGAAATACACATCGTCTGATTATCTGAAGACATGAAAACAGTTGGAGCTTATCTTCAAAGCAGATGTTGGGAATGTTATTGTATAGTGTAAATTTACATTGTCGGGTAAAGTAAAATATCCTGACATTATATAGCGTATGCATATTTTTAAAGGCACACTGTGTAACTTTTGGCCACTAGGGGCGCTAGACCTGTAACTTTCAAGTCAAGTACCCCTAGTGGCCATGAGCGCCGCAGCACTGTCGCAAAAATCAACAAACAGTCGGGCCAGCCTCCCTTGTCTTTTGATTGTGTATGAAGACAGTAGTTGGCCTGTAACAGCCGATGCCGCCCTCCTCTCACCGCCGCCGTCGGCCCGGGACTAGGCCCTCCTCATCCCATGTGACTGCTGTAAAGTGAAAAGTTCTCCAGGTCACATGACCTGGCCAAAGACAGTCTGTCTCTCCACACTAACATAGTCAGTATTTTAAGAGGGAAGCCCCGCTGGAAGCATTGATATTGTCAAGCGCTGTATATTGGCCTGAAGAGTCATTTAAAATAACTCATATGGGTCAACTCTTTAGGTCAAAAAGTCTGCAGTGTGCCTTTAAGGAGTTTGTTTTAGTGTTTTAATAACATTATTTAAAGGAGCATAGGGCAGGATTTGTGAAAAGCGTTGAAGACCAAAAAGAACGAGGTCACACACATATTTCCCCATTGCCTTGAACAAACTCTGTGATGCATTTTGAACTGCAATTCATGGTCCAAATTTCCAGCACAGTCCTGCAGATGTGACGACAAATGACAATTAATGCGTGTCCTCGACCGAAAGAAGACAAAGAGAAGACTGTTTGGTTCCGCGGAGACATGCGTGGAGGTCTTCAAATCAATTTACCTTTATTTATATAGCACCAATTACAACAATAGTCATGCACCTTTCATTTTTTCAATTGTCTAAGCTTGCATTGATTTTAAAATCAAGAAGTAAAATAAAGTAAAATAAAGTGATAAAGGAAAGATAGTGAGATATTTCATTAGTGATAATAATGATGGATCTGTGGCTCTGTTTGGTGGGTGGGGTTTAAGTAGCTCTTATGTATGGGTGTTGCTAGATTGACAATTGTTAGCCATGACATTTTGCCTTTTCAGAAAATAGCCTTTTTATTATTTATTTGGATTGGGAAACTTCAATTTAGAAAAATAAATCAACATGATCCTGATCTGTACCTGTATATATTGTACACTTAGGTTGAAAGACAAAGTGATGCCATGCAACAGCCTAGGTATCATTGTGAGATGTCAGTGTCTTGTCCAAAGACACAATTATGCATGTTTTTCAACACAAAAACATGCATAGAGAAACTTAAAGCTGCAGTATGTAGAATCGTGGGACGCCTCATGAACATGCACAACTGTGGAGCTCCTTGCACTTTTTTTTCCATAGAGACTGGTGATGAATATCAACTTTATCTTGTGTTTGGAGAGTTTTCTGATGTTTTAGAAACATGAAAGTATGTACCACTCACTTCTGTGAGGACAGTATAAGAGGCCTCTCTTCCGCCACAAAGCTTTTCATACCGAATACTGGTATATATTTTTGTTATGATGTGAATTTTTAATATACCCCCGTATCGGTGTATTTGATTACACAACTTTCGGAACACTATGTTGCGCCGCGTTTCAGACCGGACCGTTTTCAACGTTGCACTTCTAAATAGGAAGGTAAACAGTAGCGCTCTGGTGTTAATTGCAGTGTAAATCATACGTGTAAATCAATCAATCAGTCAATCTTTTATTTGTATAGCGCCATATCATAACCAATGGTATCTCAAGACACTTTACAGTAGAGCAGTCTTAAGGACGGATTCTTCATTTCATGGATACACACATATGCATATATACGTATATACACATACATATGTATCCCACACCCAACATGAATTCATCATGGCGGCAAGGAAAACCTTCTGTTAAGCAGCAGGAACCTTGTGTGGATCCCATTCCTATGATGAACAGCCATCCACGTTATGCTGTGTTGGGTGTGTGCAGAGGAAAGGGTGGAGACAGAGTTGTTGAGACTCTGTAACTCCACACTGAGGATCCCACGGACCTGCAAGACAAAAGCCAGAAGGAGTACAGGAGCAAACACACAAGGGAAGAAGCAGACATAGAGGGAGTGTTTGAGAGAGGAACGGGACCCTCTCCGGTCCCTCTCTAACCTAAATGACCTCTCTCTTAACGCCCTCTCCAACCGAGCATGCCAGACCCCCCCACCGGCAGTCTATGCCTATTGCATCTTAACTATGAGCTATGAGCTGGTTCCTAACTAAAAGCTTTACCAAAGAGGAATGTTTTGAGCCTAACCTTAAAGGTAGAGAGGGTGTCTGCCCCCCGAACCGTGGTTGGTAGATGGTTCCAGAGAAGTGGGGCCTGATAACTGAAAGCTCTTCCTCCTATACTACTTTTAGAGACAAATAGAACAACGAGTAGTCCAGCATTTTGAGAGCGTAGTGTTCTGGGGGGATTGTATGGCACTACAAGCTCCTTGAGATAGACTGGTGCCTGTCCATTTAGGGCTTTATAAGTGAGAAGAAGAATCTTGAATTCTATTCTATATTTTATGGAAAGCCAATGCAGAGAGGCTAATATAGGAGTAATGTGATCTCTTCTCCTAGTTTTAGTCAGTACACGTGCTGCAGCATTTTGCTGAAGTGTCTTAAGCGACTTGCTCGGGCAGCCTGCTAAAAGAGAATTACAATAATCCAGTCGAGAGGTAACAAAATCATGGACTAGCTTTTCGGCGTCGCCCTGAGACAGGATAGATCTGATTTTAGCAATGTTACGGAGATGAAAAAAATAGCAAGATGGCGCCGCGGATGGCTGCTGTAGTGTGTTGGTGCGCACTTTTTTGTCTTGTTTTTGTCGTAAAATCCGCAACTGGCTGCTCTTATTCAAGAGAAGAGCTCTTGAACGTCAGGGCAACAATCCCCAAAGATTTATTTCCCACTTTCATCGCTTCCTCTGTGGATTTACTGGGCATTTTACTCAAAGGTGCGCTCACCTTTGCTCACGCAGTGAAGCGCCATAGGAGAGGAAAAAGAGCTGGTGCGCTTGTGCGCCTCCGCCAGCGCGGCCGACTTACACCGTTACCGGGGATATTCCTCTCTAACGTGCGCTCACTGTGTAACAAAGTGGACAAACTCCAGCTGCTGTTGGGTAGAAACAGAGACTTCTCCTCATCTTCTGTTTTGTGCTTCACGGAAATGTGGCTGTGTGGAGCGGTACCGGACTCTGCGCTGCAGTTGGCCGGCTTCCAACTTCACAGAGCGGACCAAGACGCGGAGCTCACCAGGAAGAGGAAAGGTGGAGGAATCTGCTTTTATGTGAACAGCAACTGGTGTAACGACGTGACAATGATCCTTCAGCACTGCTCTCCTCACCTGGAATCCTTGATTATCAACAGCAAACCCTTCTATTCTCCCCATGAGTTTGCTTCATTCATCCTGGTTGGTGTGTACATCCCACCGTCAGCTGATGATCGCGAGGCACAGCGCACACTCGCCGACCAGATCCTGTGCATGGAGCGGACCTACCCGGACTCTTTTATCATTGTGCTTGGTGACTTTAATAAAGGGGACCTCTCACACCAGCTCCCCAAATATAGACAATTAATTAAATGTCCGACCAGAGAGGAGAAGACACTGTTTCACTGTTACACCACACTAAGCAGTGCTTATCACGCCGTTTCCCGTGCTGCACTGGGCCTATCGAACCATGTGATGGTCCACCTGATTCCTTCATACAGACAGAGGCTGAAGCTCTGTAAACCTGTGGTGAAGGAATCTAAACAGTGGACCAGTGAAGCAGTAGAGAAACTCCAGGAGTGTTTGGACTGTACTGACTGGGATGTTTTCAGGTCTGCGAACAGTTCTCTGGATGAGTTTACAGACGCTGTGACGTCCTACATCAGCTTCTGTGAGGACAGTTGCATTCCATCAAAGACCAGGATGAGTTATAACGATGACAAACCCTGGTTCACAGCTAAGCTCAGAGGGCTGAGGGCAGACAAAGAGGTCGCTTTCAGGAGTGGAGACAGAGCCAGGTACAGAGAGTCGAAGTACACGTTTGGAAAGGAGGTGAGAAAAGCCGAACGTTTTTACTCAGAGAAGCAACAACATCAGTTCTCTGCGAATGACTCGGCTTCTGTCTGGAGAGGGCTCAGGCAAATTACAAACTACAAGCCCAGAGCCCCTGCTGCTGCTAACGACCTCTGCCTGGCCAACAGTCTGAAAAACTTCTATTGTAGATTTGACAGACAATGGGACAGACCTGACTCCAACCCCCCTCACACCTCTGACCAGCCTCACTCCAACACCTTCACCCCCCACATCAAAGCTACAGTCTCACCACAGCTGCTTACAGAGGCTCTCTCCTATCTTCCCCCCCTCCTCCCCCCCTCCTACAGAGACACCAGAGAGATGTAAATAGACTTTACAGGAGACAAAACCCCCGTAAGGCTTGTGGACCGGACTCTGTCTCTCCTTCCACCTTAAAGCACTGTGCTGATCAGCTGTCTCCAGTGTTCACAGACATTTTTAACACCTCACTGAAGACATGCACCGTACCAGCCTGTTTTAAGGCCTCCGCCATCGTTCCTGTCCCTAAGAAGCTGAGGATCACAGGACTTAATGACTACAGACCCATCGCTCTGACATCTGTGGTCATGAAGTCCTTTGAACGCCTCATGCTTTCCCACATCAAGGACATCACCGACCCCCACCTGGACCCCATGCAGTTTGCTTATAGATCCAACAGGTCTGTAGACGATGCTGTATACCTGGCTCTCCACTTCATCCTCCAGCACCTGGACTCCCCAGGCTCCTACGCCAGGATCCTGTTTGTGGACTTCAGCTCTGCTTTCAACACTATAATCCCAGCTCTCCTTCAGGACAAGCTTTCCCAGCTGAACGTGCCAGACTCCACCTGCAAGTGGATCACAGACTTCCTGTCTGACAGGAAGCAGCACGTGAAGCTGGGAAAAACCATCTCTGCTCCCTGGACCATCAGCACTGGATCTCCTCAGGGCTGTGTTCTTTCTCCTCTGCTCTTCTCCCTGTACACCAACAGCTGCACCTCCTCTCACCAGTTGGTCAAACTCCTGAAGTTTGCAGACAACACGACCATCATCGGTCTCATCTCTGATGGAGACGAGTCTGACAACAGGTGGGAGACAGACCGGCTGGTGTCCTGGTGCAGCCAGAACAACCTGGAGCTCATCGCTTTGAAGACAGTGGAGATGATAGCAGACTTCAGGAAGAATCCAGCCCCCCTCACCCCCCTCACCCTGGGAGACTCTACAGTGAGCTCTGTGGAGTACTTCTACTTCCTGGGGACCATTATTTCAAT
Organism: Gouania willdenowi; assembly: GCF_900634775.1. Lineage (NCBI taxonomy): Eukaryota > Metazoa > Chordata > Actinopteri > Blenniiformes > Gobiesocidae > Gouania > Gouania willdenowi. Next base: position 27,343,835 of record NC_041059.1, read on the forward strand.
CTATCCCTTCTGGAAGAAGGTTTCGGTCCATCAGGACCAGAACCTCCAGACACAAAAACAGCTTCTTTCCCTCTGCCACCATCCACATGAACACACCCCAAGTCACCCACTGAACCCCCCCCCCACCCGATCACCACCTCCATGATGACATTATCTGCTGCACTGTTTATATATATATATCCTATTTATCCTTTATTCTCTATCTATCCTTTATTTATCCCTCATCCTTTATATTTATGATTATTATTATTATTATTATTGTTGCTGGGTTGTTCTTTGTTTTTTTTCTTTATTTTTTTGTGCACCAACTACCAAGACAAATTCCTTGTACTGTCCTTAAAACTGTACATGGCCATTAAAAACATTTCTGATTCTGATTCTGAAAGAAGGCAGCTCTTGAAGTTTGTTTTATGTGAGAGTTGAAGGATAAATCCTGATCAAATAGAACCACAAGGTTTCTAACAGTTGTGCTTCGTGCCAGAGTAATGCCATCTAGGGCAGTTAGGCTAGCATAGGTTTCTGTAAGGTGTCGTGGGCCCAGTACAATGACCTCAGTCTTGTCTGAGTTAAGAAGAAGAAAATTTTGGTCCATGAAGGCCCTAATGTCCTTTAAACAGGCCTCAAGTTTAGATAGCTGATTTGTCTCACCTGGCTTCATTGATACATACAGTTGGGTATCATCAGCATAGCAGTGAAAGTTAACAGAGTATTTTCTCATAACATTACCAAGGGGGATCATATAGATACAGAAGAGGATTGGACCTAGCACAGAGCCCTGAGGAACCCCGTAGCTTACTTTAGTGTACACAGAAGACTTATTATTCACGTGTACAAACTAGTACCTATCAGATAGGTACTAGTTTGTATATATCCTATTTATCCTTTATTCTCTATCTATCCTTTATTTATCCCTCATCCTTTATATTTATGATTATTATTATTATTATTATTGTTGCTGGGTTGTTCTTTGTTTTTTTTCTTTATTTTTTTGTGCACCAACTACCAAGACAAATTCCTTGTACTGTCCTTAAAACTGTACATGGCCATTAAAAACATTTCTGATTCTGATTCTGAAAGAAGGCAGCTCTTGAAGTTTGTTTTATGTGAGAGTTGAAGGATAAATCCTGATCAAATAGAACCACAAGGTTTCTAACAGTTGTGCTTCGTGCCAGAGTAATGCCATCTAGGGCAGTTAGGCTAGCATAGGTTTCTGTAAGGTGTCGTGGGCCCAGTACAATGACCTCAGTCTTGTCTGAGTTAAGAAGAAGAAAATTTTGGTCCATGAAGGCCCTAATGTCCTTTAAACAGGCCTCAAGTTTAGATAGCTGATTTGTCTCACCTGGCTTCATTGATACATACAGTTGGGTATCATCAGCATAGCAGTGAAAGTTAACAGAGTATTTTCTCATAACATTACCAAGGGGGATCATATAGATACAGAAGAGGATTGGACCTAGCACAGAGCCCTGAGGAACCCCGTAGCTTACTTTAGTGTACACAGAAGACTTATTATTCACGTGTACAAACTAGTACCTATCAGATAGGTAGGACTTAAACCAGTTTAGAGCAGTCCCTGTGATTCCAAGTAATTCCTCTAATCTCTCTAGTAGAATATAGTGATCTATAGTGTCAAAAGCTGCACTAAGATCTAATAAAACCAGCACTGAGAGTCGTCCTTCATCTGAAGCCCAGAGTAGATCATTAGTTACTTTAACTAAAGCAGTCTCTGTGCTGTGTTGAGCTCTAAAACCTGACTGGAAGTCCTCGAACAGGCTGTTGTTCTGAAGGAAGTCACAGAGCTGAGCCGCCACAACTTTCTCAAGAATCTTTGAAATAAAAGGAAGATTAGATATAGGCCTGTAGTTTGCTAAAGTGCTGGAATCAAGAGTAGGTTTTTTGAGAAGGGGTTTGATTACAGCTACTTTAAAGGACTGTGGCACGTAGCCTATTGATAGGGATATATTTATTGTCTCCAACAAAGATGGGCAGACTAGGGGAACAACTTATTTAAACAGCTTGAAAGATATGAAAGACACAATTGAAAGCTCTGAAGCTGCATGTGAGCATGTGCCTGTGTGCGCATGCCTCTGCTACAGGAGAACAACACTCACAGACATGGAGGCACGGTTAGCTTAGCATGTCGGCAGTTTGGCAGTAATACACAAAAAAGAGAGCAAAGGATCGCAATTTGTAATTCCTATAACGCAGAAATAAGTCCTGGTGGAGCTGCAAACAAAACGCTACCTTATTTACCATAAGAAACCACCACACCACTGAGTGCGCAGCATTTAAAGCTAGAAATCAAGCTGATGCTAAAACTAAGCTAGCGCGGCAAAGAGCCATTGGGCTGCTGTTGCAAACTTGTATTACTACTAGTGTGGAATTATTCTACAATATTGACTCATGACAGTAAAATAGACCATCCTAAGTCAGTCTACAGCAGTAATTCATCTCTCAACCAGTAGAAAATGCTGTGAACACCTGATTAATATGCTTGAAAAAAAAAAAAACACCATCATATACCATGAAACGGTTAGAATTTTGAAAAATACCGTGATATACATTTTTGGCCCTAAATCCAACGTCATGCTCCTGGATTTCTAAAGTCTAAATACAGGGCCAAGAGAAAGAGAATAGATTCCCTGTCCACTCAGAACACTTTGGATTATAATATGCGCAAAAGTCATTATGGATTTTTGACCAAATGATGCCAAAAAAAACAACTTACTGTATACTGTATACTCACGGACCTTTCTGTGCTGACTATGAAATATTCCAGCATGCACGCTTAGATAAACAACAATAGAGATAATATTTCTCTATTCACATGTAACACACACTACACCCAGACACACACACAAGCTTAGAATACAGAAGCATGGGTGGTTCTTATAGACCAAAAGTCTATAAGAACCACTACCCTGCTTTGTCTGGGGTCTTTCTTCTTCTGCCAGCACGCTTGGCACAGGACCTCAGAACCAGCGCTCTATTTTATGTAACCTTATAACTCTGCTTTTAATAATAATACAAATACTCATTTGAGAGCAACCAGAAATCTCCGGTGGTTATTTGAACATCGCTACCAAGTGGCAACGAATGAATGAGAGAAAAGTTCAACAAAATGTGTGAAAACTTTGAGAGGCCTAATAATTCACCTTTACACAGTTAAAGAATCAGGATTAGCATTGCTAGTATTACTTTGATTAACCACAGGTTGAGCAGGACAGCAATAGGCTGGGAGACAATGAGATAACATTGCATCAATCCTCACTCTACAGCACTGGCCTAATGCATTCTCCATCTCACTCACTGTAATTGCAATGCAATGATGTCAGCATGACACGTGAGACTGAACGCAGGGCAGTGTTGAATAAGCTGCTGCTTATCTTGAGTATCAAGAGCACAAAAACGTATCTGAGACACTCTATGGGGTGTCAATTTAATCATGCTTAAACCTGGTATCGCCTTCCTCTATGATTCCACCAATGACAAAGAGTCTTGCATACTGCTTTGCACTGAGCATCGTCATGGCTTATTGTTTGATACCACATACACATGTGTGACTGACTCACACTTACATAATACACTTCTCAGGGGAGCCTTGATAGATTGTTATGTGGCGGTTTATCAGAATTATCCCATACAAATAAATAAAAAAAGGAGTTTGAACTGCTCATTCAGGCTAAAGCCCTTTCTACAGTACGTGTGTAGGGTATGTGTAAAATAACATTTTACAGAAAGACCCTGGCGCACCTACCACAGGCCCCCGGCCTCATACAGTAGCTGCTCCTGCAAACAAGAAATAATTCATATGGCTTCCCACAGAGGAGTGGGTGTCCTGTTCGGCCTGTCGGCTCCGCTGCCTGTCTGTTATCACCTGCAATTGAAGTAATCCACAGGACTATTATATCGCAGCTTTTTGTACAGGAGAATAAGACTGCAACACCAACGCCACCTCTCCTCCCGCCCATCCAATAGATTCATACCTGTAGAAAGGCGACACCAACCAGACCAGCTCACTCTCAGCACACACTGCTCAACATGGACTGATGAATGTGAATACCACTGGTCATTTTGATTCAGTTTTAGTCATATTCTTCTGACTAAAATACAACTTCATTTTTCTCAAAATGTATGCATCAAGACTATCGGTATTTCAGTTATAGGCTGCATCCAAATAGTCCCTGCTATCTCCTTTCCTATCCATTTTTCCATAACCCCATGGATGATCGTCACAGGGTTAAGGAAAAGTGTTAGGAGAGGAGTTAGGAAAAGGTGATCACGTTTGTTTTGACAATCAGACGCACTCCCATGGTCGCGCCTCCTGTCCTCAGAAAATTGGAACGCTTTTATCATGGCCACCACTTAAACACTTCTGAGGTTCAAGATCAGTGGATAGGAAAGGAGATAGGAGGAACTATTCTGATGCTGCCATAGTCTAGTTTTAGGCTACGAAATGACATTAGGATTTTAGTCGACGAAGACATACTGGATAGAATTTATGCATTTTTTTATAGATTACTATGTATCATCCTGTGATGGTATTCATGATTGTAAATACACACAGACAGATTTGTTGTGATCAATGTGTAAGACCACATGATCACTTGAGTTTTGATGGATTCCGTGCATTGTGACCAAAATATTATTGCATTTTTTTCATTAGTCATAGTCTACTGTAACTATGACAAAGGCCTTTATTTATATCAAATTTTCAATATTGTACTTTATGTATTATAAGCTCTTCAGACTCATCAATTATTGTTCCTAGTTTGGGATATAGTGGATCAGGTGGCTAGTGTTGTAGCGTTTAAGACCGGTCTGGTCTTGTATCTGACTCGAGAGCATTTTCACCCTGTCTTGTCTCGGCCTCCGACTGGCCGGACTGTCAAGACATCTGTCAAGACCAGATGTGGTTTGCTATTATTTAACTCCCTAATGAGATAATAAGAAGAAGCAACTGAAACTAGAGGTGTAATCGGGCCTAAAACAAACTAGACCCAACTTGGCCCAAACTCGAATAAAGCCTGAACCTGTTACAGCCCCACACTATTCAAATCTGTGCGTGCACATGTAGAATCAGGGCCGCTGGAAGTCATTTTGAACATGGGGTGCTGTGAAAAAATTGTTGGTTTGTTTTTTGACAAAAAACCTATGAGCCTATAAGCCTATTTAGAAAACATTTTAAAAATAAATAAATGGATTGAGATTCACTACTTTATCGTCATATACACTTCAGTGCACACAGCCAGGGTCTGTAATGCACAGACGTCATCAGTTCTCAGATTAATATATGCGCTATTAGTTGAACTTCACAATAACGCTAAAACAATGTAATAGATTTGGTCAGTTGACATGAACCTGAGTCACTGCACCATCTATGTTTATGTCACGCGACTCTATTAAGGCTGGGATACACTGTGCGATTTTTTCAATTGTTGTACTCAGCTACAGCTCAAACTGTGCGACTCAGATGCATAGTGTGCGCAGCTCACGATGCATGTTCTCACACTGTACGGACCGTCACCCTGACACGATCTGACTGCTCACACTGTACGTTCATACACAACACGTCGGGGTCTTGTTTCCGGAAATGCAACGTACAAATTAGAAGAAGAAGAACTCTGAAGCGTCACCATTAAAACAGACGAAGAAGAAAAACCCGGAAGTAGAGAGATGCTCCGAAATCTCAGCAAAAAGAGCTTTAAAAAAGAAAAGACGTCAACTTGATGGACCAGGAGCTGGCTGGACAGACATACGCACGACAGTTCGTCAATTTTACAGCGGTCCTACGGTGTTTGCGCATGCGCAGTGTGAGCGTTTACGGTAAGCCGGTCCGTGGCACTGCTTCAACTGTGCGATATCCTCACGAGGAGTGACTGGATTTCAAACATGTTTGAAATCCTAACGTATACTGTATACTACACGATGCACGACACACGATTTAGCAGAGACTCGCACGATCCCTCAAAATAGTCGCACGAGTCAAAAATAGGCCGAAAATGGGCCAAAAATCGCACAGTGTATGCCTGCCTTTAGCTCCAGAATTCTTTTATGCACACCACAAGGAAATAATCTATTTAAGCACTTTTTTTTTTTAAATCTTGTGTAATAGACTAGTCGACAAGGATAATAGTCAGTTAGCAACATATACCTTGGACAAACATATTCAAGGTGGAGAGAACTTTACAATCTGGACTTGGAGTGGTGTGGGTCTCCTCTCTGCTCTGACCTGCAGCGGCTGGGGGCTACTGTAAACCTGACCACAGGTGAGCTTTGGGAAGGGGGAGGGGCTCACAGCAGCACCCGCTGCTCGTTGAGGACAGTGACAACAAAGTGATACGTGCCTTAATGTCAGAGTCTCTAAACCATCCGAAAACTCTCCAATAACACAAGAAAAAGTAGCGAGATTTGTCAATAGTCGCGTTTGAGAAAAAAGTCGGTCAGGCGAGTTGAAAAGTTGCCAGATTTAGTGACAAAGTCATTACAAACCGCTCCACAGTCATGCCCATTTAAGAGGATGTCAGTGGATTCAACATCTAAGGAAGGTAGGGCCGAGGGGGGGCTTGACTTAGTCTCGACTTCCAAAAGTCTCCGTCTTGACTTGTTCTTGAGACATTCTGGTCTCGAGTACAGCACCACATGTGGTAGAATGGGTTGCTTTCTAATCTGAAGGTTGGATGTTCAATCCAAGGCTTTGTCCATCCAAATGCTCAGAGCAAAACTCCTCTAAGTTTCTCCAAAATGAAGAGCTAGCACCTTGCACGGCAGCTTGGGCAACATTGGTGTGTGAATGCTGTGCATAAATGAATTTCATTAACAGCTATGAAAAAGTTATTAATATTAGTATTAGACTCAACAATCAGTATGAAAAACATTTACAGACCTTGATTGACTGATTATACTTTATTAAGGCCATGACTGACTGTGCCTAGAACTTGTGATGCTGTTATCAGACAGTTTTTTCTTACACTGTTTTGGATAATGCTGACCAGAACTCTGGATTTAATGCACAACTTTCAAATATTAGTCATGAAAAAATTGTGTTTAACAAACAAATGTTTGCACATTTTTTAGCAGAATATAAATATATTATTCCCTTTCGGAGTCTTTTCTTATTTGTCATCTTTTTTAATTATTTTATCAAATTACTTCTGTGTGCATTAGTCTCTAAACCTTTTTGTCATTTTTATTAAATCCTTTAAAACAATTTGGACTACATATGAATTTGTTTGAAAGGTGCTGTATAAATAAAATTTGATCTGATTGATTGATTGATATTTCTTTTACAGTTAAATATAACTGAGTCTGTAATTCAATCATGCATTTAATGGGAAAACCGAAAACAGAGCTACTCTAAAATTCTTCTGACACCTCTGAAAAAGGTTGAGCTACGATAAAGCAGCATTTAGGAGGTTTAATAATTGAACATGCTAATAACGCTCACTCGCAGAAATATCCATGCTCTCACTGCCTCTCAGGTTGCTACAGGGCCAGAGAAGGGATTGTATGGGGAATTGTCAACATTCCCATGATGAGTCTGAAGACCCTACGGTCCAGAGGAGGTGTTGAGAAAAGGTGGGGGCCCAAATTGATTGTAAATGCTAAATTATTTAACCGCGCCCCTCACCGTTTGAGTGAGTTTCTTCGGTTACGTTCAGAAGCGCTTTCAAAGCAAAACAGGAGAAGATTATCTTCCACGGGCCCCCTCGGTGGCCCTGAATGCCACTCATTAACGAGACAAAGCATCTACAGGCTGGACACAGGACGACAGGCACACTGGTAAAAAATTAACAAAACACCTTCACACACACACAGCGAGGAATTCTGATACACACGTGAAGGCATGCTCGCCTAAAGTGCTGCTGACATTGATATCTCATAGCTGCGAGCACACACTGGCTAGCTTCCAAAACGTGTGCACTCACTGCGCAGGATTACAAAGAAGAGGAGCAAATTTAAATCAATGAGTTCGAAAGTGCTAAATTATTCTACTTTTGTTTAGTTTCCACAGCAATAACACTAGTCTCTTAACACTAATCCCACCAAATACACATAAAGCTCATGAAAGTGTCGGCGCTTTGATATGCTTCATTCATTCAAGTGTAACTGAGAAGCCCTTTGCTCACTTGAAGAGCAGATACTTTTTCAAAGAACAAAACAGAGAGAAGAATGCAGGGAGACATAGATGGCAGCTAATCCTTGGCCTTAAGCTGTTAAAACATCCTTGCAAAAATGTCTATGCATTTTTTTTTACCTATTCACTAATCATGCAAGTTCATAAAAACAGACAAAATGAAACCAATCTAGCATTTTATAGCCAACCTTTTCTTCTATTGGAACATATTTTTCGTCTAATCCCTCAGTAACCGCACATTTGAAGAAATCTAATGGATGTTCAACGAAGGTAAACTAGTGTAAGTTCTTTACAGTGTTAGGGACTTGTTATAATTCAGCCTGACTCCAATTACAGAAAATACCAGTGACCTCATTGGCCATGATAAATCTATCTGATCTCATTAAACAAGGAGTGGGTGAAGCTTTCAGGAGCACTGTAATGTACTCAGCATGAAGCCAAATGAGAGGGGTTGGGATGCCAGAGATATGACTGCAGAACCACAGGAAACTCTAGCTCAGCGTCACACGCACTTCTGCCCGAGCTATCATTAAATGGCTTGCTGAAATTTTAATTCTCTGATCACATTAAGTGGTTGTGGAAAAGGAAAAAAAAAACTCTTGCTGGTGTCATCCCTAAAAGAAGACGATCAAGAAGGTCCTTCGGAACGAGCACCAGTGTCTTATGGAGACTTAGGTTACACCTTTGCATAAGATGATGCGTCTGCGTGTGTGTGTGTGTGTGTGTGTGTGTGTGTGTGTGTGTGTGTGTGTGTGTGTGTGTGTCAGGCGGTTTCACGTCCTGGACATCCTCACTGTCCCCCATATCACTTTGCAACTTGCAATCAAGTGGCAGGTCACCCCATAGAGGGTGATCTCTATATTCTCTATATTCAGTTGCGGAGTCACATTTAAAGCAGAACTAAGTAATTTTTTCACCTTAACAAATCCCCACCCTTGCCTCCGACCCGGTGGCAAAAAGTACTGCTTTATGGCAGCCCAATACAAACTAATGCTAGATTATATTACACGGTTTTCTACAAATTCACTTTTATCAAACTTACATCGTGGCAGACCCAGCAAAAAAAAGGCAGAGAAGACCTTTGTCCGAGGAACGTAGCAACTCCATGCAGTGACAGCTCAGCAGCAACACACAGCAATCACGTACCGTCGTCACGGCAACAGGCATGCACACTCTTGCAACCCAGCACTCCATCAGGCAGCACACACACACAAATATCCGTCCATCTATCTATCCACTCCCTTCCGTATTACTCTCACATGATTCATTTATTTTACTTGTCTCGCTTCCTCATACTGTTCACATGGTCACATGGGACTATATGTGTGAAAGCACCCTTAGTGTCACTGTTGTATTAGGATTTTTCAGTGATCGGTTGCTACCATCTTGGGAGAGCAAAGGTGTGCATGTAGCTGTGGGGTGGGGAAGGCGGTGGGGGGTGCAGAGTTTTTACGACAGTGACATAACCAAAAGGGACATTTAGGGGGAGCACTCAGTTACTCAGTTCTACTTTAATTTGGGTGGCCAGGGTGAGACTATCACTCTATAGTAGGGATGTAACGATTCACTCGACTCCCGATACGATTCGATTCACGATACTGGGTTCACGATACGATTTACTCACGATTCATTTTACAAAATGGGATTGTAGACAAATGATGACTGAAAAATATTCCTTTATTTTTTGGGGGAAAAAACTATACTATTTTCCTTTTATTTTTCATTGTCAAAAGAATCCCTTGATAAACTATTCAAAACAATGCAATTGAACTAAAAATATATCTTGAATAAAGTAAATAAAGGAATAATACAAATGAAGAAGAAGCCTATTAATTTAAATTCTGGTTCTATAGGTCTATCTGGTATATAAACAATTCAAAACTACATAATAGTTATTTTTCTTTTTAAAAGTGCAACTGAAAATGTATTTTGTGCCTTAACAATTGGTCTTTAAAAAAAAAACAGTCATTTTACTGTATTTACGTCAGATATTTGTTTGAACCAGCAGAGGGCGCTGGTAACCCAGTGGTCGGTTGGCATGCAGATATTCCACCAGTGAAGAAGAGATGCTATGCTAGCAGACAGAGCTAATAGAAAAACGTGATTTTTAGAGATATTCACGCAATATTACAGATATTCTTTTGGTGCTAAAGGGGTAAAGAATCATTTATGAACATGTTTAACAGTAAATGGCGGCCAGAAAGAAAGTAGTAGCAGATTCCGCCCGCCACGTCCGCTTCTGGAAGGATTAATATTTAGCGCCCTCTGCTGTTTAAAAAAAGTACTGCGATTCAATTTTCAGAGCATCGATGTGAACCGTGGTACCTATGAATCGATTTTTAACTGCCTTACGATTAATCGTTACATCCCTACTCTATAGGGGTGGTAACAAGTAGATACCTGAAATGTGTTAGATATTTTCATAATTATTAGTGTTACCATCAACATAGGGCAACGCAGGGGTTTTGAAACAGGGGTGTTTGTGTGTGATACCACTTGCTGGAACCAACTAAAGTACTGATACACATACTCATTCATATCGCATCTTGTTTCAATGACCACTCCAATAGAGCTTTCGGACATTTCAATCGAACATGCGTACGTTTTTGTCAAAAAACGGTATCAACTACCCTCGAACCATTGACTTCCTTTGAGCCAGACGTGTTTTTAGTCCTTAAAACATGGCAAACCATCACGCCTGGTGAACATTGTGCCACTAAGGACCGTACAAACCATATGTATGCACTCTGGAAGAGGAAACAGGATAAATGAGATCTACAGGACCCTAATTACGGTACTTGGAGACGTATCTGTGATCCACAGTTTGTATTTCATACATTCCCTACTGAAACAAATTAAATGTGGACAGATAAAGTAATTAAATGGATGATGGAGTGATGTGTGTTTGTGTGTTCGCATAGAGGATAAATACTGGGCAATCAAGAGCCAAAAAACATGCACCCCCTTTTTGTGCCATGTCTCAAACCCTTACCTGGTCAGCAGTTAGAGTCAGATCCCATAGCGTTCCTTTGAGCTAAATCCTCTTTATTGTTGATATACTAGTACATATAGAGGAGCCCAAGTAGCTCTCGGCCACTGTCTCCGTGCTACAAGTTCATCCTTGAGCTTACACCAAACGTTAACCATCTTTCTTTACATTATTCTTTCAGCTGCGTTACCTCTCCAGTGCTTAAAATTATATTTCGAATATCTCTACAATTGTAACAAACCTGAGCAGTTGTGTATCCCAGAATGCAGCGTGCGGCTGAGATGTCCGAAAGGTCTATAAGAAGCTCCTCCCACTGAAAGTTTGTTAGGCGCTGCAGTGAAATGCGTCTATGCGGATATGGCGGTTAGATGGAACTAATGTTGTGGCCACTACCCTTGTCTATATGGCTGTTGATAATAATCTCTACATTTGAAATTTTAATCTGTGTTACAATTGGATTTCACAAAAATCTAGGATCATATTTCTTGAAGAGTGCTTATCTTGAGAACTCACAAGTTTCGGTCCCTCAAGTTACGATTATAATATAGTATCATTAGCATGAATAGTAAGACTAGTGAACATAGGAAAATAAACACAGCATAATCCAAAGTGATTAAAGGGTCTGGTTGTGTTTAGCCGACTAGATGAGGGCCTTTCTTTGAATAATTTCTGTCTGATAGTTTCCTCTTCCAGTGCAGAACATAGACATTAGGTCAGGGTTTCTAAAGCCTCTTAGGGAAGAATATTAACCACTGATAAACCTGAGATTATTTACAACAATCATCATTTACTCTCATCTGAACTATATATGCCTTAACATTTAATTCTTCTTGATGATTTTAGTGTGTGGTTGGCAGGTTCTTTGCCCAGCTATTGCATCCTGCAGCTTAAAAGTTTCATCAAAATTGGCCACATTTGGGATCAGGGAATACATCCATTCGACTGTAGCAAACTACAGTATATATATATATATATATGAAAAAAAAAAAAGAAAAAAAAAAAAACTACTGTTAGTTTAGAAAACAATTTATTAAATTCAATATTTAAGGGCATCTAGTTTCAAAACAGAAATTGCAATTCACTGATTTATTCTCTGAGTTTTAAGAATTAAGGTTAAAGAACCATCATATTCATTTGAAGGCATAGGGTCATGTTCATTTTATTTTTTTATTTGTTAAGAAATCTTCCATCTTTATCCTGAACATTACAAGCAAATCACTTTCTATTGACGTTTGCGTACTATCCCCAAACTCTTACATGTGGATAATCGTTTAACTGGTGACGTTGCTCCAAACATATACACATCTTTAATCCATGTTACCCTTCTTGTTACTTTTATGTAAAAACAATACATTTTGAGCAAAACTGTTTGTCCTTTTTCAAAATAATTGTTTTATTCTTTCTAAAACAATGAAATTAATATATTGTGCTTTTTATTGTAATATTGATTTTTCTTTTTTCACAATATATTTAGGGGTGAGTATTGGCAAGGATGTTGCAATACGATAGGCATCGCAATACTCAGGTCACGATATGATAATATCACGATATATCGCAATACCCAGTGAATATCAAAATTAAACGTAGAGATGAAAAATCAAGTTGGTGTATAAGTTCATCAGAAGATACTGATCATTCAGAGGACAAATTGAGGCAAAACTATTTGCTTCAAAACACCCTATTTATTGTTTATTATTTGTGTTTTTGCACATTTTCAATGAAAAGGAGAAACAATTATAATTTCTCCTATTCTGTCAGATTTTTTAAATAAAAAATTGATTTAAAATTTGCACCCAAAAAAATCGTGATATATCGTGAAATAAATTTTTTTTTTTTCACACCTCTAAATATATTACACATAAATCCCTGCTTCTATGTTTCGGTTCTCTCACACAATCACAAAAGGGCTCATAAAAGTCCTAAAGGCGCTGAGTCATCAAATGAGGATATTTTATCCAACAAATGTGGGTTGGATTCTGATTTACACGCTCGTTTGTAAAACACTGGATTACTGATGCAGGTCATCTGAATACATAGCTCTTTTAACATCTGCTCTGACCTCATTAGTAATTACAGGTCACGCATTATGGAAATGGCTTTTACGTGGGTGATTGACAGGATCAATCCTGTGTCAATATTTTTGATGTTTCGTCAATTGTTCTGCATTCATTCATGCCGGAGGAAGGAACACTCCTTGCAATAAAGTTGCCTGATGAAAAGGGAAGGTAATCTCCTCATTGTCCCCGTATTCTGCTGAAAAGAAATGACACTGGGCAACTGCCAAATCAAACATAAACAAAGCAGGGACCTTCTTACCCTCTGGCAATCCGATGAAAGCTGGAACCACTGTTTGTGGGGAGGCTTTTTTTCTTTCTTTCTCTTGGCCTAATTGATACTAGTTTTATCCTGTTGCAGTCCACTGGGAAGCCAAAGGTGATGTTTTCATAGGAGGATCGTGTAAATAAAAGCTACATAAGGAGAGGACCCCTGCCAGCAGAGCATCATGGGAAGGGGCTAGAGGCAGAGGCCACACAAGAAGTGGACGACAACAGCAAAAGGTTAATCGTGAACATCGTGATGCCTGTGCCTGACTTCCCTTTGACCCACGTTTAATTATTGGGGGATGACTTCCAAGTTTGCACTGATTGTTTTAATCAGTGAGAATACCTGCACCCAACACCCAACACCCAACACTATATTTGTACTGATTAATATTTATACCACATACTGTACATCAAACTCAAGGCTCTAAAGGGCCCACATCTGGCTCTTTACACCAGTGGTTCCCAAAGTTTTTTGGCTCAGGTATCCTCTTTGTCAGCTACAACATTTTGCTCAGAATACTATATATAAAAAAACAACTATAGAGCATAATGATTAGATGAATGAGTGTTGACACATGTTTTAAATAATCTAACTTTGTAAAAAAACTAAACAGTATTTAGTGCCTCCTGAATAGATTTATTTCTACAGTTTTCATCATTTCCTGTCAACTCTCACCTGTTGTGGGACCTAGTCTGACCGTTGTATTTCAGTTCACGTTCTAATAAACATCATTTTCATCATCATTATAATGAATGAAATTTTTATCCCCAAAAATACAAAGTTTATTTAATCTTTCACTCTCTCTTTCTTAAAACTGATATATGGAGTTTCTGAGAAATCTATGTTCATATATGATTCTTTTGAAATGCGAAAAATACCTAACTAGTGTGTTACTATGATCTACTGATGGTGGTCATTCATATACATTAATGTGTATAAGTCCTATAGACCCCCATACAAATGGAAACGATCGCCGAGTGCACCCAGCCAATAGGCTTCAACTTCCTGTTTTTGAGACTGTCAATCAAAGTGAATGTGGAACTGTGCACGGAAACAAGGCCGCGTGCCACAACAGCAAACAGGTAAATATGATTTTGGCTCTTATCTGACCCATAGAGTTATATCAATGCAACCCGTTGTGACCTTGTTATGTTCTGCGATGGGCATGCAGAAAAGTAGAGGCGTGGCTTCTGGTATATTGCAGAGGCAGGGGGAGGAAGTGAGGCTGTTTAGGGCGGGACATCAAGACATTTCTCAGAAACTCCGGATATCAGCTTTAAGTACCCCCTGTAGTGCCATCGAATACCCTCATTTGAGAAACACTGCTTCAGAGCATCTGATTTTGACCCGCATGAAAAAGGAAAAATTACATTAAAAATGAATCATTTCAATGACCAAATAATTAAGTTGTAGATATATTAACCCCCAAATACACAAATTCAATGAAAATTAACAATATTTAACATCACATTTCACTCTCACCTTAAAACAGTCAACTCTTCCCCACCCCTCCCATTTTTCTACCCTGACTCCCTCTTCCCTGTTCCCTTCCCCCTCGCCTAGGTGTAACACTGCCCTCTTTTTTTTTATTTATCAATTAATAAAGTGTTTCTTACCCTTCCTTAGGGAGGGCTAGGGATGGTCACAATTACGCAATACATTCCATTCATTTATTTAATTGCAATTATAAAACATGCATTGCACTATATGTAATATTGACCTTCGACAGCATGTATAGACTAAAAAAAAAAAAAAAATGCAAGAGCTCACAGTGATGGCAGTACTTTTATTCATTTTTTTAATTTCTTTTATTTCAAATCCTGCAATTTTGCTCTAATGATTCCACAAAATGTCCCTAAATTAATTAATTTTAAAAAAGGTAATTAAAAGAAGGACATTTGGTTAGATTTAAACCCACAAGTTAATCTAAACAGTTGACCTGTGTGCAACTAAAGCTTACTAATACCTCTACACCACACATTGGCAACTGGCGGTCCGGAGGCCACATGCAGCCCATGGCTTCATTTTGTGTGGCCATCACAGGAATTGGACAACAAAAAGACTCCAAAAACACTAAACTACAGAAATAATACACAAAAATAAACTGCACAAATACACAAATTGACTGTAAAAAGCATACAAATGACAGAAAAATAGTAAATACACAAGACAACATTGAGATGAAAGAGACATATATCCATAAATTACTCCATAAACACACAAGGCGACCTCAAATATATATCAAAAGAAACACACAAAACAACAACAAAAATACACAAAATAAATAAAAAAAAAAAAAAAAAAAAAAATCAACAAATGATGACAAAAATACCCACCCCCACCTTCGGATAAGACAATCACATTTTGGTAGCCCCCTCTGTGATAAAAGTTGCCCATTTTTGCTCTACATTGATTAGCTACAAGAGAAAGCTTTGTTAGTAACCTTATAATCAATAACATAATTATCAAAAATTGTGATACCACTCTCAGCATTCACTGTTTACCATTGCAGCATGACAGAGTTCACACTTTATTCCTTGGACTGATTATGTAAAAGGTGAGAAAAATGTGAAGCTAAAGCTTGGAATGCATTTGACCTCCTGTGGTATTATCTGATTACATCGCTGGCAGCTTAACAATGCTACACTAAAGAGAAGCCGGGACGGCAGCAAGACAGAAAATACACACATTCACAAAGATCGGCTGGTGAAAACCTTTTTACTGAGTGAAAGGCAGCTTAGGGGGAGGCGTAGAAATGTGTATAAAATGTGCCAGGGAATTGACTGTTGAAAGAAACGAGGAGTGCAATGCCAGCAAAACAAAATCTGTGACTTATTAAATCTGAACTGATTTAAAGATGATAAAAAAGTAAATTTTTATATTAATAAAATTCACAGCAGTATATGAGCAGAATGACACTGGCTCCCAGTTCAACACACAATTAAAACGTCTTAGTGCCCCCTTTAATCGCTTTTTAAAAACTCAATAATTGGTGTTGTTTATCTTGTGTTTTTTGCACGTTTCCTTTAATACATTCTTTACGATTCGTGAAGTACTTTCTCAACTCCCATCTATCTGTACCTAAAGTTATTTCCCTAACATAGTGTGAGTCACAAACGTGTCATAGGCGTAATAAAGACACAGCCTCTGCCCTTCTGCTTGTTGAGAAGGAGCTAATTGTCAGTGAGTTGGCAGCTAAATAGAACAGGGGACTTTAATCTGAGCACAATGACAGGTTTGATTGGTCAGTAAGAGGTGGGGTATGGGTGTAATGGGGGGGTGGGGGGATCCTTCTCTTGTGTCGACGGAGAACAAACATAAATCTTCTTCAACAATCTATTTCCTATCATACTTATTCACAGGGGAGATCTCAAAGTGGTCTTTACCCTTTCTGTCAATGGCTGCCCTCATCCATCAATTTCATAGAGAATTATACCTCAGATCAATGTAGTTCACGACCGCTGAGCATTCGTTGAGAGGTGCTGGAGGTTTACATGGTGGGGAGGGGAGAGGAGAGGAGGGGAAGGGGGACCGGGGCTCTTCATGTTCTCTGAGGACGACGGATACCTCAACTTTTCCCTACCAGTCACACCAGGGTAAGTTGCACTGAGCACAAACAAACCAGTGATTTTCTTAATCAAGCTGGGCTCAACTTTGAAAAGCAAAGTAAAAAAAAAAAAAAAAAAAAAAAAAGAAAACACAAATAAATGGGAATTGACTAAATGAATGGTGCCATTTTCTCAAAAATGTTTTAATTCTCTCAGGAATTTATATCCACCAGTTATTTTCTAATTGGATTTAAGCACTTGGGTTGCCATTACTTCACAGTGTGCAAATTAAAACTTTATGTGAAATGGATGCGTATCCACCAGAGCTCGTACAGCAGCAGGCAGTGGGCACGTCAGAAAGTACTTTTAATTTGGAAAATAGGCTGTTTTAAGGTTTTTTCAAAAAATGCTCATATAGCTGTTAAAGTAATGATGCCTCAACATCAATGTTCCTATCAATTATTGACCAACTCAAGTATGTAAAAACTGCAAATCAAATGTTCCATTTTGCACCAAATGCATATTTTGTGTTTGTCATTGAAAACAAATTGTGTCTTTATGACAGAAAGGGCATAAAAACATAGAAAATACAGAAATATAATGGGAGTATAGGTCTGGAGTTGTTGAAAAGATATGATGAGAAAAAAAAGTGGGGAAAAATATTTATATATGACATTTTTATAAAGGGTAGTGTTGTGGTACCTAAACTCATAGAGTGGAGGTTTTTCTGATAAATGCTCATAGCTCTAAAAGTAATAATGCCTCAAAATCTATGTTCCTATCAAATATTGACCAACTCAAGTCTGTAATAGCTTCATAATAAATGTTCTTCTTTGCACCTCATCTTTTTTTTTTTTAAAAAGTCAGTGGCTATCTGTACGGTTGCCTTATCAATATACCGACTTTCTATCCTTACGCATTTTTCCCTATTTGTTCAGTTTAGGACACGTGATAGTAGTGTTGTGTTCAAGACCACCCTATCCGAGACCAGAATGCACCGAGACCAAGACAAGACCAAGACTTCCGGGAGCCGAGACCGAGACCAAGACCATAAACATTCTTTTTTTAAATTTAAAAAAATATATAAATAAATGAAATTATGACATGGTTCGACATTTAAATAACAGTCTTTCTTTAGTTTTAGTTTCTTTTAAATACATTTGATGGACAAAAAAAGGTGCCTGCAAAAAATTAACTAAAATATTGAAACTATTACTGCTACTGATAAATTCACAATTCTTCTACACATTCAGCTGAATGTACAGCAAGTGTTTAAAAGTATTTCTGAAAAGAAATAACATGGCTGGTCACCTACACACCGCAGAGTGTTTCTTCTTTGCTGTGCTTTTACAAATGTATTCTTTGTGGTTTGCGAAATCAAATTTCACAACCAACAAGTTAGCGGACATGTTTAGCTCCCGCCTCTCTCTCCTGCTTGTGTGTGTGAGTGTGTCACACACGTCACTCAGTCACATTAAGGAAGGTTGGGGTCATTATACGGAGTGTATTAAAGAATGAATAAAGGATTGTTTTAGCCCGTTCTTCTCCTTGTTATTATCACATTATTAAAAAGTTTTAAAATAGCAGGAATTAGTGCTGGTCTCGAACGGTCTGGGCAGCCCCAGTCCGAGACAAGACCGAGTCAAAATGCTTCCAAGTCCGAGACGAGACCGAGACCTTTAAAATTTGGTCTCAAGACCGGTCTCGAGACCAAGACCGGTCTTGACTACTACAACACTACGTGATAGGTCAGTCATTGGCCAGTTTAGGTCACGTGACTAAGACTAATTGTTAACCTGAACCTAACCCTAACACTAACCCTAACTGTAAAAATTGTTGCGATATGGGGTTATAACCTAACCCTAACCCTAACCCTAAGCCACTACATGCTTGTACTTTGGCAACTGTACAAATAGACACTTTCTAAAAAAAAAAATGCAATTTTGTGTTTTTGTCAATTGGACAAAAATGTGTTTTTATGACAGAAAGGCATACAAACAGGAAATACAGAAATATAATGAAAACTTTGTATCTATTGTTAAGTCTGCAGTTGTTGAAAAGATATGATGTAAAAAAATTGGGGAAAAAAATGTATATTCAACATTTTTATGACATTTTATGAAGGGTACCGTTTTGGTACCTAAACTCAAAGAGTTTAAGTTTTTTTAAAGGTGCCCGGGGGTTGATCCGTACATGAAACAAAAGATGTGAATGAAAAAGCATTGTTGACTCTCAAACTTCATCTGTAGGAGATACTTTTCAAAGTATCGCAATTTAATGGGGAAGACACGCTAATAATGTGTGTGAGGGACAATACCCCATCCCTCCATTATAGAATATTTAGCAATACCATTACACACCCTCTGACAAAGGTATTTCAGCTGCATAATGGAGCTAAGAAGAGCCATAGCACAAAGCATAATTGCTCCTTCTGAAACATTGATGAATTAAATTAAAGTGTGGGTGGGATCAAATTCATAAATCAACTTACAGTACCTTTTGCTTCTACAGCCTCTTTGGACACTAAAGTAAATGAATGAGGTATAATTGTGTGTATCTTCTCACTCCAGCATTGTTTCCAATGAATTTTTTACAAAGGCAACCATTAGCTACAAACTAATGCCAGTTAAGCCTCAACAAAACTGAATTATTCAATCTGTCAGCCAATATCCTGTTACAGCCTTCTTATGAATAGTTGATTGAGATGACAAGGCTTATGATACAGTCAGGCCTACTGTGGCAGCTTGGGTTTGGTAGATGCAGCGTTATGTATAGGCCCGTGGTACAAAAGGTCAGCTCCCACAGGGTTCATTCATCGTGCTTCAATGGTTTCCTTACAGGTGTGTGATCACATAACCTGCCATAACTGCCTTACGTATCCACAGATGCTAAATATCAGGTGATGGGACGATTATTTGGAGTAGCTGATAATGAACAAAGAACAATTAGAGGAATCGTCTTTATTAGATATTTCAGGACAGTTATTGATGCCTTGGGATTGTCTTATGTTAAGGCTCAAAGACAATGTTATTTTTACCTCCGCCAAGCCACTGATATGTTCACCTATATTCATTATCCCCCACCACAAAATGTGTAAGGGGGATATAGGTTTGTGCTCCGTCCGTCCGTGCATCCGTCCGACCAAGTTAAAGGGGACAGCTTTTCTCAAAAACTATTTAAAGGGTCCATGTTATGCTAAATCAACTTTTCTGTGCTTTATTCATGATAAAAGTGCTATTTGGGCTTCATACACATGGCTAAAGTGTTTTTTCATTGATTCCCTCAATCGTTAGTTTGAGGGTGATTTGCTCCTTTCTTACTGCAGGGTGAGCCCAAACACCTCGCTCCAATTTGATGATGCGTTCAACAATATCAACGCGGCACTGAGCTGGAGAAGCCACGCCTCCAAGAAGCTCTCTGCCAGGCTTGACATGTTAACAGACACGCCCACAAAGGTGAGCATTTCAGCGTCCTTCGTGCAGTGCTGTGTATGTATTTTCTACAGTCTATGTATGTACCGGGGAACGCCCCGCCCCCACGCTCTGCCTTGTGTTTATAAAGCAGCATGAGCTCGGCTACGTGGAGTGGGTGGGAGGAGGGCTGTTCTCTGGCGGAGGAAGTCAGTGTCCTGTCTATAGACATGCTCACTCTCGAATATGCATAAGTAGGACGCAAATCAGCCTGTTTGTGTAGAGTTGCTCAGAAAGTAACTTTTCAGAGGCTAAAACTCTGAAAAACAGGCGATTTTGGGAAAATAAATCTCAAATATTATGTTTTTTGGGTTCCTAGAACAAATGGAGATGGGTGAACTGTGAAATGATGGGTGAGATGTGTGGCTTCAGGGTATCAATCCTTGAATGAATTCGAAAATGAGAAGCGCACACTTATTTTTTCGGGAGGTTTTGCCCTTGTTACGTTTTTTTTTTTTTACCCTGTTCGAGGCATCATCAAAGGGGACAGCTTTTCTTAGAAACCGTTTAAGATAGTTAGTAATTTTATATTCTGATGTGATAATATTTTCTTATGTATACATCTAAGTTCTTAGATTTAGGACATTTATGAAAAGGTTGTGAGTTATAATGAGAACCAATCTGGCGGGGGATGTTGATGACTATGTCTTCTTGTTTTTATTGGTTTGTTTATTTGTTTGTTTGCAGGATTACATCAGAAGTATGTCCCAGATTTTGACAAAATGTGCATGAAAGATAGACCCTACAACATGGAAAATTCCATTACATTTGGAACTGGGTCAAAATACTGATTCTGGATCATGTTTAAAAAAAATAAAATAAAAATATCTTAATCTCATTGTTGATGAAAATTCATAACTGACTGACATTTATGACATTTGGTTGGTTCCTCAATTACTCCACTGAGTTATCTGGATCAGATCCAGATTGCAATTTTCATCAAGATTTTTCATAAAAATGGGGCGGCCCATACATGTTGAATAAATGTTGGACTGGCTGTCGGGTTGGCATTGCTACAATTGATGTATGTGGACGTTATGGTGATTTACTGTCCGTACAGTGCTGGTATGTAGCAGTTGTTAAGAGTTTGCTCTCAGTATGGATTACACTTTGACATTAAATACAATGCAAAAAAAAAGCAATGTCATGATAGTGAGGAGTAAAGAAGAATTATCTTAAATTATCTTTTCCTGAATTCACCTTGTCGGACATTAAACTTAAAGTCTGTCATGTGGTGAAATACCTGGGGCACTATACTGTATAACCGCTGGTAGATGATAGAGATATTTACAGGCAGTGTTGTATGCAATATGCACACGCCAACATGCTTATTTGTAAGTTCTCTATATGCTCTGTAACTGTCAAAACTGCCCTTTTTAAAGCATATTGGACTCCAATGTACACTGCCCACTTGTGGAGGCATTACAGAAAAAGCAGTATGCATAAACTACAGGTGGCATACAATGATGGTATGATGATTGTGCTCAAGGTGCCCAGCTGGAGCAGTGCAAGTCAAATGTTTGCTACTGCTGCTGTAACCTCATGTACAGATGTACAGTATGTGTCGGTTAACATATTCTGTAAATAGCATCATTTGTTTTCTGACCAACCCTGTTCAAAGCTCAGTTAGGCTCTTTTCCAGTCTGTGGAAACACTTTCGTTTATATGGCTTTGATCATTCTTTTAATGTCTGATTTTGTTATGTCTGCTATGGACCTTGCATGTGCCCAAAATAAAGTGTTGATGATGATGATGATGATGATGATGATTTGGACCTACTGTACTGTTATTAATAGGAATACACTTTACTTCCAAGCCTTTAAAGTGTGAACAATGATAGTATCATGATCACTGATCCAGATAACTGCACTTAATATCTGCAGATAAGTTTAGATTATTTGGCGCTTGGCAGAGTTTTGCACTGTGTGCTCTTGTTATTATTATTAGTGAGGATGCAGTAGGCAATATTATTGATTTATTTGTTTATTTATTAGTCTCTTTATTGATTGAATTATTAATATGATCATTATCATTATTGATTCTCATTCCCACCACTCCTTACCACTTCCTTACTATCCTGCACTCACCATAATCACCTTGATTTCTTTTACGTCATAAACACTCAAACACTGAAATAAAACAAGTTCCAGAAGGATTGGAATGTGATGAATTGTTTGTTAACTTAATCAAAAAAAGAAAAATTATTACTGTGAACACCGTTCACCTGTTTCTCTTCCTCATGGAACAAGTAAGTGGAGTTTAGGCAGCGGCTCAATTGATCCTGTCAGTGAACTCAGGCTCATCTCTTGTTGGAAACCCTACTTCTTTTCTTTTTTTTTTTTTTATGTTGGCACTTATTGTTGTTTCCCACGTTTTAAAGGGATGTAATGTAACTGTAATTATAGATCAGTCACTAGAATGTATAAAAATACATAAACACTTGATAAACATTTTATTCTTACATTAAAATCTCTTGTAGTTGCATGCATGCACGTGTACACGCATGCATGCACGCGTACACGCATACACACACATACACACACGCACACGTACACACACACACACACACACACACACACACACACACACACACACACACACACACACACACACACACACACACACACACACACACACACACACACACACACTTAAGACATTAAGTCCTCAACCTGGACTGGGCTTGTGAGAGGTATTGGCATGTACACGAGATTGATGAAAATTACTTCCCGAGCATTTATTTCTTCTAATACCTCTGAAAGAAGAGTGTGCACTCAGGAGATATTTGATCTGAATTAGGGAAACTGATGAAGCAATTGATTAATTGGAATTTAAGCCATCAGTCACCGGAGCCATTAGCAGCATCATTTACATTCCAAACAATCAGCTGATGGCCCAATAGGACACGTAGTATTAATACGCAAGAGTCAATGTGATACTGCCAGGACTCGCCACCAACACTTATTGACGAGTACAATGACACTTTAAATCCCCACTTGATCAAATTGCATATATTGGTGGGATTTCTACACAAATCCAATGTGTCTTATGACATTTACCCGTAGATGTGTGATCCTTATCTGATTTTGGATAAATTAATGGTAACTTCAATTCAATTCAATTCATATCCCCTGATTCAATTCATATCCCCTGATCTTTCCGATGTATTGCAACATTATCAAGTGTTAGATACAGTTGTAGGAATGTAATACCTGACAAAAATTCTCCCTAAGGAACAGTAGAAATATTTAAATCGATTCAGACTAAATGGTCATGGCATATATGTATAATATCACCATTATCTATGAATATATATATATATATATACTGTATATTTACCTAATGCATCTGCATATCATAAGTATCAAACCAGATTGTCGATGTGATGGTTCTTGTCCATGGGTTAAAACAACTTTTTGGAATCAAATATTCTCATTGATATAATATTTTTAAATGTTTCTGATATTTCCAGTACCCTAACTAGTATTTATCTAGCTTTACTCCAACACAACATGCAGCATCTAGATTAGTGTTAGAACAAAAATTAAATGTTAGTGAGATTTGAGTATCAGTTTCCCTGAGGTCCTTAAAGTCTGTCATTTAATTCATCTTCCAGAAGAGACTGAAGAGGAAGGCTATTAGTGAATGTGGCTCACTATGGTCAGTAGAGTTAAAGCACCATAATTGTCTTCCATGGGTCACATGCCAAGAAACATTTTGTTTTCCAAGATAATCTGAATAAAAAAAATGGCTCCGGGCTTTAAGTCGCCTACCTAGATGATGCTTGATACAATACTGATTAGTACCTTTTTTAGCCAATAGCGTGCCTCTTTCCTTATAAGGCACGTGATTGTCAAATCAGAGAATGCCTTGGGGTCGGCTCAAGTTTGGGTCATATTAACCATAACAAAATGAGTTTTACTGCATTCCTGTGAGTTTATACTAGTATCTACAATCACCTGCTCCTCCTAACTGCTCCATGTCTACATATCAATTCACAACATTTCATGGTCATTTTTATCTATAGGGAAATCAGAAATAAATAAACAAGCGTAATGTATTGTTTTGGATACTTCATGTTAGTTACCTTATTATTTTCATAGATCTAATGTAAATGGACTTTAACCACATTCCCAGGTCAGTAAAAAGTCAATGTGCTTACAAAAATGTAATTCAAAGTGATTCGCAATTCAGAATTGTACAAGCTATATGACATCGCTGAAAAATCAGCAGATAGTTCACTTGGCCATATAAGGCACTTCCTTGTTTCTGAATTGAAAAAGTAGCAACCGATACCATACCTGTCAAGTTTTGGATTAGAAAATGTGGGACATTTTCTGGCGCCCGCTACGAGCCGTCCCACCAACCAACCAAGCTCCAGCATCTGATAAATTTCAAGACAGGTGTACAAGAGATCCAAATAACCCACTTTTAATCTGGAAGGCCGACCTTTGTTGACATTGTGACACTGTGAACATTTCTACATTATAAAACAAATTGAATTGATGAAATCTGTCATAAATATGAAATAGTATAATATTAATATTATGTACATGTCATATACATTCATGTGTATGTCTGTATATGTGTGTATGTATGTATATATGTTTGATGTGAATGTGTAAACTGTATATGTAAAATTTGTGCAGAATAAATATATATTGAATGTATATTGTGAAAATAGTAATATAAGTTCAATATTTTGTGGAAAACCTTGTTTTGTTTTGCTGTGATGGGGTAGGTACGTATAAACTGTGCTTCAACCTACACCCTTTCGGCTGAAGAATTGTACAATTGAGTGTTTGTTCTGTACTTTTTTGTTTGTGAAGACCGCCAAAATAAAAAGAAAAAACAGCTTAAATGAAATCATAAATGGTTATATGAAGCACGTTTGTTTATTTAATATACTTCTAGACTTAGACTTCTTCGTTTTTTTTTTTTTTCGCATAAGTGCCTTCTTCACATCCATCCATCTCTCTTCTCAGTTGTTTCTGCTGTCGGCACTAATCCCACGAGAACTGCCACCCAGGCCACTTCAGGTGGGCTCGTGACAACATTCAAAGCA
Source organism: Gouania willdenowi (assembly GCF_900634775.1). NCBI lineage: Eukaryota > Metazoa > Chordata > Actinopteri > Blenniiformes > Gobiesocidae > Gouania > Gouania willdenowi. The sequence goes on from NC_041059.1 coordinate 27,369,369, forward strand.
GCGGAATGTTTTTATTTATTTATCTTTTAATCATTATTAAATGATAATAATACAGGATATTCACGGGAGAATACCAATAGGGGTGGATGGCAGAAAAGAGGGGTAAAGTACGCTAGTTTCCTGGCCAATACGGGATACTTGACAGATATGACCGATACTAGGAGTGGGAACCTCTGGGCACGATACCGATTATCTCATGATAGGACGATACTGCGATTAAAGATATATTGGTCAGATATCAATCTACAATAATCTTTGACATAACAAAAAAAAAAAAAAAAATATTTTATATCTCTGATGGACAGTAAGTTGAAAAAGTGTCCTATGAACTGTGACACTATTTTAGTGCAATATTTGTGTAAATAAGTGTCAACATATCAATGTAAATGAATAAGTATCTCCAATAGTGCTTTCTGTAAACAAAAAAATAGGGTCTTTCTTACCAGTGACACCATTAAACAATACATTGGTTCCTTCAACAAACAGTGACAAAAATGTCAGTAAAGACTTTCCTGCACATTTTAGTGAAAAAGCAGAAAAGGTTTTGAAAATAAGAAAATAAAAGCATATCGATAATCTATCGTGTGGAAAAATGTCGCGATATATCGCCGTATCAAGATATCGTCACACTCCTAACCGATACCCTGGGAAATATTTCATTATCATTTCATTATTTGTCAGGATAACAAGTGTAACTAACAAATGAGTCATGAGTAAATTATGCACTGATTTTCTAAATAACAGGATCTGCAATGAGTTACACACAATGCTGTGACTCATCAACCACCGAGTATGACCTTTAACTTTAGTTTCTTAAGACTACAAATAGTTTTTTTTTTTTGCTCTCACGCTCTGGCACAAATGTACAGAGGCAAACATGAATTACATGGCGGGCTATATGATTCACAGAAGGCACTGATTGTTCTTTCAGAGTGCCCATTACAGAGGCCTATCATTGCAACATCAAGCCCTCCTTCCCATTGACACTGCTGACGTTTTCCCACTTGGCCGTAGCCCCCTACTGACACCAATGCCAGTAAAGCTTCCTCCCTCTCATCCCCACCCCCACCCTACCCCTTCTCTCTTCTGCTCTCACATTGTTGGATATTGCTGAAAAAGTTACTCATTAGTTGAAACAGCAGTGTTGTAATGAAATCTGCCGGCCCCATCAATAGTGTTTACTGTTGCCAGTTTGCTTTGCTTCATGCTTTTTAAACATATTTGTTAGTTTGTGTGTGCTGCAGCAAAACATCGCCCTAATGATGTTTGGTCTAAGCAATACAAATTTCAGCCATATTCAGGTGCACATAGATCACAGAGCTGCGTTTCTAAATAACCAGCTTATTATGTGGCTTATTTATCATCACTTCATTGGATCATACTGATGGATTTTCCTTAATAAAGCCTCGTGGCTGACTGTGTGAAGCGGTCCTCTCTGACTGGTCTCTCTCTCGCTCTCTTTTTTTTTTTTTCATGACTTGAAGTTCTAATTAAGTAGCCAGAGTGCTAAGTTACAGAGAAACATCCAGTGGGAACCACAGCAGACAGGCTGCGGCGCTGCAGCAGCAGGAGCAGCAGGCCTACTCACTGCCATCATTTCCTCAGACGGGTGTCAAAACACCCCCAGTCTGCCTCCCGTCACGTCCCCCATGCAGCAATAGGATGTGAGCCTCTGAGAGGAAAGATTAAAGTTTTGTGGAAGCCCTCCTGGCAGCTGCACATGCCCCAAAGATAAACTTTATCCGGCCGCATGTGCTAAACTTTGCTGGGGCCATTTGTCATCTTCCAAACTAATACATTTCCAAGTGCCTTGGATTTTAGACAAGAACATAAGGGTGGTCACCACACAGCTGTTCTGCCAAGGGTTGGCTTTTTTTCTTTTTTAATGTTTTCAGATCATTAACTTCGATTACACATGGAAACAAAAATCCACCAATATTTTATCTTTACTATTACACGTTTAATCCACATGTTTTTACATAGTTTTCAGGGAAAAATCACACAATTTTGATTATTTTTAATACCCAATTATGAAGTGCGAATGTAGTGCTTGTATTTAGAGCTGCCTTGAAGGGAATTATTGTTATTCTATGGTTTCATGTCACCATGGGGTCACAAATTATTACCCACCGCGGTTTTTCAGTTTGTCATACTGTATTTTATTCATTCTTTCTTTTTTTTTCTTTACATCAAACAAACCTGGTTTTGTTTGATGTATGATTTATTTTAAATCATTAAATTGTAGTGACAAATCAAATAACATTAGTTAATACAATAATATTATCCAAAAGCCTAATTTAATATCCAGAGATGATAAAAAATGTGATATCGGATTTTCTACCAATATTGGAAAAATCAATATGTGCTTTTGATTGACACAACACATTACAAACAAATATGACACTTTTTACATAAGTAAAGTTGAACAACTATTCTTATTATTTTGTTGTGTTGGGAGTGTACTGTGAAGTGCAACTTGTACACCTGCTATGACCGCACGCTCAATCTCCGCTGCTGGGAGGGAACCAGTCATACATATCACCCAGGCAGGCATCGGTGAAGAGGTGGGTGGGAGTGGCTGTGTGTGTCTCTGCTTGTGTATTGGTTGAGGTTACAAGGGGCGGGGTCAATTAGAATATGTGCAAAACATTTAGGTCCAACATTTAGATCTAGATTGAACATTTAACATTTAGATTTAGATTGAATATTTAGATTTAGATTTAACCTTTAGATTTAGATTTAAACACTTAGATTTAGATTCAACATTTAGATTTAAACATTTAGATTTAACATATAATATTTACATTTATATTTAAACATCTAGATTTATATTTAGTATTTAGATTTATATTTAACATTTAGATATATGTTATTTCTAAATGTTAAATCTTATAACATTTAGATTTAGATTTAAAATTTAGATTTAGATATAGATTTAAAATTTAGATATAGCATATACCATTTAGATTTAGATTTAAATATTTAGATTTTATGCTTTTTTTAAACCTCTATATATGTGGTTAAATGTTGTGTTAAATGTAGGAAAATGTGCTAAATATGAGAAAAGTGAGATAAATAATGAAAATGTGTTAGCTACAACTTTTATACTAAATTTTTACACTTGGCACTCCATACGACATCACATTAAAACTAGCCTTAACCCTTCATTTCCATGGAGATAAATAATATGACCTAAATGTAGGTTTGGGGGATGGGGGTCTACGTATTGCCTATATCGGTGTCGGGTAATATCATTAATCAAAAATGTAGTGCTGGACATTATTGGAATATCAGGTGTTGCTATTATCAAACATACCGAGTAATATCCTTTATAATAATAATAATAATAATAATAATAATAATAATAATAATAATAATAATAATAATAATAATAATAACATTGCACTACACATGGTGTCTTAAGTTAAGTAATACGTTTCAATATGAATTTATAATAATAAACAGCTGTTGTATCCTGCTTACCGTTTCTACACAAACACATGGACACAAATCAGTACACGTTGACGCACAATGCCAGCCTTCATGCCTGTGCCAGCGAGCCATCTGGTCAGAACATGATCATCATATGCAATCTGCCCACCCAGGCTGGCACTGATTCACCAGAGCAGCACTCCAATTACCCTCATCATGCCAACAGAACAGAAAAATACTAAACATTGCACACGTGCATTCACATGAGACACGTGTCACAATAGGACCCACCTGTGATTTGGGGAAGCTTTGTTCTATCTCTCTATCCTGTTCTGTTGCTCCTTCTGTCCACTAACCCCAACCAGTCTACGCAGATGGCTGCCACCTCGGAACCTGGTTCTGCTGGAGATCTCTTCCTGTTTAAAGGGAGTTGTTTCTTGCCACTGTCGCTAAATGCTTGTTAATGTGGATCTTGTTGGGTTTTTTCTTTCTTATTATGAATTGTATTTTTTGATGAGCGCATTGAGATGAATACCTTAAACCACGGTTATACAAATCTCTGCGTAGCACAAACCAGAATTTGCTTCATACTATTAGTGTTGATTGGATTCAGATGTTAAGCTGGTGATCATAATACAGTCACTATGGCTTTGTTCGAAATATCATACTCATGTACTACTCATACTAAGTCTGATGTCAAAATTATCATGCAGTGCGCTCACATTGAATAGTAAATGGACTTGATTTATATACGGAGCGCTTACAAAAAATGTAGCTCATTCACCCATTTACACACACCAATGGGACTGAGTTGTCATGCAAGGTGTTAGTTGACCACTGGGAGAAACTTAGGGTTCAGTGCTTTGCCCAAAGACACTTTGACATATAGACAGGTATAAACTTTTAATTAGAAGATGACCCCTCTTACCACATGAGCCATGGTCGGCCAGAAAGTACAGTATGGCAAGATTGAGTATGCGAGAAATACCCAAATGTGTACTATATCGGGACATTATTAAAATATGCAGAGTGGGCACACTAGTCATCCTCACCCACCCCATGATGCATTGCATTTTCAAAACAAAAGCATCTCTTCTTGTCTTCCATTAGTTTTTAACGCTTTTGCAAGTATGGTTCTTGTTTTGAAGTCAACCAGAATTTTTGTCAGTAGCACAATGGCAGGTGTGACCACATGTTGATATTCTACTTGGTCGCTTTCTCACTTAAAATGCTTTCAGAACTTTCAAAGGTGGAGAATCAACGGAGATATTTAGCCTCAGTGTGCTTCAGGTTTTTGTCGTTGTTGGTTCGAAATGCATCTTGGGAAACTTGGAAGTATACTTAGGAATGGTCATCAACCTAATCCTCCTAATCATACTTGTAGTATAGTTGGTAGTAGTAGTAGTGTATTCTCAGATATTGAAATTTGCTAACCCATGTTGTCTCTGTATAACGATATGAACCCTATGCAATAATGAAAAAAATATCCTCAAATAACTGAATAGTCCCAAAGTGTAAAATCCAACTAAACTTTTTAAATGATGGATTTTCCTCCTGGCCTCAACCTGCAGTAACCATAATATCTGTGGCCCCTTTATCATTTGATAAGCCCAGTAGCTCGGGTGCGATCTATCTTTCATCCCGTCTCCCTTTTGATCATTTTAATTTTCCTCATTTCCAGCCCATGCTAATGCTCTCCCTCTGCTGTATGATCCATGAACCAGGAGCCTCAGTGGCGCAGAGTGCTAGCAAGGGTCACTGTCAATTATATCCATTTAATACCCACTTATGTCTCCAACGACGTCTTCCTCCTGGGGTCATGCAGATTTCGCCCTGCACTTTATCCAATAATCTCACAGAATATAGGCTTGGATATTCCAAAAGATCAATGTCATTAACAGGGAGGCACAGAATGCATTTGATTAAAGATGTAATTAGTACAGGCTTGAGGAGGGATTACTCTTATGCACAAAGAGGCAAAATCCATTTAGTATCAAAATTGCTTAAAAAATGGACACCACTCGGATGATTTCTGCAGCTGATGACCACCGTGATGCATTTACTGCCACTAATAACAGGGAATTAGAGCTCATATACATAATAGTGAGGTTTAACTTAGACGGATAGAGCAGAGCACTAAGTGTGTTCTGACTTTGGGGTTGAGTTTACATCAATGGACAGATGTTATTCTAGTACTAAGGCAGCTGGACTTCTTTTTTTTTTAAATTGAAGATGTTTCACATATCATTGAAGAATGTCCAACTTTTATTTTCTACATGTGAGGTGTGTGAAGGCATTTGAGGATGTCTCTGAGGATCAGGGAAAGGTGACACTGAAAGCGGCGCATTAAGATGATGAGCGTTTAATAATTCTGACACTCAGTCTGGGAAATATCAGCTGCAGATCACTTTACAGGAAAGCTGAACAGTAGAGGGTGAGGTCTGAATAAACACTGTGCTTATCTTCTCAATTTGTTTCTACAGAGTCAATGTTTTGTCTTTGGTCATTTGTTGTGCTTGCAAAGTTTTAGGCTTAACAATGAGATAAGAAATAAAAGAATTATGACTAGGTGAAATTGTATTCATTTATTTATGTATGTATAACAAAATAAAATATTAAACAACAATTATTTTCAAGTGTATACAATTCATAATGCTAAATAATAAAAAAAAGCATGTCCAGAAAGACAAATTACTTTGTTGTAAATTGCGCTATACCAATAAAGTTTAATTGAATTGAACTGAATTGAAAGGAGTAGGAATAAGCAGAAGCTTTTCAAGTCCTTCCCCTTCTTACTCTCTTTTATTGCTTCTCACCAGTGTTGGGGTCAATTACATTTTTCAATTCCAATTATGTTTAATTACAACTCAACTAAGTGTGGAGTGAAAGAATAATGCCTTAATTCTGTAAAGCGACTTTGAGTGTCTATGATAAAGCGCTATATAAAACTGATGCATTATTATTATTATTAACTATGATTACGATGACTGACATTTTTTCCCAATTACAATTAAAATGACAATAGTTATTTTCCCCCTAAAAGTAAATTACAATTACGTCCTCAATTACTAAAGTTCAATTATATTTATTGAGCCTTTCATAAATAGAAATAAAATGTAACCTTCCTCTTGTGTGTTAGCTTTCTATTAGCATGTCCTATGGTAACGGGTCGGTCTTAAATCAGCTGTAAAATACACTCAATAATATTATCTATTGTTTAATTTGTTTTTAATCTCTTGGTTACCTTGTTAGACTTCCTTATCCATTACATTTTGGGATTGATATTTTTGGTGTGAGCGTCTGAGCCTTTTTTCTGTCAGTATACGCCTCGGTTCCATTTTTTATTTATTTTTTAAATGGTAAAATGGTAGTGGGAAAACTTCTGAAACATATTTCAATCATTGTTAACTACGTGTTTGCACGCCATAGACTTGTAACTGGGTTCCCTGGTTTTGTATTTATTTAAACTAGTACAGTGCCCGTCGGAAGGAGTGGGGGCTTAAGTAGAGTTGTCAATTATGGCCAAATGAGTATGTGTTTGAAGGTTAGATGTACAAAGAGGTGTACATACTCTGTAGTGTTACAAAGGAGTATATTTGCAGGTGAAAAGTCAAATAGCTTGTGCGATTTCCTTGGTTTAATTCTATGGGACATGCTGATGATAAATGTGTTTTTTTTCCTTTTTTTTAAAATATTTTACATTTGGTGTATTTTTCTGTACTGTATGTTTTTTGGAATCATTGTGTATTTTTGTATCTTTCTGTTGTGTTTTTATGCATTTTTTGTATAATTATTGTTTTTTTGTTGTCATTGCAGTGTGATTCTGGAGTCATTTTGTGCATCTTTTTTTGTGTAGTTTTGTGCCTTTCTCTTGTCATTTTGTGATTTTTTGTATAAACATTTATTTTGTGCATTTTGAGTCATTTTCATATTTTTGTTGTTTTCTGTAATGTATGTTTTTGGAGTCATTTTGTGTGTTTTTGGAGCCTTTTTGTATATTTTTACGCATTTCTGTTGTAGTTTTGTGTACTTTTTGTATAAATATTGTATAGTTTTTTGTTTTATTTTACTCATTTAGTATATTTTTATTATAAATACCTTATGTGGGGTGAGGGCGTGTTTTGAGATGTGTGTGTGTGTAAGTCGATATTAGTCCTGCTGGCTCCTCCGTGGGTTCTCTCTCACACATACGCACCCGCATCAGCCGTGCGCATGCACATACTCCGTCAAAGGTTGTTGAAATGCATGTGTAGAGAAAAAAAACAGATCCGCTAGAACTATTTGAAACTTCTGGGAACTCGTCCGTTGTCGCAGCTCTCTCTCTAATGGCTCTGTGTGTGTTCAGCATGTATATAGCACGTGGTGAAAATATCAGCGTTTATAATGCCGTATCCATGGAGAAATGTGCATTTTTCGCCATTAGCTTTCGACACAGCCGCGGCCATTTCCCGCCAATAACTTCTGGGTCCCGTCCGTCCGGTCTAAACAGCAAGTGGTCCAACTAACATGAAAATAAACATTTTGAAATGTAATCACCAAAAAAGGAACAATCAAAAAGTATTATTCCTCAAAAAAGAAGTCCACAGGAGCTCAAAACTTGTGAAAGAGCCTCTCTCTGGTGCTACTCCAGGTCTTCAGTGAGCGATTGGCTCTGGCTGCACACATGACTCTAGCTCGCCACTGTGATTGGCTCTGGCACGCACCGGAGGGGGAGGGGAGCTGTGCAGTGAAAGAGATATAGATGATGCGCTAGCGCCCCCTCACACTGAGGTCAAAAGCTGAATAGGTTTCACTTCTGGGTGAACGTGAATGTGCCGTCCGGGCAAAATAAAATTAAAATAAACGTTTTGAAATGACCAAATTACTCCAAAATAACGGATGCACACACACTCGTAGACCTTTCTTCCATTATTGTATAGATTGTAAATGACTTGAATGAGTTGAATTTCCATTCCAAAGTCAATTATCTGGACTCAATCACAATTCAATTATAATTACAACAACAACAGATCATTTTCAATTACAATTAGTTATAAGTATATCCTAATTGTAATTAATTCTCAATGTCGTAATTACAATTGTAATTGACCCCAACCCTGCTCCTCACCCTCTCATTTATTCACTCACTCATCCAACCATTCATTCTGAAGATGAAGATGAAATACCTCCATTTCAACATGAATTCCTTGCTGTCACAATGTGTGCCTCACTTTTAAGCTGTTGCTTCACACATTTCTTCACTGAAAGCAATCTTGGACTCCAGTGAAAAACCTGTTGCAAATCATGTGAAAGGCTACAGACAAAATGACAGCGCTGAGGAGAGTTCCTGTGGCTTGTATTGGATTGCATCGCCCTGAAACTCAAGCCCGTGTGGTAACAGGGTACAGCCACTTCATGATGGCAGGATAAACCCCATGATAGACAGTTGAGATATTTTATATAATATCATTAAGGAGATATTCATTATAGAGGGCAGTTTTTAACTAGATCGAGATATCTGTATACAGACGTGAATGTGACAGATTATTGAAGTAATCACGTGACTGTCACTGAGTTGCTTTTATGGGTACTTGTACTTTTTTGAGTATAAATCTAAATCAGTCATTTTACTTTCAAAGAAGTAAAGTAATTAGTTACATTTCTAGACCCAACAGTTACTGAGTAAATAATTATTTGTTGTGATTATTTTTTTATTTCTGTTTCACGAACATGAGCCATATGTTCTTAGTCGGACCATTTCTGATCAGCCACTTTCTTGGGTTCAGGTTGGAGTTTCTACCTATTGGAGAAAACACACGTTTTCTCCAAAAACGTACACACAAAAAGAACATAAAAACATGCAAAAAGACATTGTTTTTGGAGTCATTTTTGTACAATTGTACAAAGAACAAAAATACACAAAATGACTCCAAAAATACACAAAATGACTACAAGTATAGATAAGATGTAAAGAAAAACATTCTAAATGACAACAAAGATACACAAATGGACTCCAAAAACACACAGTACATACAGAGTATATATCTGAGTCAGTAATTTTACTTGTACTTAAAGGTGCAGTTTGCAACTCTCAGATCCCTCTTTCTCCCTCCCTCCCCATTGCTTTCTTGCCCTGCCTCCAAACTTCCCAAAGTCCCTTCCTCAGAGGAGCTAACAAGCTAATGTTAGCCAGACAGCAACATTACAGTGATAAAAATTCTCTGTTAAAAGCATATTATTGCAGCAACAACACAGTCTCACTTACAGCAGCCCACACGGAGGCAGCTGTGCGCACATGAACAACACATGCACCACAGAGTTCTAGTGTAACAATTACAAATCAAACATAATATAAATTAAGCAGCAGTAAATACTTTTCAAGCAGAAAAGTCACCAATTGCATCTTTTACTCCTCGAGACCATACGCTGTAAAAAAAGAGGAAAGGGGCGGGGACTGTGAGCAACAGCTGTCAGACAGCCCATCAAACACAATCCTGGCTCTGATTGGTTCTTTTTGCTCGGTCACGTTGCAATCTGGCAATCTGCCAAAGGCTGCAGGAGCAGCAGGGGACTCAATGAGCCTGTTTTTTCACACAAACTACTAGTTTGATGCAAAGCTGTCCTTACATAGTGACAGCTTTAGCAAATATGACAAAAAGTTACTTTTATAAGAGTTGCAGACTGCACCTTTAATCAAGTTTTAAAAGAAGTGAAGTAAATTGTTACATTTCTAGACCCAACCGTTGCTGAGTAAATTATTATTTTTTGGTTTTTAAAATGATCAACGGACATTTTGAAACTACAAAAAATGAAATGACCAGACAACAATCAAATGCATCACACCACAGCCGACCAACTAGATTAAATGTAAAACATTAGTTTTAGAGTTCATAAATGTAGCCATACTTAGAGCATGAGCATTTTTTTTAAATTAATAATTTAATTTATTGGTATCTAAAAAAAATTTAAAAAAAATGATAGTTGTACTAATAATTGATTTGGTCTCTTCCTTTTTAACTTCATACATGAGATTTTTACTGCATGAAAGGGAACCGTGGTAAGATTTATTACCAAAAATAAATGAGGAGTGAAAGTAATTAGTAACTTTTACTTTGAGTACTATTTAATTGAGCTACTTTTTACTTGTACTTGAGCATTTTAAGGATGACTTACTTGTACTTGTACTTGAGTGCAATTTCAATCAAGTAACAGTACTTCTCCATGAGTAGGATATATCAGTGTTCACTAGTCTTTACACCTCTGTATAGCATCTTTGACACAGACCTACATGGAATTTGTTCATCAAACCACAGTTCATCAAACATTATCATAACAATCAGTTTGTGGTTTGTGTATGCTGATGGAAAAATGGGAGGGGAAGGCAACTGCACAACGTCTGGCTGATTTCACTTTACAACTCACTACTGAGCCGCCGTGAGTGCAATGCATGCTACAACCTTTCTCTGTTTTCCATCAAGCTGCTGTGTAGTGGTTATGTTAAATGTAGGTGGTAAGCTCATATATCTAATTATACAATAGCCAAACATTTTTTGTTAATGAAATGGAAGGAGTGTAATTGAAAACTTGGGCATAATTATTGCTTGGCGGGTGGTTGGCTTTGGAAAATTGCACGTGTAGGAAGAAGTCTCAGCAGGGGTAACCGTAACTTATAAATCAAGCATTTGAAATTTAAAAAAAAATAAATAAACAGTTACAGGAGGGGGCACATGCATACATACCCGAACATGTTGATGCAATTATCTAATGCTAATGCGGCAATGTTAGCAAAAGGTGATTGTGATACATTTAAATAAACAATATGCTGCTTAAAAGCTGATATCCAGAGTTTCTGAGAAATCTATGTTTATGTATGATTATTTTGAAATGTGAAAAAATACCTGACTATTCTTTTACTATGGTCTACTGCCGGTGGTCATTCATATACATCAATGTAAATAAGTCCCCCCTTCGTCCTTTATACAAATGTAAAAAAGTGTTGTGATTGCCCAGCCAATAGGCTTCGACTTCCTGTTGTGGACAATCAAAGTGAATGCGGAACTGTGCACGGAAATAAGGCCATGCGTCACATCGGCAAACAGATAAATATGATTTTGGCTCTTACCTGATCCATAGATCTATATCAATGGGACCCAATGCGACCTTGTAATATTCCACGATGGATGTGCAGAAAAGTAGAGGTGTGGCTTCTGGTAGTTTGGCACAGGCAGTGGGAGGAAGTGAAGCTGTTTAGGGCGGGACATCAAGACATTTCTCAGAAACTCCAGATATCAGCTTTAACCCCTTTTTAAAAATCCTTTAAGGATTTATTGTTAAAACATTTGAATATGACTTAAAGCTGCAGGACACAAATTCTTTTTATCTGATAAATCAGTAGTATAGGCCTCATCAATAAATCAGAAATCATTAGTTTGAACAAAATAAAGATATAAAATGTTAAAATTGCTCCTGGAAGATTTGGTTCTCCTCTCCGCTGTAAACACTCATTGCGCATAGCATTAGTTTAGGCAACCAACAGCCCAGATTGGCTCCCTATTGGCCAAAACATACAATGACTGCTGCCTCATACCTCGTCAGCATCTCAGTATGTATCCAACTAACTGGGTGTTATTTCATTGTCATTAACATCTCTTCTGCTCTGTTCCAGGGGGTTTCTGCGAACCGCTCTCCTTGCTTTATCCTTTAGCTAGGGCTCATGGAAGGTCAGGGAGGAGTGCGCTCCGGTGTCCGGCTTTCCACGTAAGCACGCAGAAAGGACAAGGAGGTCCTGGAACAGACATATACTGCCAAATATAAGATTCCATGCACATCAATGTAAAGCGCTTGAGGGCGCTATATAAAATTCAATGCATTATTATTGTAAATAAATCATTTCTTTTGACTATATTGACATGTATGTGCATTGCATTGTGGGATTTGGAGTCCCATCTACGGATGCATAGAAGTGTTTCTACTTCATTCTTCCCGTGATTTCTTGTGTTTCGTCACCAAACGAGAAGGACAGTGATTCTCACACAATTTTTGTTGTAGTTTGTATCTAGTTGGTATTTTCTGTGATCTTGTAATGAAGTAAAACCACTTCTATGCATCCAATTCTGTAACTCACACACATCCACCAATGTGCAAAACTGTCAACAAACTGAGTTTTTAAGGTAGAGATGAAAACAAACTTACGAGCAGCAATTTGAACCTTTTATACACATTTCTTTTAAGCAAATTATCTTTGTCTTTATCTGTTAAATTTTTTTTTAGCAGGTATCAGTTTTAATTTGTTTCATTTTCTGTAAAGAAACTATGAGTTGAATACCTTAAAACATCACCTCATAGGTCTTAGCGCCGCGAAACCAGAGTAGCTGAGACGTATAAAGCCAGGTTACAACAGCTTGGCAGCCACGCTAACAATGTTTGTCACAACTGCCCTTTTTCCATCTGCAGCTCAAATGGGAGAAGTCTGAGAAATATGGGATTACCATAAGTTATTTATGACGCTGAAACCCAAGAGCCCTCTTTATGAAATCATCTCCGCTGATTGGGCTGTTCCTTCGTCCTGCAGCATCTGATATGATTTCCAATGGACCGACATCAAAGTGGCTCGTGTAAAGTATGAGTAGTTTTGCACACATTCAATCAAAATAAAGATCGTTATCGGCATCACGCTGATTGACGTGAGCGGACTGTTTTGAAACAGATACCTCGGCTGTCATGGTTGGTATGGATTTTTTTCTTTTCAGAGATACAGCTAAGAGGAAAAAGCATGCGGTCTTTACACTCAAGTGTTCTTTAGCCTCAGAAAGGGAAGTAGAATCACAAAAGGAATTCATTCATAGCGTAGATGTATCTGAGTTCTTTATGTAAGAGCGTAGTTACAGCACCTTTTTTCAGGGAAGGCTGGTAACCTACACCGAGAAGTGAAATACACAAGGATGCAATCAATGGCAGTCCATACTTAATGAACTTCCTGACCTTTAGGAAAATGTATACTGCTTAACCAGATTCTAAGTATTTAATAATTTAGTTAGAGAGTAAGAGAGAGGAGCATCTCTCACCCAATATAGTCGTGATTATCATTTGGTCCAGAGACCATGCTTGACGTCACATTGCTTCGGTCCACAGAAGGAAAAAACAACCGTTATGGACACATCCATTTAAGTGCATTTTATTAAAAAAAGATGAAATTCATCTTCGGCTCTGGACTAATGGGAAAATCTATTCAGACACCTGAACTCCCCAATGATGGTCCGAGACGTACAAAGCCATTAGTGTGAAGATTGTGGTCAGTGAGTTTGCTTGCTTTAAAAAAAAAAAAAAAAAACGGCACATGGAAGAAGTTGAGGCGAGTGGAGAGAAAAGAGAGAAGACACGACAGTAGCTTGATCTGCTATTGAGATCTTCTGAATGGGAGATCATAGTTGCATTATTGATGATGCTCAGTTTAAGTTTCAGCTCCAGAGGAAATGATAAGATGTAGTGCAATTGTCTACTGTGATCATGGACAGCTTCGTCCTACATACCGTCGGATTCTTTTCAAAGTTTTCAACCTGTCGAATATGCGTCTCAAACAAAGGCACAGATGAAGGATGCTGTCAGTAAAAACATGATGTTTCTTAAGGCCCTGTTGACGTGACACGGTTAAGCTTCTATTTTCGTTTTCGTTTCCAAAAAATTCCGCATTCACACGGCAATGATTTCAAAACGATCTTTGTTTACATGAGACCACGAGAAGAATAAAAAACGATGTAGTAGGCATGCCAGGCCAATAGATGGCGATAAATTAAAGCTAGGGTAGGCGATTTCCTCCAGATAAAGTTTATTGTTTACTTACTGCTGAATGAGACATGAGACAACAAAGTTTCAACGCATTACAAGCGATGAGCTGAGGTCTGCTTCTGCAGCAGCTGGGCGAGGGGGGTAAAGGCGGAGCCATCAGGGAGGCTACATTCAAAATCATGCTTGCTTTTGCAAATCGCCTACCCTACCTTTAAAGCTAGCCACGCAGTGCGCATGCTTGTGACACAGAAAGTGTTGTTTCCCTGTTTAAACGGAGACGGGAGGGGGGTAGCGTTTTCAAAAACTTCCACTCTGGAGCCCGTTTTTGAAAAGTTCGGTTTTCAAGCATCAAAACACCATTGCATTGTAAATGGACACCAAAAACGCAACAAAACATTGGTTTCAATCTCTCCCCTCTGGAAGGAGGTTTCGGTCCATCAGGTCCATCCATCCTTTATATTTATATTTATCATGATTATTATTATTGTTGCTGGGTTGTTTGTTTTTCTTTGTTTTTTGTTTCGTGCACCAACTACCAAGACAAATTCCTTGTACTGTCCTTAAAACTGTACTTGGCCATTAAAACATTTCTGATTCTGATTTCTGAAATCTCCACAGTTTGATTCAAAATTGACTAAAAATGATAACTGACTTCCATTATTACAGCTCCATGCAGGATGTGTTTGCATGAATTGACACATTAGAAGCTAGGTGTGCCAGTGATGCAATTGTAACGTAGTACATGAACTAACATTCAAAAAGACAATCCAGACTTGGAGAGAAAAAAAAATCTGCCTCCTCAATCCGCTTGATTATAATTGCAGCGCTTACGGTATTTTCTGGCCTTGCACATGTGATCAATAACCTGAGGCAATTTTAAGCGTGATCAGTTTGGATGGATTATTGCCTGGCAGGAAAGCTTTCACATTGATCTCCTCATCATGTCAATCATTGACAGTGACAATGTTGAACTCTTCAAATTCTGTGCATCAGCAAATGCTGAGTGGCATCGAAGACACTGAGATGTTGCTGAAGCTATTGGTTGCTTCTTACTTTAAGGCATTTTGCTGAATGATGGAAAAACCATTGGCTTTATTGGTGATACGGGTGGGAAAAATCAGTATGATGAGAAAATAAATTAGTACAGATAAAAAAGACATCTCCAGATTTAAAGCTGCTGGAGACGATACATCACATTTATTTTTATACAGAACCAGTATTTCACCCAAAAGTTCTTCTCATTCACTACTGATGCCAGTGTGACCTAAACACAAAGTTACATTTCTGCTTTTTGATTCTGTTTTCACAAATTTAAGATTGCTAGTGTTTATACGGTTACTAAAAGTTTTCGTCATAGTTTTCGTCAACAACAATATCCTATCACTACCGGTAATTTTTAAAAAAAATGCATGTGAACAAAAGCTAAATAAAAATATATCATTTAGTTGACTAAAACTAGACTGAAATATTCCTGATGACTAAAACATTTTAGTAAAAACACTGTTACGACTAAAACTAAATCAAAATTTGCTGTCAAAATTAACACTGGCTGTTGGTAATTTATTAGATTTATTGATCTTTGGTGCTTACACTATGTCTTTATCGGTGTTATCCTCCAAAATCTATCTTTAGCATAAAGATTAATAAGAAGTCCAGAAAGCACCATATGGACAAAAGTTTTCCAGCTAATAGTCAAAGGTATCAAATACATAATGTGGAGTTGGTCCTTTTTCTTTGACGTTGTGCCCATTTATTCTTTAAGGTATTTATGATGTAGATAGAGGTCAGGGCTCTCTGCAGGTCAGTCCAAACACATCAAAGCATGGATTTATGGTCCTGGATTTGTGTATTGGAGCACAGTCATGTTGGGATAATAAAGAGCTTTTCCCAAACTGCTCCCACAAAGTTGAAAACGATGCCTGGTCCCAAATGTGTTGTGATGCTGTAGTATTTGGGAAGTTGGGCTTAACTCACAGATGACGTTTGCGCTAGTAAATAAAGGGGCGCCATCTTAGTAATGCTCATTTACCTGTTATGAAATGTAGAGCGCACAAGTAGGAATGGGACGTTTTTGGAGATCAGATTTTACCCAATTCCTCCTATGAAGGAAAGCCAGCGTTTTCTACCTTTTTTTTCTTTTGGGATGATATAAAATAATATATCTGTATTATTTTTTACATTGGACAAAGAGCCAAAAACACAACAGCTCTTCAGCATGGTGAAACATTTTCTGTTACAACTGGAGTCAATAAGATTTTAACGTTGTTTTACCTCAAACAAATACGGCGACTGGCGTTGCTAGACAGAAACGTCACAACTTAACCGGAAGCCTGACTTCCCGAATTAAAATTGCCCTTTACTGGAGATAGGCAATCTCGCCCATACCGGGAAACCCCCGTATTTTACCCCTCTTTCCCGCCATCTTCCCGTATTAGTATTTTCCCGTAAATATCCCATATTTTAATGTAATAATAATTAAAAGATGCCTTACTAAACTGAACACTGTCACTAGCCTCGTGAACTGCCACATGAAATGGCCTGAGTGTTAGTTCTCACGAGATTAGTGTCGACAGCGGCAACAACAAACCCGGAAACAACTCAGAAGAGAGTTGATGAATGAAGACGTTCCAGCAAAAAAAACAAAGAACTGGTGGAAATACGTTGTAAAATATGACAGAGTTTATCTTCCTAAAGAGCAGCAGATGGGACACACTTACACGTTCTGTTAGATTAATAACTGAGATTTTAACGTCTCCCACAGAGGAAGGAACAACGCAAGTCACCATGAAAAATCAGCCAATCACAAGTTCCATAAATATACACTGCTTTAAAAAGGTGTTAAAGAATGTGAAGTTTGTAATAAATATGTCTAATAAGTCATTAGTGAATACCAGAGAACCACATGAGTGAGCATGAGAAGTTAAAATAAAATATATAATGAAAATAAAAAGTAAATGTCTATCTTAAAGACAAGCAATGTGAAATGAACAGTAAATATGCAACGTGTTGACTTGTATATAAACTGTAAGTATATTAAATAAACACATGTGCTTCATATACACATTTATGTTTTTATTTAGGTTGTTTTATAATTTAGGAATTAGGGCTGGGCGATATATCGAGATTTAAGATCTATCGAGTTTTCTATTTTGGTGATATAGAAAACTATAATATTTCATATATCATATGAAACAAAATACTAGTTTTAAGAGTCGCTGCTTTTACTTCTCAGAACAACATGTAAAGCTCAGTTAGATGATTAATGAGTGTCACATATTGATCAGCTGTTTGTTAATAAATGAGCCTGTGTAGCATTTTGCATCAGCAAATTTAACACAGAATTGTCTTTCTGGTCAGACTTTATTTAATAAAATTATTTAGATTTATAACATATATTACTATTTTGAGAAAATATATTGAGATATGAGTTTTGGTCCATATCACCCAGCCCTAGTAGGAATGTTCACAGCATTTCAGTGTTAATAAAGATCGACCTACCAGATTCTAATCACATCATTGTATTTAGTAAGTGGGTGACAAGTGGGTATTTTAGATTTCTTGTACATCTATCTTAAAATATAAGGGATACTGGAGCTTGGTTGGGTGGGTGGGACGGCTCGTAGTGGGCTCCAGAAAATTTCCCTTATTTTCAAATCCAAAACTCGACAGATATGATCTCGCCTAATACCTAATAAACAAGTGTGACCAAAGTCTCACTCCCATTCTGATCTCTGAAATTGTGTACTTGTACTAAAAAATATGATGTCCACATCAAATATTCATTAATTTGATTGTTTT
Source organism: Gouania willdenowi (assembly GCF_900634775.1). Taxonomy (NCBI): domain Eukaryota; kingdom Metazoa; phylum Chordata; class Actinopteri; order Blenniiformes; family Gobiesocidae; genus Gouania; species Gouania willdenowi. Next base: position 27,387,363 of record NC_041059.1, read on the forward strand.
AGTTTATCATTATGTTTAAAATGGTATAACCATGTCTTGTGGTGTTTTCCAAGTGATTCCAATAGAACTACACTGACAGTATTTTTTTTTTTCCAAACAGCCAACACCAGGAGCTGAAATCTCATCTTACGAACAGTAGATAGGTGCAAGTGCTTGAAATCTGTGTTGAGAAAATGGGGCTGGCTGGTGTAACACAGAGTGAGTTGTAATATACTCATTTTCCCCCAGCTGGAGCAGGCTAGCAGCATGTAACCGATAGTTTCCACATGCATATTTTACACCACAGCTCAGGTGTTTTATTTCAGCTCTCACAAAGCACTGAACAGATTTGACAAAAGGAAACTAAAAGATACTTAAGAAAGAAGTTTATCTTAAAGTTCCATCTAGGTGGAATATTTCTTTCAAAATCCTTCTGTAGTTGTGTGATTATAGTGTGTTTGTATGTCTTTTTTATTTTTATTTTTATTTTTTAAACGCAGCTAAAAAGCCTCCAAGAAACCACTTTATTTAGTTTCATTTATTTTAAATGCCCTTTAAAAACCATTTTAGAAACATTTATTTTCAACATGTGATATCATAATTTTTCACATGCCTATTAAAAGATTTAACATTTATATCCCAGAATGTCTATTGTAAAATGGCTTATCATAAGAGTGCATCACAATGCATTTGACAACATCACAATTACTGGCAACTCTATGGGTCCAATACAGCAACAACACAGTTCACCCAGACGATTAGAGCTGATACAAGCCAATATTTATCATTGCATAACTCAATTGCAGACCTCAATTTTCTCATAATGGCCTCTGATAATGAGGAAGCTGTTCTTGATCATGTGACCAAAGTGGAGCCTAATCATTGGATTGTTACAGTAAGTCATGACAGTTTATTGGCATGGAATTCCATAATGGCACAGATCAATATCAGCCCAGGAGGCTCCCTTCTCAGCCGGATTTGACACATTTGAATAAGTGTTGCTGAGGGGGAGCAGGCTTGAGGATTTAATCCGTCAGCAGCGCAATAACATGCTAACTAGAGGGATAGTCATCTTACGAGGAACAATCCCCAGACAGCACAACTGCAACAGCTGGAAGAAAGAAAGAAAGAAAAAAAAAACACCACCTCAGAACGCTCCATCTGGTAGAACATGGCTTTAAAGCAGATGCCATGGAAACTGCTCCAACAAATAATGCACATACATTGAGAAAGTAAAGATACAATCAAGCTCCTGCCCTTCTCCCCGTCCTGCTCCTTTGAGATCTCTGTGTTGGGAATAATATAAGGCTTGAGGGAGTGGGTCGTGAGATAAAAGGCCACATCACAATGATGATCTCTATCGATCTGCAACCTTGGGCACACGGAGGAGGTCCAACATTTGTCACTCGAAGCTGAACCCAATAGCTCATCCACAATGCTCTCTGATAAATTGGCCCTGTTTGCCAATTTTGTTTAATTGATGACGTGCTCCCTTTCAGGTGGACCACTGCTCCCACCTAAGTACTTGCTCATTGATTTTTCTAAAAAACACTTCTACGACTTTGTAACCCCTGCTTTTAGTGGCTTCCTTGGGGCACCTTTTCTAATTTGACATGATTTTGAAGATTATTGTTAAATTTTTTTTACTTGCCGACATAAAACTTCTACGTGAGCCCGTAAATAGTTTTATTCGAGCGCCTAAAAGTTTTACGTGAGTACATTAATAGATAAAATATGCTGGGTTTCCATTACAGATTTTCGCTGGTTCCTGGCTCCTTGGGGCTTTCTTGGGTGTGTATGTGGGGGGGCGGTGGCTGCCTCTCGGCTTGGGATCTTGGGAGCGTATGGCCTGGGGCTTCTTGGCCCCCACTCTTTCTGCTGGCCTGGCTGCATCTTCGCTTGGGCTTGCAGTAGCGGTTTTTGCACATACATTGGTCTACGATGCACTGGCATGTCTTGGACTGTGGGATAAAACTCGTACTGGGTTTAATCTTAGACACCTTGATCCCAAATACCAGTTTTAGGTATTACCATTCACTCCTTCCCTCTGTCCACAGCCACCAGCATTAAACCTAAGCTTTACACTCGTCACCAGACAGGCTGTACTGATTACCCAACCCAATAAGCACAACTACAATCAACTCTTCCCCACCCTTTCCTTCCCTGAGTCTCTCTTCCCAGTTCCCTTCCCCCCCACCTAGGTATAACACTGCCCTTTCTTTTTAAATCCTCCCTAAAATAAAGCCTGTCTTACCCTTCCTTAGGGCGGGCTGATGATGGTCACAAATATGCAACAATATAAATTCATTTATTTAACAAAGATTGCACTTCTTGTAGTGTTGACCTTTGACAGCATGTGCAGACAAACAAAAAAAAAAAAATGTAATGCTCAAGGCAACCAAAAAACTAAATTCAAAAGGGCACAAGGAGGAATGAGGAAAACAGGATACAAAACATAGTACCACACAAGGAGGGTAACATTGACAACACACCATCCACCATTCTGTGTCCAAACACAGTAAATAGTCCAGGGGGCCTGATTAGAGAACGAGCCACACCTGGGTGCAAAACATGAGGCAGCTAATCACTACTAACAACCCAAACACACTGACATCACTGGGAGGTGGAGACACGAACAGGAATACCTGGGAATACAAAGACACAAGAGTTAACACAAGAGGCTAGACTCGAAAAACAGACTCTCAGAAAAACAAAAAAGAGGACCAAAAGTGCTACACAAACAAAACATAACAGACCCTGACAGCTTCTACTCATCGTATTTAGTGATTGATTTTGATCTGTCAACTCGGCTCTGGTGTAAACGGCTTGAATAGTACTTCTATCGACCAGACCATCCCTTTGAATTTTATACGATACCTTAAATTAGCAATGCAAAAAAAGAAGGAAAATAGGGTTTCATTTGAGGGCTCATGTTGCTTTAGTGGTTAGTAAGTCCACCTCACAGCAAAAAGGTCCTGGGTTCAAGCCCTGGGGTGGACGCTTCAGTCCTTTCTGTGTGGATTTTGCATAGTGTCCTCCTGGTACCCTGGCTTCCTCCCACAATCCAAAAACATGAATGTTATGTTGATTGGAGTCTGTAAATTGCCCATAGGAGTGAATGTGAGTGGCTGTTTGTCAGTGTGTTGCCCTGTGATGGACTGGAGCCCTGTCCAGGGTGTACCAAGACCAATGGAGATACAGTACCATTGACCTTGGTACACTTGGGATCTCCAGCTCTCAATGGGCATTAGGCTGGAGATAGGCACCAGCAGACTCCCGCGACCTTGAAAACAAGAACTAGTGGGTCAGAAAATGGATGGGTTTGATTTGGTTACAAGGGGTATGATGTAAAGATTGTTTTAGTTCCTGCAGCTGTGAACAAAGATGTGATCTACATGTAACACCTTACCTTGCTGCCACTGTTTAGGATTAAAAGAAAACATGCTAGTCATGGGTAGCTTTTGTTAGCACTGATGGCTGAGTGATATTTTCAGCGTTAAAGCTAACACGGCCCCGTAGCGAGGTATGGGTTTTTTTATTGAGACAGGTGAGTAAGAAGAAAATCAAAAAACAAGAGACGCTGCACCAACAAAGGCTGAGAAACTGTGCGGAAAGGCACACTTTTGGATTTAAAGCACCTATCTCCGATCCCAGAGCCTTGAGAATGGGATTGGATTACTGTCGGTTAGATTTACTTCTGTAGCTCTTCGCCACTACATCATCGTAGGGCCCCCTGCCTCTGGATCAATGGGGATATTTACTGCGCCTGTTTCAGGGAGACTTTCACAGTAGGCAGGGCATTAAACAAACAGCCGACAGCCCCGTCCCAATGATGGCTTGTCTGTTCACACTGTGCCATGCCCAAATGTTGCACATATTCACTTCTAACAGGTAGCACTCAAACACAAGTCAAGAGCAGATAAAGGAAGAAGACGAAAAAAAAAAAAAAACGCCAAGCAATTTGCTCTAAGGGCTGAATTAAGAGCAAAGCTGCCACGTTTCTTAAAAAGGCACAAAAAAGCAAAGGCATCTCATGTTTATTTAGATAATTAGCCTTGTAACGTGCACGCTCTGAAATTACACTTGTTAAAATCCTCTTAAATTGACACAGCTCGAATAATGCCATGTCTGCATTCCCTCACTTTCTCATAAACATTTGGTTTGTAACAGTAAAATGAAATTGGCCTTTAGATGTCAGACATTCCAGTGCATTGTGTTGCGTCGTGGAAAAAAAAAAAAAATCTCATGACTGCAACAACAGTAAAAAACAAAAGAATCTGGACCCCATGTTCTGCTGCTGCTCCTCCCTTTATGCATCCGTGGCTTTATTACTGCAGTTAAACAGGCCTCTTTCACACACAGAGATATATCATACATTTGAGAAGAATCCCCGCTCATTGCCCGAAACAACGGCCTTTATCCGCATGTGTACTGGCTTTCTGCAAAATCATCCACTTAATGCGAGCGCATGAGTGGAAGCACGAGAGGAATGTATTTCCTCTTAATTCAGATATGAGCTAAATAAGCGCCTCCACAGAGAGGAACAGTCAGTATGAAATTTCTTCATTACTCGACAATTTCACTGACTAAGCCTGCGTGATCAGCTGATAGCGCAGTGTCAAACAATGGGCTTACAAACGGCATTACCAAATGAGCCTCTAAGAGCTCCTGAGGGCAGGCTCAGCTCGCATCCATCAACATGAAAACTAATATGTGCCTGTTAAAGTGGAGGAGAAAAATCAGCATTTATAGCTCAGCGGTGAGTGCTGATGTTTGATGGTTGTTCAAAGGGGAAGCTGTCGTTTGATTGCGAGAGTGGAATCAGTTCACGCAAAGAAGGTGTGTTTGTCGCAATTACAGAAATCCTTCCAGAAATAACAGAGTTAGACAAACTGAGGTGTGATTCAAATTTTTGAGCTCCATAAAATATCTTGGATGACTTGCATTGAATCTTCCTTTCCACTCAGTTAATTTAAAGTGCGTAATTAGTATTTTTAACACAATGATTAATGGTCATGGTCTCCAGGCTGACGAACAGCAAGTCCAACATACTTTATTTAATATGTATTTATTTGAGGCAATTTAAGATGAAGGTTAAAGTCACATCTGCCATTTGAGACACTGTAGCATGAAACGCATTTGTTAGCATGAACGTCCATCCCGTACCTTCATTTCTAAGAGTGTTTGGTGCAGTTATAGCTTTGTGTATGTGTGTGTGTGTGTGTGTGTGTGAGAGAGAGAGGGGAAGCTGTGTCTTTAAGAAGTCTTGCTGAAAATTGGAAGGAGAATGCTTTGGTAGACACACACACACACACACACACACTTAGGCCACAGCATTAAAGCAGCTGCAGTATTTTGTTCTTGGACTATGAAAACACACATATGGACGCATGCACTCGCATCAGTCATATTTATCAAACGTGCAAATTTCACAATAAAAGGTTTTTGACTTTTGGTCTTTTCAACATGTACTTAAATCATTTTCTATAATAAATGGTGAAATTCCAAATCATATTTTAAAGATTCTATCATCAAAAATGACTTCAAAACATTTATTCAAGTCATACAAAAAACTAAAATGTAACCAACCATTTGAGAAATGTCATATATTAATAATAATAATAATAATAATAATAATAATAATAATAATAATAATGAGTTATGTTTCCTTAAAAGTCAAGCTCATCAATAACAAATAATAATAATAATAATTGTATTAATATCATTATTATTATTATTATTGTTATCAATATCATAGTTTATTGTATGTGCTCTAATTACTAAAAACACATGCAAATACACACACACACACACACACACACACACACACACACACACACACACACACACACACACACACACACACACACACACAACAAACCCAGAAACAATTTTAAAAGATTGTGATGTAGAACCAAACAGATGTAATAAATATAAAAATCTACTCAATCTTAAAGCTTTTTTGAGCTTCTGCATTGGATAGAAACTAAGATTTGCAAAACTGCGTTGGCAGTAGGTTTTTTAGGCTAAAGAGACAAACAGAAGGCAGAAAAAAGAGTACTAGATGAGAAAGACCATTATAACACAGCTGTTTTCTTTTGTTTTATTTAAGAAGGTTTTGATTGAGTGATGAGTTTGCACTCTGACGAGTAGCACAGATGCAATAACAGAGCTGACTCTGCCAATGGTTGTTGTGGTATGCTGAAAAACAAGGAAAACAGCACATGATAGATAGCTCAGTCAAAAGGTTAACGGAAACTCACAGACAAAAACGTCTCGTTTTTAAAAAGTGCATTCACAAACATGACAAATACTCTCAACTCATGATGTCTATTTTATGTGATACAAAATATGCATACCTGTTTTAGATTTGTCTTGATTTCTATACATAGATATTTCTTCAAAAGGATCACTTCTTTTGTTTTCTTTTTACAAAGGTTAAAAGCAGGGTTGTGGTCATAGCAGCTTCGGATATCTCTAACCTCTTTCCCAAGTAACATGTAGTCTTAACAGATATCCTAATAAAACCCACCATTTTTCTGTTCTTCAACTCAAATCACGTAATGTCTTTATTCAAAGAGATATTCAACAGTGAAGCCTGCAGTTTAGAAAAAAAAGCATCAATAAATGATGCTTGGGCCATTAAATATATTTTTGTATACCCGCTTTTTTGTCAATATCATAAATACTAAAGACACAAGACAATATTATCAGACAATGTCGGGGGAATAAATGTAAAGATTAAAATAGGTCAAACATTTTTTTCAAGTTTTCTGGTTGATGAGAAACAAAGTCTGGTGAGCACAGAAACACTACATTTCAGTCCTTTCTCCAGTCTGTTTCGACTCCTTTTGCTCTTTAAAAGAGCAAAGTTGTGAGGCAAAAGTCAATTCTGCTTCCATCAAAACTCCTTTTTTTTTGTTGGGAGTCCTATCCAGATAAGACTCACGCACCACAACTAAGGCAGGGTCCTGGTTTTCAAAGGAAATCATAAAAGCAGTCCAACCAACCGATGAAAACCAATAAGTACCATGCAAATCTTGCAAGACGACAATTTCTCGAACGAGAGATGATTCATCTTCGTTCGGACAAAATATCAAGTGGAAGGGAACAACAAGAAGGCAAAGACTTCTAAAGACTTCCATACTAGATACCATGTGATAAAAACCAAACAAAAACATTTTCATCTGTACATAATATAGTATGTGTGAGATAGACTGGATCAGCAGTTTCTTTCTCTTAGTCCTTGCTGAAAGCCTACCTTGGAATAACACAGAAAATGTTCTTCAATTGATCCCAATCTCTTTGTTCTCCATATACCTGGAGAAGGGTCGACTGGCTGCAACCTCCAAACCAGTCTTTTCCATGGCTGTCATTGTCATAGGAGGGCTGCCACCATGAACACGGTCCATTCCTCCGGGCATGGCAGCCAGTGAAGTGATCCCGGCACCACCAAGGCTGACGGGCAGCTGGGTGATTCCTCCGTTCTGAATCACAGAGATCTCATTGTTCTTCATGGCCAAGCCGTTGGTGATGGCTGCTGCATACTGGTTCCAGAAGCCTGGGTCAACGTTCATGGCCCGAGCAGCGAGGTCCTTCTGAAACATCTCACTGAACTTCATGGCGTCACCTCCCAGCAGGGCCATGGGATTCTCCACAGACAGTCGTCGACCTCTTCGGGCTGGAGCATTGTTCCACATGTGCGTTCCCATGTGAACCTAAAATTAGCAGGAAAAAAGGAAAAACGTTATTAACAAGAGCCCTGAGAAAATGCAAACCTACACCAAGCGCCAAATATTGCCAGTTTTCTGGATCAATGATCCTGATCATGGTACCATGATCATTCACACTTTAAAGGCTTGGAAGATTCTTTTAAATATCAAATTATATCAATATCAGTCAATTAAGAACTGATATATGAATCTCTAAAATTTTGCCTATGATGAGACATCCTCTCCAAACTGTGTAAAGTCTACCTTTGTTTAACATTTTACCAAAATCAGTACTTTTGATGTAATCCTGCTTACAGACAAACAAACAAATAAATAAATAAACTAAAGTCAATATATAAGTACTCTGCTTTAAGTGACATCTGTGGATGTGATCTTTGGATGTTTGATTCTAAAAGGAAACTCATTTTACGTCACTGTAATACCTTAAGGTTTCCTTTTGTGGTAAAAGCCCTCCCACAAATAGAGCAGGCAAATGGTTTCTCTCCAGTGTGTGTGCGCTCATGGATCTGCAAAGCGCTGGCTGATGAAAAATTCTTCCCACACGATTGGCAGTTGTGCTGCTTGGGGGTGCGTCGCGGGGGTGGAGGAGCCAACATGGGGTTGATGCTGGTGCTCATGGTGGTCGGAGGAACTGCAGCCGGGACCTGGATGCCTAACGGCAGCTGAGAGCTGTCATTAAGAGACATAGGCTTGCCATGGCCATTCATCTCCATTTTGATCATATTTGATGCAGTGCTGGCCAAATTTGTGGTGCTGAGCCCTGGGAAATAGGAAACAAGTCAATGATTAAACAACTGTGGATTAAAATACCAAGTATAATAATACTTTTAAGCTACTGAGAACTATTTTACTATTTATTTCCAGAACTTTTCAATATTATAGTTCTTTTTGCCCTGTTTTTTATGAGGCAGAAACCTCTGATAACCCTTTAAAATTACCATATTAATGAAAAGCTTAGCATATACATACAAAACCCCCAAAAAGCACATTTGTCTTAGATTTGTTGTATTGTATTTTCACATACACACCTCGCTCTCTGTTTAGAAACAGCAGGTTGAAGTGGCTCTCCTCCTTAACAAAGTGTCTGGTTGGCTGAGTAGCAGTCAGGTCCAGAGCTCCGGTGCCTTCAGTTGCAGAAAGTGGTGATGGGGTGTCTGATTTTTCTGACTTCACTGTTGTCAAACTAGCAGAACTGTTCTCTTGTCCCTCATCTGCTGTCATGCCACTGCTGTTATTGTTGTTGATAGTAGTGGGGGACTTGGATCGCTGGCTCTCAGAGTGACTGTGAGCTGGAGACAAATGTTGCATGGAGCCAGAGGACTCAGATAAAGCTGGGCTCCCCATGCTTTGACCTTCAGCATCCCCAGCTGCAGAATAGGAATCAGTGGTAAAACAATTGGTTTCAACTCCAAAGCTACAGCCGTTTTGGGTCGGCTTCTGACCAAAAGATCGTGCCAAGTTGACTGTGGAGTCAATCATCTTCATCTGGTTCTCCATTGCTGCTATACTAGAGATGATGGAAGTCGGTGGGGAGCTCCCAGGTGAGAAAGGCTTACATGGGTCAATTTCATCTCTTATATCAACTTCATCATCAATAGCCTGCTCCATTTCATCAAGCAGATCGTCATCATAATTACTCATTGCATCTAAGCTCTTCTCATCAAAAGAGAGGTCTGTTTCCATCTCCTGCAGGTTTTCAGGAAGAGGGGTGTTAGGAATTTGACCACCCATGTGCATGCGAATGTGCTGCTGCAGCACAACAGCATTTGTGAACTTCTTCTGACATATGGGACAGGAATGCTGGACCCGAAGTGGCGGTTTAGATCTGTGTACACCAAAGTGTGTTTTCAGGTTTCCTTTGGTGGTAAATGCTCTCCCACAAATCTTGCATTTGAAAGGCCTCTCCCCCGTGTGAATGCGATAGTGCATCTTTAGCGCACTCTGACAGCTCAGGACACGGTGACAGATAACACACTGGTTGGGATCAGTCATCTTCTTGTCAATATTCTCAACAAGCTGCTGTAACTTTGATGTCTCTGAGGTTTGCATAGAGTCAAGAAGGCCCCCAAAGGGAAACTTGGCCTTAAACTGGTCTGATAGCATGGGAAGGACAGGATGAGAGACTGGGTTAACAGCTGCATTAGGACTTCCAATCGGCTCAGTAACCTGACCATTGTTTGATGTTGTTGAGTTAAGACTGGTGGAAAGAAGCACTTGAGTTACCGTGGTTGTGGTGGTTGTATTATCTCCAGGTCTAGTAGAGCAGCTCGGAGGCAAAAGGATGCCTTCAGGCTTCAGAAGAGGTGGTGCATCATTCCCTAAGCTGGGTTTTGGAGAGGGCGAGGTATTGGTTATGCCAGAATCAATGACAATATTTGGAGACAATGACGCACAGTCACTTGAGGTTGGGGATGGTCTCTGCGGAGATCTGTTCAGTGGAGTGAGACTGGGCGATTCACCAAAACCTCCTATCATACTTGGGAGTGTTGGAGGCAACTGAAGCCCGACTGAGGTGGGAACAGTGGGCAGGACAGGTTTGCTATCCAGCCATGTTGTTACTGGTTTTTCTGGGGGTAGTGACATACCGTATGGAATGCCTGAGCTTGTGGGCACATTGTCCAGGTACTCTGGCACCGGGTAAGGATTCATCTGAATATGTGGATATTTCTCTTTGTGTCTCTGGAAGTGAACTTTGAGATTCCCCTTTGTGGAGAAACGGTTCCCACATATGTTACATTTGAAGGGCCTCTCTCCAGTGTGGGAACGCAGGTGGATTTGCAGGGCGCTGTCACTACCAAATACCTTGGCGCAGAAACGACACTTATGCTTAAAAAAGGGGTCTTCAGAGGTGGGCTTACTGTCGAACACAGAAACATTTGGGGGCTTTCCTTTACGGTGTTTCATCAGGGCAGAGAGGGGGTCGAGTGCATTGGCTGTGGCTGCTATGCTGGCCAGTGGATTGGGAAAGATAACGCTGCTGGAGGAGCTGTGAGGTATCAGCGGTAGATTGGAGGCAGAGCTCATCAGGCTGCTGTGACTGAGTGTGGGAGGAGTTGTTGTCCTAGAAAGCGCTGAGCTGCTGCTCATGCCACCAGCTCCTGTTAAAATACTGCTGGTGCTATTACTAGTGCTTGTAATTGTGGATGGGCATGAGGGTAGAAGAGATGACAATCCAGTAGCACTCAGTGGAGGAAATATTGAATTATTCGAACATGTATTTGCAGACAAAGAATTAGCTGGCTGACTGCCACCTTGTGTTGTTTGTGAGAGAGGAGCCTCTATCGGTGAGGTCAAAGGTGAGGGGCCTTGACCATTAAGAGTAGCTGGCAACCTCACCGGCAGCTGATGGACAGGGGGAGTGATGAAGTTGTGCAGTTGGAGCTGACTTGCAACAGGAGGGATGCAGGAAGACACAGGGCCCTGGTTTCCAGCTGTAGTGCTGCGATGGTGGTGAAGAGCAGGCTGTGCAGCAGGCTGCCTGTTCATCAGAGCCACCTGACTCCGAATCTGTTCTATGAGCTGCAGCTGATGAATCTGTTGCTGCTGAAGGGCCATCAGCTGGTCTAGGATCATAGGGATAGCCATGGTGGAAACTCCACTGGCCGCTGCTGCTCTTACACTTTGCGAAAACTGGGCAACTGCCACCCTGGTGCCATGCAGGGTTTCCAAGGTAACGTTGGTGTTTGGCATGTTGTAGCTCGACACAGCAGAGGGCACAACGTCATTGAGCTGAGGTAGGGAGCCGTCTGGCTCAGGGGATGTCATATCTCTCTCTTCAGGATCTACAATCTTTTCAGGAGAAAGCTCCAGCTCCATCTGCTCATCTTCTTTTTCCAGGACGCTGACCTCATTTAAAGCTGTCTCTGGAATGTCATCCCCCTCACCGGTGGGGCTGTGACCGCCCTCCCTTGGGTCTTCACTGTCAGCTTGCTCACTGGGGCAGCTGGGTACGGGGGAGGGCTCAGAAGTGTAGTCCTGGGAAGGGTAGGGTGTCTCCTCATTGTCATTCACGATAAGCACCAGGGGGTTTTTGGTGCAGTTCTTTAAATGTTCACAGAAATCTGACCACTTGAAGAACTCAGCGCAACACTTCTCACATACATGGGTCTCCTCACTGCCACTGCGGCTTTCATTTCCACTGTCGGCGTCATCCAGCACGGCACCTTGAGCTAGAGGGGGTCATGTGGGTGGGAGAGGAAAAAAAAGGAGGGGAGAGAGACAAGAATTAATGAATAAATAATCAATATAGAATCTACACATATTTTGCAGTGTCGCGCTGCACAGATTTAACCTTTGGTTTTTTTTCCCCACTCTTTTAACATAACCAGAATCAATACTCTTTTTTTATTTATTTATTTATTTTACTCTGAACAAATTGCCCCAGTTCACCAATTCTCAAGACCCAGATTTGTGCATTAGCACTCTCTCAATACAGCCAGCTAATAATTTTCTTTGGGCAATCCATCAAATTATGAGGGCCTATCAATTGTGGATACTGCTGCTTAATGAAATTCCATAGAACCTATTGATTTCCAATATTTCATACAATTCACAGCTGCCTCATCTGTTGGGTACAAATCAGGACTTTGATGGCCCCATTAGGATTCCCCTCTGCTATCAAGCTACATCATTTCCATTTGGATTTCAAAGGCCCGGGCTTTTTCCTTTCGTATTGCAAAGGTAATACAATAACAGAATTTCAGCAGGATTTTTCTTTATGATTTTGGTAAAAAAAAAAATACTATGCAGAGATTAGTTTAATCACTGGTTGTTAAATGTTTTAAACTATAAACGTGGTGGTGAAATTCTAAAATCCACTTTTATTTTTTATCCCCGTCACATTCTCTCTTACATTTTCCTTGCTTGTGCCACGCTGGGAACATTTTTGATTAGCTACTTTCCTAGTGCTAAGCAATCAATTCCTCTTTCACAGGCAACCGTCAAAAGTTAAGATGGACAAAATAGACAATTGTTTAAGACAAAAAATGTGAAATTAACTGAAAAACGTGGAAAAACAGCACACATTACACCTTTGAGCATAGATTGTGTGTGAGGATATGTACTCAATCCATATTGTGGCATTATTTTATTTTTTCAAATTGGTACATATATCTTATATATACATATTAATCAAAATGGGAATATTTCATTTTAAAAAAAATAGTTAGGACAGATTTTATAGTAAAAAAAAAACAAATGTATGTCTTAAAAACTTAGGCTAAAAAGAAATAATTAAATAACTGGTAAATATAACTGAAATTAAAATATGTAATCATTCAATGTAAATATACATGGATATAAAACTATATATATAAATGTATAAAAAAATAAATATGTATATAAAACTATCAAAAAGAAAAAGGTATTTCAAACACAACATAGTTGTAAGTTACATATTGCAGCTACCCCTGTTAAAAAAAAGACTTATTATGATACAGAAGGAAAAGTCATGCTAAAGGCTTCCCAGTCCCACACTATTAAAATAAAGCACGGAAATATGTTGTCACCCCCCTCTTTAAACTCCCAAAATATGGTTCTGCTCAGTTTGCTCCACAGTATCAGTGCTTTGTGAGTGAGTAATCACCAGATTCATACAGCGCTAATGCTAATTTCAAAGGTTAAAGTGCTGCGCAGCGCAATGAAGCAGACATGAGGCATTTGTACCAATTACACCGAGTCATTAGCAAAGAACATCGTCACTTCTCATCGTATGTGGCTGAAGAAGGCAATGGCTATCAAACGTCTGGTATCCCGGGACTGAAATAAATGCAAAGATTGTGGTTAAAATCAGCTCTAAGGTCTCCAAATGAGAGCTTTCAAGAAAGGATTTTGGAGCAAGTAGTTCACATTTGAATAAGTGATTACAAAAATACACAAATCTAAATTGTTTTACATATTTTTTTTTTTTTTAAACAAACTTTAAAGACCATAAAAAATACAAATACACAAAATAAAATGTAAAAAAAAATCAAACAAAATGGAGCAAGTAGCAGGTCTGCCACATGTGAAAACAGGCTGGAAAGCTGCTTAGGACAGCAGCGGACAGCTAAACTCATTTCCATAATTGAGGGTTGAAAGGTCAACGTAAATGAGTGCGCATTGTGCTGAGCTGATTAGTTATTAGAATGGTATTACTGTCAATCTCTTTTATTCAGTCATACAATTACAAGTGGGGGGCATTGTATTCATCTGACCTCACACACACACACACACACACACACACACACACACACACACACACACATTCTCTTCATACATAGATTCAAAAAATCATTATGCAACTATTACAAAAACTCAGCTACCTATTACGTTAAAAAATTCAAAAAACTAAAATCAAAAAGTCAATTTAATAATGAATAAAGAAATCCACATTAAAGTTTGTAATTGTTCTAATCCATTCCAGTGGTTCATATTAAAGATCTTTTTGCCGTTTTTTATTTACAGGAATTCAGAAAGCTTTGACATTTTCGCTTTGTCATCTACAACAATTTTATACTTTTAAATAGAAAGAGAAATTATATATTTTTTAAAAGTACTGCTACTGCAAAAAATACACAATAATAGTTATTATTTTGCAGATTAGGAATGCAACGTGTTTGATGTAAAAAGTAAGCGTGGAACATAATTTTCTTTGTCTTGGTTTACATTAAATATGCAAAGTTTGTGCACAGAATTAGTGGTTTCCTCAATGTTTCCACATAATTTGCTCTTTGTCCGTTTGTGAAAACGTGTGTGCGTGCGGATATGGCGTACGTGCACACGCAGTAGAAAGCTGTTGTTATTGATCCCCTATAGAATGGGAGAAGAGAGGGTGAAAAAGAGCACGATCCACTCTGTGGTGTTTCATTCACGTTAGTCTACGTTTACCAAATGCAAATTTCAAACCAAGTGGAAGAGATTACTCCAGGCCACTAAATGTGAGTGTCTACTTTCTTGCTCGTCAACCTTTGGAATGTTTGGGAAAAACCACAAAATCTGACGAATCCAGAAATGTCTTCATGTTTTTTCTACTTTTCTACACCGAGCACTGAGGCTCACACTTGGGTCATGTTAATGCGCGGTTCTCGGTTTTAAACCTTTTTTTTTTTTTTGTACAGTAAGAATTTAAGTTCTATTTATACACACGAGTTGTGTTCCTCACTGCCTTTAATAAGGTTCTCACTGAGGGCTTCAGTGGCCTGAATAAGGAATGTATCACTGTAGTTACTACCAAAGAGCCTGTTTGATGACATACTTGCCCTTAAAATGTCTCTTATTTATGCATTGTCGCACATTTTTAAATATCCACTTTTTTTTAATTAAAAAGAAGAGTTGTGGTTCCTTTTTCCTGCTCTCCTACACTCCCTGGACCGTAATCTACGTGTAGTTACATCCGCGCAGCCTCTCCTCCCATGATTCTCTGCCCCCTCGGACAAATCGCGCAGATGCTGGAGAGATCAGCTCGTCTCTGTGCTCCAGTGGAACCGGCCTGGTCCGGTCATATCTGCACTAACAGGGGAGGCCATTGTCATTGTGATGCCAAGCAGCCAAAACATTAATGATTTGTTTGTGCAAGCATCCACTATACAGTATTCAATGACGACACTCTGGTGTCCACCATCAGGCTCAAGAATTGTAGATGCAAAGGAAGAAGAAAGAAGCTTCAACATCTCCGCAGGCCAAATGTGGATTTAAAACCTACTTCATCTCCTTTGTAAATGTCTTTCTTTATACTTAGTTTTCATTAGCCTAAAAGGGAACACACTTTTTGAGGAATCCTTTCAAACTAAAGCTCAAACACACTCTTCTTAATCTCCCATTGTCTCCTATGTGGAACTGTTCTTGTGCTTTCATGTCTGGTTCTTCCTTTCAATCTCACATATTCGTGTGTGTGTGTGTGTTTGTGTGTGATCGTGTGTGTTTTGTTGCTGAGTAGTAATTAAGACTCAGCTATACTTGAGTTATATCACATCTTTGGCACAACTGTGGGTGGTCCCCCCCAAAGGCCTGCGCTCAAAAATATGGATTACACTGAAAAGGCAAAACAAAGGCAAACTGCAGCTGAGGAGATGGGCACCAAATATTACAGTGTAACCGTCACTACGCACGTTTTTTAATGTTTCAGAACATTTATGAGCGAAGATGAGTGTCCAGATGATTTCTTGTAAGGTTGGAAATAACTTTTCTATTTGTCAAAAGCAACATCAGTGCACATCTGCAGTACACAGACCACAGCAAGCCTGGACCCTATGGACCCACGGTGGGGAAAGTGGCGATGTCTTAAAAAGCAAAGTTTCAACTCTTACTTTGTGGGACGTAAATGAAACAGACGAACAAGGTCAAATGCACACGTGTTCTAATTGTAACGGGAACTTGACATCTCGCGGCAGGATCTGGCTGGCAGAGATCCGAAGGGTGTGTGTGTGTGTGTGTGTGTGTGCGCGTGTGTGTGGGGTGGGGTGGGGGGGTGTACAGAGGTTAAGTCAGCAAGCTTTATAAAAGCACTCCTAAGCCGGACCCCCACACCCTCTGCCTGCCACTTCCATATTCACTCCAACTCCACATCTTCACCTCTTCTTCTCATAAACACACGTCGTCTAACCCTAAAAAAAACCTGTTGGTGCAACATTTTCAGGTATTTACGTGTATCCACATGACAGTGAAATAAATATTATTAATAGATGAGACAGGATTCATTTAAAGCAACTGGGAAAACTCAACATACAAGAACTTTGCACGCAACTTCTTTAACATTATCGCAGATTGTGTGTTTTCACCAAAATGCCACTAATGTTGAGTGAGTGAGTGAGTGAGTGAGTGTATTCCTATACACACAGACAGAACGCCCCGGCTTTCTCTCAACAATCAAGCCAACAAATATAGATTTCAGGTCTAAATCAAGCAGGTAGTGACAGTCCGAACTCAGAATTCTTTCAGCGTTACATGCCATGATTTGTCAGAGCAAACAATCGATAAGTCAGAAGCTGCAGCACAGCGACGAGGAGCATGAGAATCCGATCCTGCTGCAGCGGCACCCTGACAGGCTGACATTTGTAGCCGTCGTGTAAGGTGGCGTTGCATGGTATGTTGGGTTTATTTAGGTAAGTATGGGCTCGCTGTGCACGGGCTGAATGGATCACAATGGTTTCACCGCTAAAAACAAGCAGCTCAGTTTAAAAGAGCCAATATTTCATCACCATTACCAGCACGATGACACTGAGTATAGGAAACTTTCTCTATCTCTGTGTGTGTGTGTGTGTGTTTTACAGTTCAGAAAAAGATGGCAAAAGGGATATTTGTTTTTTTTTTTCTTCGTAATTCATCATTCTTTCCTCTCCTGTTATTAATTATATCTAATCATTGTTCATTTAATTTCATTTAGATTTTTTACTATCTGAATAAAACAAATAATACATCTTTTTTTTTCATTTAGTTCATATAAGAGAGCCAGCTGAAGGATGTTTACAATCTCTCACCAAAGAAAAAGCTTTCCCATACTCATATTTTTGTTTTCAAGATGGCAAAAAATAACAACATAATTTAAAATGAATGTAGGAAACAGACATATTTGTGATTCACCCTGTACATTTTCCCATGTCAGGGGAAAACTGCTGCCCTGTTACATCACACTTCACTATTCTAAGAAAAGCTTTGGGATGTGAGTCTGTATAAAGGACTGGGTGTTTTTACATTATAAAGGTTATTAGAGAATCCCTAAAAATGATAAGTGGGAAACAAATTCACGAACGAGAATAACGTAAATTGATTAGGTGTAGAGATGTTTTAGGGGACAAATCATGTACTTTATAGAATTATATAGAATTAATACAAATCAGCTATTTTAAAAATGTTAATGTCATCTTAGAAAATAGCTGCTACATTATAGAATTAAGGTGGTTTCATATTTGAATTTAAAGTATGATATAGGAATATGATAAAACTCCATGGTCGTGGACGACCTTTGCAGGTAAATGAAATCAAGTGTGTTTAATTTATGTAAGAGGGCACACGCGCGCACACACGCACACGCACACACACACACACACACACACACACACACATTTCCATAACAAAACAAGTCTTTAAACTGCGGCGCAAACTGAGCTTTGCCAAAGATGCGCAAAACACAAACGAGAAAACGTTAATGTGTATATATATATATATATATATATATATATATATATATATATATATATATATATATATATATATATATATATATATATATATATTTAACATTTTGTTTTCTTTAACAGTGAATGTGTCTGTTTGATTTGGACCACTTTCTGTGATTTATAATGATTTACAACACGAGGAAAAGCTGTGCGCGGATTTTGGTAATGCGCGCATTATTGCCTCGAATTAGGCTACAAAATAAAAGTTCAATACAAAATAAATTTCAAAAAACGTAAAAAAAAAATAAGGACGAAAACATATTAAACTACAACTGGCCTAAAATGTGTAAAAGTAGGCCTTCAAAAAAGGCCTTTAACGTCCAATACAAATACAGTTATTCTACACAAAGATATAGAAAAAAAATTGTTGCTGCATAAATAAGTCATTTGTCCAAAAAATAAATAGGTTAACTAACATTTAATACTTTAAAATATATATATGTTTTTTTGTTTTGTTTTTTTTTAAATAAGGAAAATGTTCCAACACTATTTTTTTTATCCGTTAGTGAAACAAAGATTTTTGGGTGAAACTTGAGTGAAAGTGTAAAGATGATGGAGAGAGGAGTGTGGAGCTCACCGTGCTCGGAGATCACCCCGGTCAGTGCGGGATCCTCGTCCGATTTGAGGTGCTGCGGCTTGGCTTGCTTGCGTCGGGACATTCTGCTGCTGCTGCTGCTGCTGCTGCGTGTGCGCTCCGAG
Source organism: Gouania willdenowi (assembly GCF_900634775.1). NCBI lineage: Eukaryota > Metazoa > Chordata > Actinopteri > Blenniiformes > Gobiesocidae > Gouania > Gouania willdenowi. The sequence continues at coordinate 27,405,928 of NC_041059.1, forward strand.
ATGTCTCTGCGTTTAGCAGATACATCAGCGAAGAAAGAGCGAATGAATCAACACAGCGAAAAAGTTCTCTGACAGTCTTGTGAGTGAGTGAGTGAGTGAGAGAGAGGAGGAAATGTGGAATTAGCCCGAGCTGCTGCTGGTGCGCTCCGGATGGCGCATGACGCTCTAATAATTATGATAGTGAATAATGGCGATTAATGGCACCGCGTGTAAAGGTGGAGAGGATTGGCTGGAGTCCAGCGTTGAATATGCTAATGAGGGACGGACTGAGCAATTACCGGTTTCTCTCTCAGACTTGATCCGTCTCTCTTTTCTCTTTACTGTCCAACCTCTCCAACAACACAGCAAATGTGTTGTTGTGCCCGGCTCACACGGGGGTCTTCAACACCACAGCCTCCTCCTCCTCCTCCTCCTCTTCTTCCTCTTCCTCCTCTTCCTCCTCTCACCACCGCGCACTGAGTCCTGACTTCTACAAATCTTCTTCTTTCAACAAATCTTTCATCTTCTTCATCGCGATCTTTACTGAATCCTCTCAGAAAGTCTTCGCTCACTTCTTTTCTCGGTAACTTCTTCTTCTTCTCACTGTTCACATATTGCCCGGTTTGCAAGAAGAAGAAGAAGAAGAAGAGGAAAAAGCCACGTGTACAGTCCCGGAGATATTTCAAGAGTTTAAAGTTCAAAGTTGAAAGGTTTCATTCTGCCAGCGATGGTGTTGTGAGAAGTTTTCGATCATATCGCGTTTTCTTCTGCTGCGCGTCTCCAAACTTTGACGCACGACGCGCGCTCAGCATCCGTCCGTCCTCCTCCCGGTAACAGCCGGAGTGCGTGTGAGTGTGTGTGTCTGTGTGTGTGCGCGCGTTGGAATACTCGTGTGTCCCGTTAAGAGAAGCCGTCACGGTGTTTCTGGCCGCGGTGATCTTCATCCTGTGGCTCTCCTCCTCCTCCTCCTCCTCCTCCTCCTCCTCCCCTCGTGGTGTCTCGGTGCGCACTCCAAGCGCTCTCCAAGAAAAAAAAAAAAAAAAAAAAAAAGTGTCTCTCCGGGATATCTGACGACCAGACACGCGCACAGACACACGCGCGCGCGCCTTCATCCAACGTCTTCCCCGCTTTTTTCCTGACTTTTTATAAAGAGACAAACTTTAGAGTTGGCGTCTTCTATAGCAGCCCATGCACTCACAGTGGTCTGTCTAGTTACTGTGCATGGCTCCCTCTCCGTGCGCGCGCGTGTGTGTGTATGTGTGTGTCAACCCCCAAGCAGGGGCTCGATCGGCCCATTGCTTTCAGCTACCACTAGGATGTAGCACCACGTTACTGTTCACATCCTCCTCAGGTCATAACATTCAATGACTTTTGCTTTTGTCCATATTTAAGTTGTACTGAGCCAAGCCCAGTTTAAAAAGCAATACACGCAATGGTATATGGTACGAAAAAAACAAAACAGAAGTAATAATAATAATAATAATAATAATAATAATAATAATAATAATAATATAAAAGATAAAGGGAGGATGGTGGCAGAAGGAAATAAACTGTTTTGTGTCTGGACGTTTCCTTCTCAACACCATTGGATATCATTTCAGTGTGACATGTGAGAAGTAATGGATGCATATTTATTTTTACAGTTATATTCAACACAAATGCAATATATAAATAACTTAAGACAGTTTTTCTCAAATGGGGGTACATGTACCCCTAGGGGTATGCAATGGCACTGCAGGAGGTACTTAGAGAGAGGTTTTTTTTTTTTTTTATAATTCATAATATTTATTTTTAGTTAAAAATGATAATCATACTAAAATGTTATCAGCAACTCACAAAAAGACAACAAAAGAACACACACAAAAAGAAAAATATACTGAATAATAAAAAGAACAAACAACAACAACGTACACAAAATGGCACCATAAACACACACACCACAGGGGGAAAAAATAAAAAAATACTTAGAACAACCAGCTAAACACAGAACGACAACAAAAAACCCCAGAGAAACATACAAAACAACATTAGAAACAACCAAAGGACACCAAAAACACACACACTGAGAAATAATAATGTATATATTACCAACAACACAAAACAAAAACACACAAAATAAGAGAAAAATATAAGAACAGACAAACAACAACCAAATTACATCAAAAACACACACAAAATGATAGAAATGATTTGATTAGAATGTTCTATGTTTTAGTCAGACAAAGGGGGAAAATGGGGCATTTTGAGCAAAAAAAAAATGTTTGAGAACCACTGACTTAAGATAGACGTTATTTGTCTGTGTATTAAAATAAGATACTGTAATATTTAAGAAATGTCCTTTACTTTAAACCACCACTGATCTAATAAGGGAATAGTCCCATAGACATTCACTATTAGGATCAAATTGTCAAGAAGGATGTTATTATAATATAATTTTATGGTACAGTGTTTACATTTATTGTGTTTGTTTCTTTATTAAAGCAAAAAGTTTTTTTTTTTTTTTTTTTCCCCCAGTGATCCCCAGCTGCTTCCTGGGGCTCAGTCAGAGCTCAGTGTTTGATTTGTTGCTCCCTGGTGTTCACGTCATACGACAGACAAATCATTGGACAACAAGGTCGTCTATGAGCAAACTTTACCCCCCTCTCCATCACTCCCTTTGAAGTTATGTCCAAAAGGCCTGTTATTATCTAGTATTAATAGATGCAGCCCCAAGGAAGACAAAATCAGCTATTGATAATTGCAAGGAGTACACGGCAGCTACTGTATCGATCGGCGTGTCCTCCACTCCCCTGGTGCCCAGAGATAAGGAGACACACTCTTTAGAGCAATATAATTTCTTTTGACCTATCTGCTTGCTACAGACTTATGATGAATAGCCGGAGTGGCTGAAGTCCTTTATCACCAAAGTTACCCCTTGATATATTATTGATTCTTTATAACTAGCTCGCCACACAAAAATCAAACTGTCCACTTGGCCATCATCATCATCAATATCATCACAAAGGCTGGAGGAATGAAGATCCCCGCGCCTTTACAATCTCCTCTGTAGGCCTAATCTTTGGTTTGCTGATGATGAAAAGAGAGGAAGGGGAGGGGGGATGGGTGGGGGTGGGGGGCGGCTGGGTATCGAGGCAAGGTGCCATTTAAGACGAGCTGCCGTTTAATCCGCTAGACACACACACACGCACACACACAGAGAAAGCAGAACAGTGTGTGTCAAACACCTTGGACTTCTGGGAAAAGTCGTTTGCTGTGTACATTTTTGATCAGCATAATATGTTTCTGTCAGTTAATCTCTGTAATCTCCAAATTACGCACAAACAGAAAATTCACTCATTGAAAACATTAAAAATGGGGAGGGGTGGGGGTTATTATTAATTGAGGATAAAGGATCCTGTGCAGAGCCGAGCTCACAGCCTGTCAGACCGGGGCCACTCTCTCCATTCACCGAGAGGAGGGGGAGTCAGTGAAGCCACTGCTGGTGAAGGAGCAAAACGTGTAATCACCCAAACAACCACTTTCCCCCCCTCTGCATCGGTGTCGCAAGGTAAGAAAAATGCACCACTTCCTTTCCCAAAGCCAACCGGCCCTCCGTGCGTCACCAGTGTCCGTGCGCACTGCTGTAACATCCCCTCTGCTCTCCGCAGCCCGCAGGCAGCCTTTCCGTCTCCCCACAGCGGATAAACACACGCAGGCCCTCCAAACGCACCGTAAGGTAAGTGATAAACTTCAGTTACATTCACCTCTTTATTTCACTCAGCTTCTCGCAGCTATCTTTTCATTGCGTGTCCTGCTTTTTCCATCGTTGGCTTTTGAAATGTGTGTGTGCGTAACCGTGCGTAAAGTGGCGCAGTGTGGATAAAAAAAATAAAAATAAGCAGGTCACTCTTTCCAGTGTCCAATCAGACGTCTCTGCGCCGCCGCAACTGGTGCTCGGACGCATACACACACACGCACACACGCGCGCGCGCCTCAACGTAGACACACGCACACGAGAGGACGCACACACCAGGTTACGAGCAGCTATATGACATTCTCCCCAAGGCGTCATCTGCACCAATCAGAAGAAGGATGTTTATTTTTTTAATTTATTTAATTTTTTTTTAAATAACATTAACATATTAGACTTTTCTCATAATATTTAATACTTTGCACTTAATTAATTATGTATAGACAGACCAGACCACTGTGTAGAAACGTGTGATTTATTATAAGTGTATACACTATTGTAATTAATCTATTTTTTTTTTTCATTTACATTTAGTTCAATAATTAGTTTTGTCCTGCTGATACTATGCACTAATACCCTTGTTGTTTGGTGCTTCTTTTCTTTTTTTAAAGGCATAATTATATCACAATCATAAGTTTGGGTGTGTGTGTGTGTTTTTTTTATTTATTTATGGGGTAACTTTTAGAATAATTAAAAAATCCTAAATAACTTCAGGTTTTTGCAGGCATATTGTAAACTTTCCAAAATACAGTTAGGCTTACACGTATATTGCTCCAAAATATTAAATATAGGCTTTCAATAAGTGCCAATAAAGGATTATGGGTGTTTTTTTTTTACTCTAACATTGATCACAGAATGAGACAAAAAAAACAAAAAAAAAAAAAGCAATTAAATCTCTCAGAGCTGAACTCAACTCTAAATTCCCAGTTATCATATCAGGAGCTGCTCATCTTGTTCCAGAGACAGGAAGCGAAGATAAAAAGTGACAGGTGGGCTCGTACCTGAGATGAGTCCAATTTAATCTGACTGCTCCAATCGGATCTAATCGAAATGAATTGAATAAACTAATTTCTCCTGCTACTGTAATTAAATTAGTAGCCTGGGTGTAATTGGACACTGAGCTGACAATGAGAGGGAGATGACACACACACACACACGCGCGCGCACATGCACACTTTATGAATCAAACCCAAACATTGCAATCATTCTGCCATCGTTTGAGGTTGACTGACACTGTCTGCTAAGGTTTTATTAACATTAAATCTGCCATTATATCGTTCTAACGCTTTATGTGAGAGAACATTGCCACACTTAAAGCCCAGATTAATGACTGTACGGTATATCTCTGCTATCAACGTGGTCCAGGATGCAGTAAGGGGAAGAGGTTTTTACTGCTCTAAGGCCTCGGTCATCTGTGGCTCTAATGCCATTTCCAAGAACAATGAGCAGAAAAGGGCTAAAGCCGCACTGATGACAATCTCATTGGAATTCCTTGTCAGGTTTGACCTTGGAAAGATATTAGCCACTCGACAAGTGACTGTGGGTGTGAGGGGAGGGTGTGTGTGTGTGTGAAGGCGATGGAATTAGAAGGTGCGACGTGTACTGTGTGTTTTATTGTATCCATTAGGAATCAAAACAACATGCACGATATATAGAGTTAGGGGCCGTTTTAGGTTTACGCAGTATATGGGATGTTTGGTGGACGGCTAACTGTGCTTGTATGGAGGTGTGTGTGTGTGTGTGTGTGTGTGTGTGTGTGTGGCAGTGCTGAGATGGAGAAGCTATATGCTTGTGCTTGAGAGCAGCCAGATTAGTGGGCTTCAGGGATCTGTGGTCTATGATGTGTGTGCCGCGTTGTCTGCTCAATAGAGGCCTTTGAATTTTTAAACAGCATCAGTTACTTCATACTGTCATTGTTTTGGCACCACTTGCCTTGCTTAATCTTGGTGAGTGCATATCTCCACTGTCCTACAGTGCAGGAGTGTGTGTCCGTGTGTGTGTGTGTGTGTGTGTGTGTAAGAGGGGAAGCTGGCCGTTATAGTTATTAGTCTACTATTATAAACGTAAGCGTGCGTTTGTGGATGTGAGGGAACACTTGAACAAATCTCCGTGTTTGTGGCAGGTAAAGAGAAATAAGTCACATTAAAGCCAAATAAGCCAGAGTTTCCTCCTCCACTACATTAAAGCAGCACGATTTCAATACAACATGTGTCTGAGGTCTTTTGATCAATCATTGAATTATTTTTTCATTGCTTCAAATAGAATTGAAGCTGATTTTGACTTATTTTCTATTTATGGAGGAAAAAATTGCTAAAGAGTGAATACAACACATCAGATGTTTGAGGGAATTATGTTTTAAAGCTTTCCGTAAGTTTAGATGATTTTTTTGTGAAAATCTAATGGGACTAAAAAACAGTCTCTATTTTTATATTCAGCTACACAGGCATTATAATGTATAATATCATCAGTTTGCAGGTCAAGGTGATGTATGATGTATGTGAGTTAGATTAAATACGTTGATCAAACAGGAAAAAAAGTGCATGCTTGTATATTTGTGCATATATGTGTATATGTGTGTATAGATGTTTTCATTGCCTGATCTCATTAGATGTCTGAAGCTAAGCAGGTCTGTGCCTGGTTGGATGGGAGACCACTGAGTATTCCAGTGTGGGACAGTCACAGTGGCATCTGTCATTGTGTCCTTGAGCAAGGCACTTCACCCACATTGTCTAGTATGAATGTAGTGTGTGAGTGAGTGTTGGTGGCACACTATGGCAGCCGAGCTTCCATCAGTCTGCCCCAGGGCAGCTGTAGCTACAATAGTAGCTTACCACCACTAAGTGTGGCGTGAAAGAATAATCCCTTAATTCTGTAAAGCACTTTGAGTGTCTATGATAAAGCACTATATAAAATCCAATGCACTATTAAAATAAAACCAAATGACGTAAATTTGTTTTAGTTAATAATGTAATTGTAGAATGGATAGAATGGAGTATTCGCTCTCTTTTTTTGTGTGTGTTACTATGAAAATATTTGGGTAAATGCAGTGTTTCTCCATTCATGACACATAACTTCTACACTCAATATCATTCTAAAGGATTGTCATTATTAATGGTTATTGTGTCTTTTAAATATTGCTACTTAGAAATGTGTAGAATTTGACAGAATAAGGACATTATATGTCACTGACCTTTTGTGTCAGAATTTAATTTTTAAACAGCAGATGAACCAGGACCAGTGGTGGTCAGTAAGTACTGTACTCAAGTATTATTTTTGAGTACCTATAATTTACTTCAGTATTAATTTTTTTTTTTTGGGGGGGGGGGTACTATACACTTCTATAGTAACTCTCCTTACTCAGTACTTTTTCTCTCCTGTCAGCTCAGGTTTTGTGTTGCTTCAAGTTCTGATGCTGAAACGTTTCTGTGGATCCTTGTGCCAGTTCTACCAAACATTAATATATATCATGCTCGTCAGTGCGAGAGCCAATCAGAGAGAGGCAGGCAGGTCATGTCTAAAAGTGTTGTTGGTTGACTCTGTGAAGGTTCTCCAGCTGACCATCCATGGACACATTTTAGGATCACGTTCAAGGTTTTTCAAACCAAAAGCATCGATTTATTGTTGGCAATATAGAGTGTGGTTCATTAAACAAAAGACACACTAAACATAGCTTTTTATTAGTACTTTAGTGTTTGTTAAAAATATACCTAATGATGCTAAAATGTTACTACACATATAAGAAATATTTAACTATCCTTTATTTATATTGGTTATATTCTAGATATATTAGACTTCTTATCTTTATTTGTGTATTTTTGAGCCTATTTAGCAGCTCTTTATTCATTCTGTAAATCAGTGTTCCTCAAATGGGGGTACGTGTATCCCTAGGGGTTCGCAATGGGACTACAGGGGGTACTTAAGTGTAAGAGAGAGAGAGTGGAAAATTACCAAATTCATTTACTCTAGTGGTTAAGGATGCCGGGCTTGCAATTGGAGGGTTGCTGGTTCAAATCTCACCCGGGCCATTGCTGTGGGAGGTTGAGCAAGTCCCCCACCCCCCAGGTGCAAAGGACACAGGACAAATTTCATATACTGTATGTAATAACATATATGATGAAAATACAAAGGTCAGTCTTGGTGCCACACTGGTAATGATAAGAACTGTAGAAATAAATCCATTTAGGAGGCATAAAATATGAGTTCATTCCACTTAATTACAAAACAGGATTCTTAAAAATGTGTGTTTTCACATATTCATTCCATCATTATGTTCTATAGTGGTTTTTTCAAAGAACTGTGAGGAAATGTGTAGTAGTAGTAACGGTGGGTACTTGAGCCAAAAAAAAGTTTGAGAACCACTGCTGTAAATAATGGTGATTTGGTTTGTTTAAAGTGGTTTTATTAGTAGTTTGTGAAACACAACACTGTGTTTTTCAATTGTACTACTTTATTACTTTATAAAACACAAAACAGATTGTGCATCAGTTTTCTGATTTGCATTTATAAACAAATAAAATTACGTTACAGATTTTTTAAATAACTTTCAATAGTTACCGCTAAGTATTTTTGTATGCAAATACTGTACTACAGTACTTTTACTTAATATTTTGAGTCACCGTACTTTTCCTTGTATTGGAGTAGTTTTTGACAAGGAGAGTCTGTACTTTGACTCAAGTAACAAAGGTGAGTACTTCCTCTTTTTCTTACTGTGTGTTCGTCTCCATGGAGAAATATTTATACAGGGAAACTGTGCCTATAGTCTCTGTCTTTGTTCCTCCTCATGGTGACCTGCTAATGAGCTATACACTGTTTTGTATAGAGAGTCAGAGAGAGAAACAGAGCGTGCACGTGTAAACATTTAGACATTTTATCCCCCCTATCCTTAAGTAAGAGGCGATACCCGCCAAATTAAAAGGCCCAAAGTGAACCCAAATCAGGCAGTAACCCAACACCTGATCAAACACGAGCTTGGCCACGCCGTGTTTCTGTGTTTTGTGCTGCTAATGCTGCTAATGCTGCTAATGCCCTCTGCTGCTATCAGTCTGCCGTGTGTTTTGGAGGAGTGCCAGCCAGTGGAGGAAGAGCACCTATTTTGTGGAGAGGTAATTGCTACACAGTAGCCTCTGATTGCCAGGATCTTTCACCGGGAATGGCCTCGGTTCCCTTTTCACACACACCGACAGCCTGATTACAAATCATGTTATTGATTTGATGAGTGCAAGATGTTTGCTAATAACTGTTCTCATACCATCTGTTAATCTTTGTTGTGATTAAAGAGGTAATCACAATACCAGCTATACCCAAGACAAGCGCTCTCGTGCACGCAAGCTTCGGTCCCTCGCAGGCCTGGGGTGGGGGGGGTGGGGGGCGGACGGGGTTGAGGGGGGGCGTGTAACATCACGGATATCACTGATCTCCGAATGCAATTGAGTAATCTGCCCCACCCTCCACATAACCAATGTGATACAATAAAGAATAAAGAATTACTCCCTCACTAAAAATCCATTACTTGGTATAATCACACAAAATGATTTTTCTTAAATATGATAATAAATCACAGGCCTGGATCAATAGCACACGCACCAAGTGCTCTGCCCTGATAACGTATCGATCAATATTTAGTATTTAGATTTTAATTAATACCCCGGCAGGGCCATGGAGCCTGTTAACACCAGAGAAATATCAGCAGTGATAAAAAAAAAAAGAAAGAAAAAAGACCAAAACAAAAGGACAGATAAAAGGGAATGTGATCCTGTTAGCATTCCGCAGTTGTTCCTCATATCTGTCATTGATCAGTCAATTGCTGAGGCGTGATTAAGGACCCTTCAAAAATCAAGCTATGTGTGTGGGTTTGTGTCCTAAACGTGTGTGTTTACATGGTAACGTAGCCATTGATTGTGCTTCAGGATCACATACAAAACTGGTGTCACAAGTAGATCATAATGCAGATTACACAAAAACCCTTTGTAAACACAGTAACATTGACTTCATCAAACCATTTCAGTCTTATTTGAAGTAAGAAATAAACTCTAATGAATGAATCCTAATCTGTAAAATCCTGGTTACAGCCTTCATCTGTTAGGCAGACAGTTTGAGAGTGATGCACTTTTCAATCTGCACAGCCTGTACACACCACTCCTGTGTTCTAGGTGTTGCAGACATGACTGCCAACTGTTTTCCAATTGGATTGACTCGTGTGCCATTTGTAATTGAAATCCTTTTTGCTTTATAAACAGATTACACAGATAAATATAGTAGTATTGAAGGACAGCGTTTGGCTATGGGGGAATTACATGGCTAATGCAAGATTAATAAAACACATCGATGACTAATAGGATTCAGCAGTAATCTGCTTGCTTTTGACTTCTAATCTGTGCATCTTTACACCTTCTTCAATTTGAAACATTTTTTTCTTCATTAATTCTGGACTATGTTGTATAAAAAAAAACTATCAAAGCATCTAATCCTGAGTGTTTAGTGTAGTTTTACACAAAAAGAGAGAGCGGAGAACAGCCACTCGAGGTCCAGGCCATGGTTTTGAACTGACAAGGACATGTGTGCATGGGTGACAGATGGATTTAAGTTTCTCAAGGCTGTCTACTCTCTAACCCTGCTCAGTGGGATGTTTAGCTCTCAACGCAATAGTCCAGGAAGTGACAGTTTTCCTTTAATCTGATCAGTCATAAACCATTAAGTTCAGAGTGACATAAAGCTGTAACAGTCAGAGAAAGACCAGGTTAGCGACGTCACTGGAGACACAATGTGCAACCCCGCAACTAGTTTTAGTCTTTCAACGTATCAACTGAATTATGCAATAAGAAAGTTCTTATCATAGCGAAAACATGTCCACTCAATGGTAACATGCAGCTAGGAAACCATTCCTCTAATTCAAGTTGTCTGCATTCATCTGTATATCAGCTTAGCTCTGTTATAAAGCTCACACAACATGAAACTGGACAGCATTGGCCAATCCTCATTAATCCCTTCTTACTGTTGGGGAGACAAGGTGCCAATGAGGCACTGTGTGAGGCCTGGCACTGGGTGTGTGTTAGCAGGGTGAGTCAGCTGCTGCTGCTGAATTACCGTAATTGAATTAGAGTATGTGTGGTCGTCGAAATTTCCAACAAAGTAGGCGATGGCATGTAATGTGGCACGCTAGCTGTCTGCGTGTACAAACATTGTAACGGTCGCAAAACGCTGAGTCCAAATCATTAAATCTGAAACTAGCAGCATTAAAAGCATCATCAACGTTGATGATGTGTGGTTTATATTGTCTTCAGTATCGCAGCCAAATTTAGCAGAGCATTTGACTCTTTGAATTTGAATAGAAGTGCGTCTTTTGAGACATTTTAGCCAAAATATTAGGAGCACTTTAATTTCCTGCTGCCAAAACAACATCGAACCGTTAGACTCCAACGCATACGCGGAGTTAGCGAGGGGCAGGGGGAGCATTGCCCCATACTGGTAAATTTTTTTCCCCAAATTAATTTGAAAAAAATACAATTCTTCATATACAAATAGTTTAAGTGCCATCAAACACAATGACTGTACAAAATATATATGAATTCATTTGTTATTTTTGGCGCTCGAATCATGTGACTTAGTTTTTCCTTTGTTACGCAATTCTTCTCCACAATGTAATTGGTGAAGCCACACTGCGCCCAGCAGTTCATGCATGGTACTGCAGCAAAAATAAAGCAGAAAGCAGCCGCCGGCCTGATTTTTTCATGAATTTACAACATTAATCTAAAAATGAGGATATTTAATGACACGGTCAGCCTCACAGATCTAAAAAAAAAAAAAAGTAAGAAGAAATCACGGCGGAGATGCTTTCTTTTTGTAAAAAAGACCATCAGTTGTATTTTATTTTTTTTACAGCATTTTTACTGTGTTTTGGACTAAAAGCTGGAATTCATTGGATTTTTCAATGTCTTAGGACGATTTTGAGAAAAAAAGATGAAAAATATGGATTCAGTAAAACATTACATTGCTTTAAATGGCTTGTTTATGTCGCAATTTTTTTCCCATTTGACAAAATAATTAACTGTGTTTTCTCAGAATGATTATGTCTTAGAAGGGTTTATATGGTTAAAAATTAAAATTCTAAGCTTTCAAACAGTATATGATACTTGTGATGTGCTGCTGTATTCTAGAAGCATTTAATCCCCTAAGAGCGTGAATGAGTGAAAACATGCATTTTGACCTGTATTCAGGATGGTGGCGTCGACGACTGCCGACTCAGGACCTTGTGATTTATGACGCAGAACGAAATGTAGACAAACAAGAAGCGAACTGACTGAGAAACGCGTAATGCTGCGCTAAATGCAGAAATCTGAGCTCAGCAGCGGCACGTTGATACATCTCAAGCATGGCTGACCGGAGTAGGAGTTCCGACTTCTGGTGGCGTTCCAAGTCACTTTTTCAAGTAGAGGGTTGAAAAACACCAAGTTGTTACAAATGCAACATTGGGTCACGTTGTTAGATTGCGTTTGATCACGTGATGTTTCTGGATTGGAGGGAAAGCTCAGTGATGCATGATTAAAAGTGTTTCATGTCTGATTTATTTATTTATTTATTTATCCTAATGTGTGGGATCTGTTGAGATGAAATATCTCTTTAGATTTAGAAAACATTTGTGTGTACCACATTTAACACTGATATGAATGTCAGGGCGCCATTTTTTTCCAGCAGATAACTGTCTGAAAAATCACACCTTCGATAACTTGCACTTGCTTCATGTATTCTGATGTTGCATGTTGTGAAATGATTTTTTTTTTTTTTTTTTTTTTTTTTTTTTTAATGAGATTATTTAAAACAGGCCACTTTCTTTAATTGCAATGACCTGCAGGCTATGTAGCTCTATACACGACAAATTCTAATGCCCAGTGCATTTGGTCAAATTTAGCCAATTAACAACTGCTGCTCGTCTAGTGTATTGAACCACACTGGCTACTATTTGTTTGCATCAGTGAGCTTTGACTGCCCTGAACCCTGTGCACTCTAACCGACCTGATCCAGAACGTAAACCAAAGTAAGATTAATCCTATTCACTATCAATATTTTTTTGTTGAACACTTTTCATATAACTAATGTAGCACAAAATGCGGCACAAAAAAAAAAAAAAAAAAATGATTTGACACCTAAACAATAAAAAACAAGTTCATATTTGGAGTCTTGTCAGTTCCATTCACCCTTCATTCCAAAAAAAAAAAAAATAATATATATATATATATATATATATATATATATATATATAATATAAATTCCCTGAGTGGAAAATTTACATTTATCACAGAATGAACTCTCCCCTCTGATTTCCTATTTGTTCAATCTGTTGACAACAACAAAGCTCATTTTAAGACATAGATATCCAATCAACTTACAGCTGTTAGTTTAGAAAAGGAGAGATTAAATTCTCTTGACTGTGGTCATAACATTGTGGCTGGTCTGTGCACATCCAGGGATGTGACGTCATGTCCTGTCAATAGATAACAGGAGTGGATGGAAGTTGGAAAACAGCCGCTGGAGAAGGGGGATTTCTACAGACTCACTTTCATGAGGATTTACGGTGTTCATTTTGAGGGGCGTAGCCATTAGCCATACCTCATGTGTCAGAGGTGAGCCTAGCAGCTGTGTTAGCTACAAGGTTGTAATTAGCGCCTTCATTACATACAGTCCAATTAAAGGTGCACTCATGAATATTGTTATATTAACGCTGTGCTAATAAGGGAGGAAATCTGTCACTGGTTGTCTGCCACTAGTCGTAAATCCTCAGAGAATTGTCTCCGTTCTGTGTAGCATTCTAGCATCTTTAAGCTGTTGTTGGCAACCTGTGTCTTTCCAGCTTTAGTTGAGACGTTGTGCTTTTATTAGGCCTGTTTGGAAGTGAATCCAATACTGCAGTTAGAGAAGCAAGTGGCAATTAACAAAAATAACAGAAATGATTCTGTTTTGGTTGTGTTTGCTCAGCTGTGCTGACGACATTCTCTCATCAATTTTCTGAAGGCGATTTCTTAGCTGATGGTAGTTAATAATGATGTGTTTCATGTATTACCAATAAGCAAAATATGTTTACTGTACATTTGAAGTACTTTTTTATTTTATTTTGCACAATCTATGAGGAGCTGCCATGTTCCGTCAGATGTGACGTCAAGTGGTTGATCCCGATGCAGTGTTTACTTTACCTGATTTTTCTGATGTTCTTTTTTTTTTACATAGGCGGAGTTTGAGATTATTGCCAGATGGGCAAAAGAAAAAATAGAATTAAATATGGATGGTAATGGACTTGATTTATATAGCGCTTTATCCCCACACTGAAGCAGTCTCAAAGCGCTTTACACATCAGCTCATTCACCCAATCACTCTCACATTCACACACCAGTGGGACAGGACTGCCATGCAAGGCGCTAGTCGACCACTGGGAGCAACTTAGGGTTCAGTGTCTTGCCCAAGGACACTTCGACACATAGTCAGGTACTGGGATCGAACCCCCAACCTCTCGATCAGAGGACTACCCACTACCACCTGAGCCACGGTCGCCCTGAATATACAGACCGTCTTGAGATTCATGCCAACCACAATGTGTGTAACATATACAGTAATGCAAAAAAAAAACATTAGTAACATAATTGATAATGTTGACGACAAAAATTTGCATCAAGATACAACTTTGAGTGTTGCCAACTTACCACGATTATTAAAGCTTTACGTCATTATATTCAGCAACTTTTCACTCCTCCCTAGCGACATACAGTATCTCTCTACTTTTTTTCTTTTTCTGATGTATAGTTCCGGATAGGGATGTAACGATTCACTCATCTCCCGATACGATTTGATTCACGACACTCGATATTCATGATTTATTTTACAAAATGGGACTGTAGAAAAATGATGACTGAAAAATATTCCTTTATTTTTTTGGGGAAAAAAAACTATAAAAAAAACCTAATTTTGCTTTTATTTTTCATTGTCAAAAGAATCCCTTGATAAACTATTCAAAGCAATGCAATTTAACTAAAAATAAATCTTGAATGAAATAAATAAAGGAATAATACAAATGAAGAATTTAAATTCTGGTTCTATAGTAAACAATGCAAAACTGCATAATAGTTCTTTTTAAAAGTGCAACTGAAAATGTATTTTGTGCCTTAACGATCAAAATGTTCGATTAAAAAAAAAACAAAAAAAAAAGTCTTTTCACTGTATTTAGGTCAGATATTTGTTTGGACCAGCAGAGGGCGCTGGTAACCCAGTGGTCGGTTGGCATGCAAATATCTGGCAGTGAAGAAGAGATGCTATGCTAGCAGACAGAGCTAATAGAAAAACGTGACTTTTACAGATATTCGCGTAATATTACAGATATGTTTTGGTGCTAAAGGGGTAAGGAATCATTTATGAACATGTTTAAAAGTAGAAGGCGGCCATAAAGAAAGTATTAGCAGATTCCGCCCGCCGCCTACACTTCTGGATCCGCCCTCTGCTGGTTAAAAAAAGTACTGCGATTCAATTTTCACAGTATCGATGTGAATCGTCATACCTATGAATCGGTTTTTAACTGCCTTACGATTAATTGTTACATCCCTAGTTCCTGATACTCCTATGCGTACTCCTTTTCCTAGCCGACCACCCACAGAGCTGTAGTTCTCTCTATCTGCAGCTCTGATCAACACATCCCACCCCCAGACCATTTTACCAATACCACCTTAAATTGTATTCCTTCTAATTGAACTTGCAAAAAAACCTTAAAACATGCATTTCTGTTGATTTCCCTAACCAAATAATACAAAATGTATTATCAATTTTCTACTTCAAGGAATATGTTTGTTAAAACACATAATGAAATACAAAAATGATACGTGTGCTAATGGTGTCAGTAACTTTCAATTACCTGGCAGAAGCCAGATATATAATAGAAATATTCCTTTGCAGTGATCCAAGTAAATAATTTTATTTTAATCTTAATGAACATACATGAACGCCTCACTTTTTTTTTTTTTTTTTATTTCATTTCAGTTAAAACAATACTTAAACATAAAAAATATGGAAAAATATGTATTCTTGGAAAAGGTTTTCTGGTCCTTTCTGTGACATTTGTACCCAAGTACCGTAAGTTACATTTAGAAAAGGAGTCGTTAAAACAAAGGACAAACTCTGAAAAGATAGTGAAATGAAGGGAATGGAAAACAGAGGATGAAGATAGGATGAAGATAGTGGGAGCAGGAGGATGACAGACAGTTGTGGAGACAGGGTTGTTACTTCATGTAGGTTGCGGGCTGAGTCGACTGGAAAATTTTGATCACTTTAATTTACTATATCCAGCATTGCTTCTCTCCCTGTCCAGCACTCTTATCAAGCCCTGTGAGCCCGTATTGATTTTTTTATTTTCTGCCCAGGATAAGAAGACAGAGAGTTAGGGAGCTTTGGTGAATGGAGAACTTTCCACAGATTGCTGCTATTCTCCAGTTTATTGCATCCTGTCGTTTGTAGTTTCAGATGATGTCCAGTACGCCACGGCTGCTCCAGCCAATAAACAAGGTGACTAACAATGGAAAGGGGGCAGGCATGAAGAGAAGGAGACAAGCTAAACCACCACAACCACACGGATAAAATACAAGGGTGGAAGAGGGCATTTTATAGCCACAGGTTGCCTTTGTCTACAAGCACATGCAGGGAACAAAACTTTTATCTGTAAATGGAAGATGACTTCTGTTAGGAACAAACGATTTTGAATTACATTTTGTATAATGAAAATACAAATAAATAACCAAGTTTCGTTAAGTTGAACAGCCGTAGCTCAAATTAGTCTTTGCTTACCATTCAACACTTCAGAATGACCTTTTGGCTCCATCTTTGTTTTTTAATTGTAAATTGGGAATTATGACACAAAATGCTAAGTCGAGTTCCTATTCTCTGTCACACTCTATGCCATGAATTAAAATTCTAGCACCGAGGGCAAAAAAGGCTATTCAACGATTTTGTATATTCCTGCTATTGGTTCACATGTTCCTTTCTTAGGAAAATTAATTATCACCTTTGCCCCAAAGAAAAGTCAATTAAAAAGCAAAGATAATGGTTTTTCCCTCCAAAATGAAATGGAACAATAGTTCAGTCCCAAAATCCATTTCTTTATTTTTTGATAAAGTGTATATCTGACAAATTGTTGCATGATTTCTTTATTTTTCTTTAGGTCTCCTTCCCCTGGAGGCTGTGTTTTTGCATTTTGTGGTTTTGCGTGCATGCTAGCGCGTGTGTTCATTTGGAGAAAGGAGAGGGTGGGCGTGCGAGAAGAGATTAGTGACAGTCTGATAAAAGATGCCTCTTAAAACCCTAATTAAAACTGAATACCCCCGCGAATGCAAAGCAACATGCAATCTGCAGGTATTTCATTTAGAGCAACTATCCTAGTGCGAGGCTGTTTTTTTTTTTTTTTTTTTTTTTTGTGTGTGTGTGTCTTTCTTCATTGCACACAAATAGCTATCCTCCCCCCTTCCCATTTTATTTTTCACTCTCACACGTCTGCCGTCGTCTTTGTCAAACCTCACAAGTTTGCTCTCCTCTCATTCCCTTCATGTCAGACACAACGACAAAATCACATCAAAGTGAAGTACCTTGTAATGTGTCTGCTGTTTTTGTTTCAAAACTCTCCTAAGGTTCGGCTCATTAACTGTGAAAGGAAAATGAAAGCTACTAATGAACTGTGACCTCAACGTCAAATTTGATCAAAGTGCCTATCTATGAACCCAACTTTATTTCTTTTGCACAAAATAAGTTATTGGTTGCTTTATTATCTACTTATATAATCTATACTTTAAGTTCTCATGATCAACAATCTCACACACCAATTACCAGCTTATCGTCTGGACAACATAAGCTGGCCTTCTATTACAGATTTTTGCAAAAATAAAAGCAATATTTCTAAATGTCGACATAGTATAATAGCGTTTTGAACGTGTTTCCTTTGAACGTTGTTTTCGGCAGGCGCCTAGTAACTCCCGTGAAACCTCATCCCGCAAGACTTTGCCGCAGGAAGACGGACACTCCAAACCTCCTTATAACACTCTGTATTCCTAATTCTAATGTGGCAATAAAAAGTTTTAGGCATCCATACGGTTGCCGTATCAATATACCGACATTCTATCCCTCATTGGCCAGTTTAGGTCACGTGACTAAGACTAAACCTAACCGTAAACCTTTACCTAACCCTAAAAATTGTTGCAATATACTGTGCCATGTTTGCTCGGAGAACAGTGGTCAAGTGGCAGGTATGTCACGTTTTGTGACGTATTTTTGTGGAAAAAGTGTTTCCATGGCGCTTTTGCGACAGATTTCAATATCGAAACCTCTGAAAATCTTCCTCATGAAAACGTATAAACTTTTTAGTGATAACAGTGTTTTTTTTCCGAAATTCAGGCATTTCCATAACCAGTTTTTACAGTGCTATTTAGATTTTGCGCACAGCTATAGACAGGCAAAAGCTCACACACAATACTTTCCTCTTAATGGAAACACTGAGGGTAGGCTAACCATACACCTGCTTTTAGAATGTTTGAAATCCCGGCACTTAAACTCCTTAGTTACAGTTCTCTCCAATTTCCTCACTTTTTCTTCTGATTATCTCACTGAAGCAGATTGTTGTAACTCACTGCTCATGTCTCAGTGTGCTAAAGCAGAAGGGCACTAAAGAGCAAATTCTCCTGTCTTAGATCCAACCTGTGTTGTGGCTGCTGCTGTACTTTCACTTCCTGCTGTCTGCACTCGACCTCCATCCATGTTTCCTCCCATCAGCTAAAGGCATGTTGGTGAGGTTAATTGGGGTCTCTAGATTGCCTGTCTGTTTGTGTTTGCCCCGTATTGGACTGGCACCTGGTGTATACCCTCACCTAGCACCCATTGAGAGCTGGATACAGGCACCAGCAGAGTCCAAAGCGTTATAATTCCAGTGCTTTAGATTATTTCTTATTGATTCAAACTGTCTGTCTGGTGTCAGTGAAATGTTGGTTCAGTCATCGTTATCATGTGTTAACATAGCCATTAAAGTAAATTAGAGTGAGGGAACATCATGTGGTTTACCCTACCACTAGTTTTACCCTTAGAATTATTAAAATGCCGCCCTCAGTGTAAGTTAATCAAAAATGGGATATTCGTTTTTAAACTTTGTAGGAATTCTCCTGCATATACATATTTGTGGCTTTTACTTAAGGCCATTATTACCTCCGCCGACCAAGCAGGTAATAATACAACATCATGGATAAGCTGGTCTATAGGTTTGTAACATTTTATACCCATGCAAAAATAATGGAAACTATTAAAAAAAAAAAAACACACACATATGTTTTTAACCCTCAAAGACCAACAGGACAATATGAAGGAAAATGTACTTTTCAGTGTAATAGTTTATAGAAAAGTGGGCTACTTTGGCTTTGTAACATTTTACACACATGCAAAAATAATGGAATTTTTTATTTTTTGAAAAAGAGGGAAACAAAAAGGATAATGTTTTATTTTTGTAAGTTCAAAATGCAAATTGGGAAAATGCATAAGCGAGGTCCTACCTCGATACATCACCCAGATCATGATTATTAGTCTTTGGTAAACTTGAAAGATTATCAGAGATAATTTTGCATATAGTCACATCTATAACTATCCAAATGTACCCTAGGTTTTGACAATCATTTTACAAGCAGGACAAAAGAGTCAGTAAGTGAAACCGTAAAAGCTGTGTAGTAGTCTTTAACCTGAAAGGTAGACTTTACACCCAAGACAAAGACGTGGAAGAAAGGAACAAGACCCAAGGTAGGGCATCGGTGGCCTTATGAAAACAGACTTGTAACCGGAGGGTTGTAACCGCAATGTTAGTCATCTCCGTGGGCCCATTGAGCAAGGCCTCAATCCTTTTTGATCCTCAGATGTTGCACCGTGGCTTCCCACTGCTCATCAGAGATGGGCGAAACACAGAGGACTTCTACTTAAAAGAAACATAAATAATGATTTTAAAAAAATGTAGATAATTTTTCTTCAAATTCAAATGTCAGATATATCCATTGGCTCAGAGCTGGCAGAAACATGCAAGATCCATATACTCCCTTCTTATGTCTATAGCCAAAACAGATCTTAAATAATGCTAATTAGAAAGAAAAAAACGAAATCTCTTAATTTTTCTTAAAAAATGATAGCCTATAGAAATGATCTTGACTACAAATACAAGGAGGGAAACACTATAGTATGTGCTTTAGCTTATACTCACAACTCACAAACTATGGTACTCATTTTTTTTACTTGGCCGCCCACAGAGAATGTCAAGGAAATTGCTGTGGCTCAGGCTACTGTTTACTCATAAGGATATGGTCGATTTGAGTTGCTGCCAGAGCTATGCCCCTGAGTCACTTTACTGTATGTATTTTTTTGTTATCCATTCCCAGAACACCCGTTGAATCATAGCGCAAACAACTAATCCCCAGTGTGAAGTTTTAAAGCGGTGAGCAATGAACGTGTTTGCCATAGCTCTCTTTTTTAACCCGTCCACTTTCCATTCAGACTTCTATTAACTTCTCAGATAATATCTAGTCGTTTTTTGCTATCGATCCTTGTCATCATTAGATAGTCGAGGAGCTCGCTTTGACAATTTTGCCACATCTGCCAGAAGTGACAATCCCATGTGTTAAAAACATGTTTTTTTCACAATTCCAGGATCAATAAATGCTGTGAGCCAGCATGAGTGTGTAGACCCTAGCCAGTGTATAATGCACAATATGAAATATAGAGGAGAAGCTTCTTGAAAGATTAATAAGTCCTCATAGATCAATGAAAAGTATGAGCATCAATATAGTTCCCTCCCTGGTCACCACAGGTTATTCTTGCTCTCGGGCTCAACCCTTGTGCATGTGGGCGTGCTTTTGTGTGAACGAGGAGAATTAGATTTGACTGACGGTTACACTGTGATAACTCACTGAAAGAGTTCCTTTCACTAAATGGCAGAAATGTAATTTTAGTCTTAAAGAAATGAAATATTTTAAGGTATGGTCAGCAATTCTGTTCAGAAACACTTTTTTTTTTTTTTTTTATACTGGGTGAAATGTTCCTTCCATTCTGAGAGTCAAGACAGTGGCCAGGGTTACATGATGTTTTTTAATTCAGAATTAGTTATTCCGAATTAAATCATTCAGAATGAGAGTGTTCTGCTTCGTGTTCACATGGAAATAGTAATTCTGAATTGAGGTTTACATAGAAAACAGATTTATTTGGCTTTAGTTAATTCCGCTTTAGGTCTGGGGGTTGGGAAGGGTTCTGATTGGACAGGGGGTGAATATAAGTTTAATTCGGAATTTAATTATCATTAGGAATTAAGTGTTTACAGGGTCAGTTTAAAGAGGATTTAACTTTTATTCAGCTTTAAAGAGGAATTAAAGCTTCCATGTAAACGTGGCCATTATTATGTATTCAGAATCAGAACTTTTTAGCAGCTGGAATCCTGTAAAGAACTCTGACCAATCCCTGCCATTCAGTCTGAATGGAAAGAACCAATCAGATGCCTTTCAATAATTAAACCCACAGTAATGTGTGTGTAAGGCTTTTCTGTGCGTGATACACTGACTATAAAACTACTACTAAATGATTTAAACCCTGCCACCTCATGTCTATCTTTGAGGAGTTTGCATGTTCTTCCAAAGCATGGGTCATCAACATGGTGGCCGTGGGCACCAGGTAGCCCACATGGATCATGTGAGGGGCCCTCAGGCCTGTTCTGGAGCTCTCGTCACCAATGAGCTCCGGCTAAAATCTGATTTACTTGCCAGGCTTCAAACCCACACAGATAAATACAGATAATAGATGCAGTTAGAGCCTTAGTAGAGTTACATATTGCATTTTTAAGTGTCACAGATTTGGTATATGGGTTGTGAAGAGTTCTAAAACACAAAGTGGATCTTCAAAAAGATATTTCATAATGGTTAAATTGTACAGTAAAAAACATGTTGCATGTTTTACAATTATTTAAAGTTATTAGTGGCTAGTAAAACAGAAACATGAGAATTTCCTGTGAAATGTAATGAAAATGAAACAATTGCATAAATAAAAGGAAATAAGTTGTTGCATGTTGAAACTTCAAGTGAAAAAGTAGTATTTTTTTAAACTGGTGAACTATTCACTATTTATTTGGTCCTGTCATGAAAATGCAAACCAACATTGATTATTACATCAAATACTATCACAGCACAAATGAAACAGCAGTAAGAAGAATACAATTCTTATATTTCTGCCTCTTAACTTAATAAATACATAATTAATGACTCCACCAACATTCCCCTGTCAGTCCACAATATTTTCACTAATCTCTAATAGCCTGAAAATGGAAAATCACAATTTACAAATAACACACTTTGTCGACATTCTAAAGCATATTGCCAGATTTTTTCTTGAGCATTTCACGAGCTTTGATGTAGCTCTCAGTTTCAGAAAGGAAGGAACCCATTTAAATCATTTTATTAAGGCTTGCACATTGATGATTTTTTCTAAACAAAAAGAATGGGTGTTGTTCAGTATGGATGTATATATTCAGCCCCCAATGCCTTAACTTGATTTAAATAACATACTGCAGCCACACCTTAAATAATTGGACTTAGCCTGTAATTATCTTATTTTAATCTTTATGCATTTACTTAGAATACAATTACTCCTATAGAGCTATTGATATCACACTCATGTGCACTCACCACATCCAGTTTACCTTCCCGTCTAAAATAAACCCATTAACATAATTTCCCATGCTGAACTCTATGAGATACGCTTCTCAACATAGAGCGCGACAGAGGCGTGTTGTCATCCAGCTGACCCTTGAAGTGGCCAGATGAAGGGAAGAGGCGAGGAGGAGTTGGGGAAGGGGTGGGGGTGGTGGTGGGATGAGGGAGTGGAAGGGAAACTTGGTCCAAGGTCAAGAAAGCTAATTTGTTTCCTGCGTTCCCTGCTGTCTCTGACAGGCAGACCACACACTGCCCACACAAGAGAAGGGCCTTTGATGTGGTTAAGGGAGCATATCGAGGGGTTGAACACATAAGCTACTGCTTATAGATTACCAAAATAAAAAAATGTGTGCATATTTGGAGTTATCTACAGCAGGGGTTCTCAACTGGTCTCACCCTGGGACCCACATTTTGCCACGGTCATTAAATCACGACCCACCTCTTTTTTTTTTTTTTTTTTTTGAATTCAACCAACCGAAGTTAGTTTTTCAAAAAAAGCTGTTGAAAAATTACACATATAATCCTTTTTTGAAACATAAATCTATATATTTCCAACATGCATTACATTTTCTCTGTAGTTTTAGTTTCTTTTAAATACATTTGACAGAGAAAAAGGTGCCTGCAAAAAAATTAACTAAATTATTAAAACTACTACTGCTACTGATCACAATTATTATACATATTTGAAAACAATATTTTTATGTCAGCTGAATGTACAGCAAGTGTTTAAAAGTATTTCTGCCAATAAATAACATGGTGAAACTAAATAAAACAAACTCAAACCCTGGAACAGTCATGTGACAAATCAATCAACAGTTCTTGTTGAGAAAGAGTATTATTATTCTGGATACAGTGGAAACAGAAACTATAAAAAATAGTTATATTGTGAACCTATTTATATTGTAGGGAAGATATTATATACAAATATGTAATGGGAGTCTAAAGCCACAAAAAACACCACTTTAAAAAGATAATATACTAATATAAGACCTCTTTACAGTTATTTGAGTCATTGTGCACTTGCGCTTGACGCGCTGGTGACGACATAAACCAAGATGGCGGCGGCCCGGACTACTTTCATATAATGAAAATAGTGGATGGACAGAGGCATAAACATGCAGACTTTCACATGGACACACACAGACTTATTAAACACACAAAATGTTTCCGAGTCCGAGACGAGACTGAGACCTTTCAAATTTGGTCTCGAGACCAAGACCGGTCTCGACTACTACAACACTAGTAATTTGTAAATGTGTTGCTGTCTTTTGTGAATGTGTTTTGTGGAATAATACGGAAGCGGGGTGGAGGTGGGGAGGTTGTTTTCAAAATGAAGTAGGAAATAAATAAAAGGTCTGGTCCCCCCCAAGTATGAATATGTGTTTGTTTTTCACGTGGAGTCCGAATGGCGCCCGCTAGAGCCGAAAGGCACAACTTTTGGGCTGAAAAAAAGTGTTCATTTTGTGTAAAATGTTGGTATCATCGAACAGATTTTATTCCCCCGAGTCCGAATATGTGCTCGGTTTTCAGATAGAGTCTGAAATGGGCACACTGGGGGCCCCTTAAGGTCGGTGATGTTTTCCTCTTCCCTCCGTCAATGGATGGAACTACGCTTCGCCTTGAACACGGAGTATTTTATTTTGAAAATAATCCCCCCCATTTCCGTATGATTTTGCACAACAACATGTGCACAAATGACCCCAACACATTTACAAATTATAAAAGGTCAAAACAAATGAACAATTCTGGAAACACTTTTACCATTACAATGCACCATTTAAATCTGTTTCATAATTTGTAAAAGTGTTTTGCTATTTGTAATTTTTTTTTTTAGATAATTATGCATATTTGTTTTTAAAATTGCATATTGGTTGTGGCATTTGTAAATGCGTTTTGCACTTCTCAGCCACTGTAATACGTTAGTGAAAAAGAGATAAGATTTTAAACCAGAAAATAAGAACTTATAGAAAACTAGGACATGGAAACAATTTAAATCTGTTACCTTTGAAAATCTGGAGAATGTAGCACTGATAATCAGTACAATTTGTAAATAAAATAAAAAAAAAAAAAAAAAAAAAAAAAAAAAATCAGTACAAATGCTCAATAAAACCCTGAGCTTTGAGTTTAACATTTTTATGGAAAAATGGTCCATGGAATTCAATTAAATATGTTACCCTTTAAGAAAACCTGCAAAATTTTGCACTCATTATAGATAAAATGTTTAAAGAAAAAAAATTAAACCTTGAGCAGCTTAGAGTTTAACATTTTTAAAAGCTTGAAAACCTTCACCATAAAAAGTAAGAGACCTGCCTAATAGAAAAAGGCCTTAAAAGTAACAAGCTCATGTTTAAAATGTAAGGAGTAGAGATATTTGTTAAAAAAATAAGGAGTGAATGTAAAAGGTCACCAACAAAAAAAAAAAAAAAACTTAGATACCAAAAAAAACTGCTTAAGTACAGTATCAAAGTATTTGTACTTTGTAACTTTTCCACCTCTGTTTATATGTGACAACAAGAAACAAAAATAAGATGGTTTACTGCAACAAGGAGGCCTGAGCCTGTGTATAATCTGTGTGAAGAGGAAGAGAAAATGAATTTATTTACCACCTCAAGGCCAGCCCTGTAGTCTCTGTAAAGTGGATGTGTTCAGCCTTCAGTGGGATGGAGATAATAAACTGTAAACAGTGAGCTCTTACATTTGATAAAGACCACACTCTTGATTTCACAAGTGTGTTTCAGTCAGAAACATTTATTTATCACCAATACAAACCCTGACACTTGATTTAATACATGTGGTATTATGAGACTCCTGAAGCCGTCTTCATGGAGACAAGTTTGCTGACTTGGTGATGGATGAAGATATAGATTGATGGACTCGAGATCAGTTTTTTCCCTTTTTTTAATTAGCACCTGTGAGCTGTTTCCCATTAACACTACGCACATTAAAAATCCCTCTGCTTTTTCTAATTAAGCAAAGTGGAAACAGATTAGATGGCTTCTTTGAACAAAGGTCAGTGATTGCACTGTGTCTCTCTCCCCCCCCCCCCCCCCGTTTGTTTGTTTGTTTGGCCGGCACCCTGAGAGGCTGCCACTTCTTCCCAGAAAGTCACTTCACAATCACTGTTTGTTTTACCGACACGTTCCTTCATCTCTTTTTTTTTTTTTTTTTTTTTTTTTTTTTTTCAACACCACAGGAAGTGCAATCATTATGAGACAGCAATGCATATTTTGTTATTGCAATAAAATACATTGATTTATTTTATTGCTTAATTGTGACCATCACCAGCCCTCCCTAAGGAAGGGTAAGAAATCTTTTATTATAGGGAGGATATAAAAAGGGAGAGCAGTGTTACACCTAAGTGGAGGGGGAGGGGGGAGGGGAGGGGAAAGGGAGCTTCATCTCTTTTTAAATTCCCTGAAGACTAGGGATGCGAATCTTTAGGTGTCTCACGATTCGATTCGATTCCGATTCTTAGGGTCACGATTCGATTCAAAACTCTCGTTTCTTCTTGTTTTAACCGATTCTCGAATTTAAAATTGATACAATGCACAGTGTGTTGAGGCAAATTATGGCACCAGAACTATACAGTTTGTATAAGATCATTTAAATAAACTGATTCCAATGATGTAATCGCACAAAGGCAAACTTTAGACAAAGGGATCGTGTCATAAACTGTAAAGGTCTGAGTGAGTTTGTGTGTTTTGACCTAACACTGTTAGGTCGGAAGTCGCCATCTTGAAAGCCCATGGCCGACTAGTCTCTAGTAAGTTCTTGTATTTTCGGCTTGAAAAAACATATTCTTGTGAGTATGTTTAAGTGTACTGTTTGAAAACACTCCTAAGACTGTGTTTGTGAAGGTTAAGCATAAACGGTGTGTTAAAAAAATCACCACCGATCGCGGTAAATGTTAACATGAGCACATACATGAGTTTTCCCATAGACGTTAGCATGAAGCTAGTGGACTTTTTGTATAGTGGTATTTCTATTTACGAGAACACTAATATGTATTTGTACGTTTAGTTTACACTGGTTCATGGGTAAAGACTCTAAGCAGATCTACTGAATCAGAGTTTTTCTTAAAAACAGATAAATGATAACAAAAAAATCGATTTTTGAAGTGTATGAATTGATTCAGAATTGTGGATGAGTAGAATCGTCATTCTTATGTGAATCGATTTTTCCCCCCACCCCTACTAAACATGATCAGTAGATGATAATTCACCTCCGACTGCTGCCAAGGTTTTCTCTCTCTCTCTTTCTCTTTTTTTTTCTACTTCTGTTGCCTGTAGATGCTGGTTCTTCGTCAGAGGTGGGAGAAAAAAAAGAAGTCACTGCGTAGATTTTAGCTGATACGATATGATTATGAAATGTGTGGTAAGTCAGATTAAAGCCAAGCTGATGAAAGATAGTCATCATTCAGTGATGTCTCTGGAGACGCTTCAAGGCAGGACATGGTTGTCATCCGTCTTTAATCTCTCTTTCCTGGCCAATTGATCTGACTTCATATCCATTAGTCAGGCTTTCATAGGGGCTATAATGACCATAGGCATAGGAAGACGAAAAGAAAAGAATATTAAAGACACGGAAGAAACTGCATCGGTATCTGCAGGCTTTCAAAGCGGAACCTTTGGGTGTTTTTGGGAAATTAAATATTGGTTGGATTGTCAATGAAATGTCAAAAGGGTTTTTTGCGGTCTGCAACCTTTATTCTCAAAGGAGCCATTTTGCCTCATCTCACCTGTAATAAATTCCTTCTGGAGCCAAAAAAAGGCCTTGTCAATGTTTTCTTCAGTTGATGTATTTGTAGGGCTATAAATAACTTGAATTTAATAACAGTATATTAAATTTTTCCCTACACAAATCAAATCAACATTTTCCTCCAGAATAGTGTTTTTGTTGGTTTAGTTATCTTACCAGGGATTTAAAACTTAAGGTTAGCCACAGGTGTAAGGAAAGTTGATGGTCTGTAGATGTTGCAGGATCAAGGTGAAGTATAGGGAGGTTATTCAATTCAATTCAACCTTATTTGTATAGCGCAAATTACAACAAAGTCATCTTTGTGCTAATCAAAATATAAAATTCATAATAAGAAAAAAAAAAACCCAACAAGATCCACATGAACAAGCATTTAGCAACAGTGGGAAGAAACAACTCCCTTTTATTGCACAATGTGATTTATTTTTAGGTTGACAAATTGTTAGTTCATTTTTTTTGGTGTCAATGTCATTTATCATTAATACCCTCTGTAAGAAATAACAATTCATTGTTTTAATATTTTTTATAGCTATAGGGAGCCATTGGAAAAAGAGTCAAAGCGCTACATGAGGCTCAAGAGCCGCAGGTTGCAGACCCGTGGTAAATATGTCTGAATTAGCTTAATAATGATAATGAAATGAATCTTCTTTCCACTAGCTGTTAAAACATAATTTAAGACTAAATGTTGCCTATAGGAAATCGGGTATGTTGAGATCTACATAATCAAATCAAACTTTATTTATAGAGCGCTTTTCATACAGTATATAGAATATAAATCAAAGTGCTTTCATTAGAACCTTACATAGAACAAAAAATACAAACAATCCACAAGAAACCCCAACAACATCACACACACACACACACACACACACACACACACACACACACACACACACACAC
Source organism: Gouania willdenowi (assembly GCF_900634775.1). Lineage (NCBI taxonomy): Eukaryota > Metazoa > Chordata > Actinopteri > Blenniiformes > Gobiesocidae > Gouania > Gouania willdenowi. The sequence goes on from NC_041059.1 coordinate 27,434,026, forward strand.
ACACACACACACACACACACACACACACACACACACACACACACACACACACACACACACACACACACACACTTACACAAAGAAACGTATAATTAATTGTCAAATTGTTATTAAATTATTTGAAAAATAGAATTCAATAGTACATGTCATAAAGTCTGTAAACAAACACAAAAACATATGCTTACTGCTATATCTTATAGGCACCCTAATAACATAATGTTAGAAGAGGAATATTCAAAAACATCAATGTCATGATAAAACTTGATGGAACATTTTTGATAAATAAAAAACTAAAAAAATTGAATCTAAGATTGACAGACCCTAACACGTCCCTAAAATGAAAATAAAATGATATTAAAAACATGGAAAAAAAATGTACCGGCATCTCAAGGCTGTCAAAGTGGTACCTTTGTGTGTTTTTGAGAAATTAAATATTGGTTGGATTGTCATTGAAATTTCAAAAAGGTTTATATGCTAGAATTAGCTTAATAATGATAATTAGGTGCATGCTCTTTCTATTAGTTGTTTTAACTTAACTTAAGACTAAACAGTGCCAATGGAAATCTGGTATGTTGAGATCCACAAAATCCAATCAAATCAAATCAAGTCAAACTTTTCATATATAAAAAATAAATTAAATTACCTTATATCATGAGAACCTTACATAGAATAAAAAAATACCCCACGCAAACAATCCACATGAAACCCCAATAACATCACACAAACCCACACACAGAGACATAGAATGAAGGACATGAGAAATTGTCAAATTATTGTTATTAAATTATTAAAAATAAAGTTTGTAAGTGTGTAAACAAAACACAAAATACTAAAAAAAAAAAAATGCTTTCAAGATCTTAGGCACCCTATTAACTAAATTATTAGAGGTCACGGTCAATGGGTTGGGGTCAATTACATTTAATAACTACACATGTGTAAGCCATATAACTGTGACATGGTTCCTCTAGTTTTGCGTTTAATTAAATTTGAATTGACAGTTTTTATAGAATTTTTATGTCAATTCCAATTACAGTCAATTATCTGAACTCATTTACCATTTAATTACGATTACGACGGCCACATATTTGTTCAATTACCATTAATATTACACCATATATTGTAATTGATTATCAATTACGCGATTATAATTGTAATTGACCCCAACTCTGTTTGATGGAGTATTTTTAATAAATAAATAAATAAAAAACTACAAAATTTGAATCAAAGGTTGACAGAATATTTCGCACTATCCAAATAATCGTGACTCTATGTGAGTCCAAAGTGGACCACAGCGTCTGAGGGACAGCCTACCACGCTAATCTATAAATTCATTGTTCAATTTGTTGTACGATGACAATAAAAGTCCCTTTATTTACCTTTGCCATTATTTATCCTTTGTGTATGTTGGTAGTCTGTGGAACCTTTAACCGTTGTTTTATTAATCTCTGTTAGTGGTACAATGTAGGGTGATTACCTTTACCATTTCTGTGCCTGATTGCCTTCCACAATACCAGTGGAAAAAAGAAGAAAAAACTGTTACGCATGAAAAGATGCTGACAAAAGGAGCCAGACAGGAAGGAGAGGACGACAGAATTTAATAAAGTCCAACAAGGCAGAAAGGATTGCACAAGCAGTGAATAGTGATTCTTCTTTTTTACACCCCCCACCCCCTTTTCTTTACAGCTTCTGCCTACTTAAACACTTTTACACCTCGTCCTTTTATCTGCACCGGCATTCACAGAGAGAGGAATAGCTGGACACAAAGCTGGAGACACTCATTCCTGTTTTTTATTTGAATGTTGACCAAGGATGGTCACCATCTGTGCAAACTCTCCGTCTCTCTGTGACTCTCCTGCATCACCAGGCCATAAATATCTAATGCTTCTCAGATATTTCACACATGGAAATCCATCATCCTCCTCTCACTTGTGTCCTTTAGGAAACATTCACTGTTATTCTGTCTATGGGATGCCAGCGGCAGCCCAAAGTCACTCACAGCCAGGTGTAAATAGTGTTGATATATCCTATATTCAAGTAGAAATACTATTACTTGATTGAAATTGTACTCAAATACAAGTAAAAGTGAGTCATACAAGTCATGCAAGTAAAAAGTAGCTCATTTAAATAGTACTCAATGTAAAGTTACAAGTTATTTTTGCTAATAAATCTTATCACGGTTCCCTTGTACACAGTAAAGATCTGATGTATGAACATATAAAGGGAAGTGACCACATCTTGCACAGTTGGAACTTAATGTATGTTCCACAAAGGCAATAAAAGGTTTGTCAAAATGCACAATTCTTTTTTTTTAAATAAAATGACACCAATGAAGTAAATTCAAACCCAAAAAACTGAATCAGTCTCTAAGTATAGCTACATTTAAAATATCCAGCATTCAATGCTGTTTAGGTATGGTGCATTATCGTACGTTTATTCTGGTTGTTCGGCTATGATGTGATGCATACGATTGTGGTCTGGTCATTTCATTTTTTTTATGTTTCACAATGTATGTTGAACATTTTAAAACAAAAAAAAAAATAAATAATGATTTACTCAGTAATGGTTGGGTGTAGAAATTTAATGAATCTTTACTTCTTTTAAAATGTACCTAAAGCTGTAATCCGGAGTTTCTAATAAATCTATGTTTATGTATGATTCTTTTGAAATGCGAAAAAATACCTAACTAGTCTTTTACTATGGTCTACTGCCTGTGGTCATTCATATACATTAATGTATATAAGTCCCTCCTTCGTCCTATAAACCCCTATACAATTGGAAAAGATCGGCTTTGACTTCCTGTTTTTGAGACTGTCAATCAAAGTGAATGCAGAACTGTGCACGGAAACAAGGCAGCGCGTCACAACAGCAAACAGGTAAATATGATTTTGGCTCTTACCTGACCCATAGATCTATATCAATGCAACCCGATGCAACCTTGTTATGTTCTGCGATGCACGTGCAGAAAAGTAGAGCCTTGGCTTCTGGTAGGGCTGCAGAGGCAGTGGGAGGAAGTGAGGCGGTTGAGGGCGGGACATCGAGACGTTTCTCAGAAACTCCGGATATCAGCTTTAAGTACAAGTAAAATGACTGATTTAGAAATATACTTAAACATGTACAAGTACCCATAAAAGCAACTCAGTTACAGTAGTGTGAGTACTTGTAATCCCTTACTTTCCCCTCTGCTCACAGGAAACGGTGATCTCTGTCTGACCTAATCTCAAATCCTTTTGTCCTATTTTAGCTTTCTCTTATTCTTCATTGTAAAGAAAGGCGAAAACTGAGTTTACACTTATGGCTTGCTTGGTATCCCCCCACCACCCCCCACTCTCTTAAAAGCCTTCCACTAAGCTCAAACACACAGGGGAAGTGTTGAAAAACATGCCAGATGACTTTGGTTTCACTGATATAGATGCACAGCTTAGAGACAAAAGCGTTTGTTGAATGTTGTCATGTCAATAAGCCATCAGTCGCGCCGCTAACAATAAGTTAATGATTCCCCAGCAGTAATACATTTATGAATAGAGAAGTGTCTCCTCCAGCCCAGCGGGTGTGCCCATTAAAAGAGAGCATGAACAAAATAATTGTGATTTGCAGATAAAATCCACTTTAAAATGGGATTCCAACTGAGGAATTGTTGAAAGAGCGGTAATTTTCCACTAAAACGTGACACACACACACAGAGGAGCTCAGGAAATCACTCTGACCATGTGTGGATTCGTCTCCGTGCGATCCACTTCCTAAAGTCCCACATTTGAATGTCAAACATTTTTTAGACCATGTCTTTAATGTTTGAAGCTGAATTTATGGATTTTCCAACCAGTAATAAACTGTTAAAGGCTGATTACAGCTGTACTGTAGACTGTATTAAGAATAGATGGTGGTGGGGCTTAGAATTACGGCCATACATCAATCTCAGCTTCTCTCATGTAAAATTGGTAAAAAAGTAAACCAACTCACTCATGCTGCATGCATTTTTACCAAACCATATATTATGGAATAGGAAATTATATTTAGATTTTTAGATACGGTTACCGTATCAATATACCGACATTCTATCCGTACACAGCGCCCCTATTTGGCCAGCTTAGGTCACGTGATAGGTCAGTCAGACAGACAAAACCTTATCCTAAACCTAACCCGAAGCCTAAAAACTGTTGTGATATAGGGTTATAACCAAACCCTAACCCTAACTCTAAACCTAACCCCAAGACGCTACGTACTTGTACTTCGGTAACCGTACCAATAGCACCTGGGGTTATGCGTACGGCAACCGTACAAATAGACACTTTCTTTTTCATTGTGGAAGTTTGTGTAGTAGAACTCTTGATAGTATCTAATAAATAGGGGTAGTATGTTACACAGAGTTCACAATACAATAGAAAATAATGGGCTAATGATACAATATCTTATTTTTATAAAACACAAAAAACCAAAACAGTTGCAGTGTGAAAAATAATCATGCTTTTATTTGACTTTAACTCTGGAAATACCTACATACTTACTCTGGGTATGACCTTTTCAACTCAATAGAAATACTAAAAAATTTAAATAAACCATAACAATCTGGTGTGTAGTAGATTGCATAATTATATATATGATTATAATGTGACATTTTAATACCATGATATCTTATGTAAATAATGCTCCAATAATTCTAGGAGTAAAACTGGAGGGATGACCCAATGATATCCCCTATTCTATTTTTTAGGTGAGGTCATATCTCCCCATCCCCCGTTTTAGCGCCACCATTTTTATGTGGGGCCAATATGGTAAAAAGTGAGCTACATAATGGACCCCATTTGGGATCGAAAGTGTTTATTTGTACGGTTGCCGTACCGACAACCCTCGGTGCTATTGGTATGGTAACTGAAGTACGTAGCATCTTAGGGTTAGGGTTAGGTTATAACCCAATATCGTAACAATTTTTAGGGTTAGGGTTTAGGGTAAGGTTTAGTCTTAGTCACAAGACCTAAACTGGCCAATGACTGACCTATCACGTGACCTAAACTGGCCAAATATGGGCGCTGCGTACGGATAGAATGTCAGTACATTGATACGGCAACCGCACCGATAGCCACTGCCTTTGGGATTCCCAGATACGAGATTTTCCGCAGGTTCCATGTTGGCCCCAAGCTAACTGCCCCAATTGGTTTAAAGTAGGCTTCCACTAGGTTAGCGATAGGCCCGCGGTGGGCAAAGGTGATAACACCCACATTGGTCCGAGCTTTAAGTCGGATCTGGGTCCTTTATGGGGGCAGTATGGGTTTAAAGTACGGGTTACAAGTGGGATTGTCCGCAGGTTTCATGTCACTGACCTAAAAAGCATTTAGCTGAGTTTGGTAGATGTTGAAGTACCTATTCTTCTGTGCTTCACACGGATAATAAAACGTCTAGACACCAACTAACATGAATTTCCCTAAAGAATCAGTGTCGTCATTGTGAGAGCCAGCGTGAGTACTGTCCTTTAAATCAATGCCTACTTCTCTACTCTCACTTTATTGTACTTTGTGGTTTCCTGTTAGTGGCTTTTGTTCAAGAAAACCATCTGTCACTGTCATGGAGGAAATCTAACTTTTATCCAACTTCTTTCCTGTAAATACGTAGACATGTCAGTTCTTGTACGTGTCGTTGGTGTCATTTGTACCTCCAGTTTACCTTGGCCTCCAGTATTTAGTCCTTGTTCGATCACCTGAAGACACGATTGATACTAAGTTCAGAGAGAAGGTGCTTACGCTAGAGAGTAACAGAAACGTACAAATTCTAATTCAGATTCTATTCTATTCTTCTAGTATTTAAATTCCATTCTGTCCCTTTATGTTGAACATTTGGCACTTTAGAGGGAAGTCTCTGCTAAATGTGTCCATCTATCACTGCTTGTGTTTCCACTGCCATGTTATTGTCACAGTAAATTACAGGAGACACGCATCAGATAGGTGACAGATGTGAAACATCGACAGCCCAGTCTGCAACTTTCCCTCTATTTCTCTTTTCATTTTAACTCCTGTGCTTTATTTTCAATGGTGAATGCACATTTTCATTTGTTCATAGATTAAAAAGTGTGTGCTGCCTTTAAGACAAAACCTTCACATTTTACAAATAAATAGGAAAAATATGTTTTATTTATTTATGTATTTTTCAGATCAACACTTATTTGAATGTTAGTTGTTTTAACCCCTTATTAGAGAAGTGAACAAAATTCAAGTCTCAATATCACAAACATTTGATTGCAATATATATATATATATATATATATATATATATATATATATATATAAATATCAATAAATGTAAAAAAAATAATCAGGAAACCTAATTCAAACCAAAACAGCATGTTACCAAATTCTAAATATTAATCCTTCACTGAAACTTAATTACAAATTTTGAGTAATTCGCTGTTTTGCATCAAAATTATTAAAAGTTAAATCGTTTGAAGGAATCAAATAATCCAAAAATTGGATTAATCGATTTCTAGTCGAAGTAAGATTGGTAAGGATAATGCACATTTTTTTATTCATATATATTTATAATTTTGTCCTTTCTTTAATTTTTTTGGTCACTTTTCATCCAAATAAATACATTATTGCCCAATAAATACCACTTGTTTCCTTTTTTCCCTACATTTGGGCTCATTTTGCTCCACACTTTTGCCATTTTTCACTATTGTGTTTTTTTTTCATATTTTGCCCATTTAAGCTACCCTTTGCCATTAAATACCACCTGGTTTGTCTTTATTTGCCAATTTTTTGGCCACTCATGACTGCTTTTGGCCTATTTTAGTCACTTTTTTCTTGCCACGTTTTTGCTGTTAACATATCTGCCTCCAAAACATATATACATATATATATATATATGTGTGTGTGTAACTCCCTTGTCTCTACCAACAATAAGTGGAATTGGTTTCTTTATTCTGCACACCAGCCCACAACAGGTCTCAAAATAAAATTGTATCAATTCAATAAACCATAACAGCACAATCAAAAAAACTTTCTTTTAATTCTGTTCAACAATTTTCTTTTACTTGAGCTTGATTTATGACTTATAAGTGAAACATCTGATAATATTATTATTAAACGTTGAATGTCTTTGACTGTTGCACCTCAGGTTACATGACGGTAACGTCTTTTGTATTCCTGTATTCAACAAGTGTTTAAGAATGAAACGGAAACGTTTGTGCTTTATGTGTTCGATAAGTGTTGGCTCTACCTGGTGATGGGACACCAGTTGTTTTCTGAATAAGACACGGTCTACTGATCAAAAACATTAAACAGGAAGGTATTAATAGAGAGGTTGGTGAAGTCTAGATTTTAAATTGTTTTCAAAAAGCCATTTAAAAACGTCTAAATGTGACACAAACTTTCGAAATGACGCAAATCCCTGTAAAGATGTGTTTGTGCACGACACTGTGTTTTATTTTGTTCTATGCTATTAAAGGCTGAGGAGACACCAGAGAGGGACCTGTGGGGGGGGGGTTACTTTTATGTCAGCATGGCATGGCAAACTGCCCTGGTTACCATGGTTATGTGAGGGCTTTGGAAGAGCATTAATCACCAGGATTTAGGTTTTCTAGAAAAAAAGGTTTTCTATTCTAAAAAAGACACACACTCTCTGAGATGTCCTTTATGGAGCTGATTTATGATGTTTAATACATCTGTGAGTAGATCATGGGAATTGACGTTGGGGAGGTGATTAAAGAAGTGTATAGTTACAGACTTTAGGTGTACATTTAAGACCAAAATTAGCAACAAAAAAAAACTTGAATCATTAAAAGATTATAGAGTACAATCCATTTGGTACCCCATCAGCTTTTTCTTTATCGCGCTATCTGGAAAGACGTAGATGATGTGTGATGTGGCTTCACTTGGACCTGTGGTGAGTAAACGGAGCACTTTGTCTTTTAGTTTACACTCTATGACGGACAGGCGGCCGATAAAAGCCACATCGTGCATAAAAGAAGTATCACTCTCGCTGTTTCATGACTTTTCAGCAGCTATTTTTTTCTTGCTCTTTGTCATTGCTCAGAGGCTGTAGATTGATGGTGGTGTGATAGAATGACATTGCATTCTGGGAACTGGGGACTGTGGCAATAAATCTGTGGAGTTTCAGCTTCACAATGGCCTACTGTCTGGCCATCAGAGGGGAAGGAGGTTGTTACTCTAACACCCTAGTGAGCGGTCAGGGTAGGACCATTATGCTTT